>NC_143254.1:134386795-134713795 GCF_984573655.1 Nuphar pumila | reverse complement strand
CATGTAGTTATCAATTTGATTTTTAGCACTACTTCTTTCATTTTCCATCGATTTATATTTCCAACCTCATCATCGCTTCATTTTTCTCATCTTTGTTTCATTGCCTTAATTCAGCATCAGCATTCTTGTTTGTTTTCTTTATCGCATCATCCTTTAAATCAAAGTTATCATTGTAAAATTTTTACCTCCCTCTGCGAGAGAAATAAACGATTATGCGAGTCAAACTCGACCAAAGTTTTGAAAATTGGTTTTTAAAAATTACATGCTTTCGTTTTGAAAATTTATGAGAAAAATTCATGGAATGGGATCCGCCTGTCGGTACGAGGTTCAACCATTCTTGACGCCTTTACCAGGGGTAATTGAACCAAGGATCAAAAGTGTGTTTTAACTTGACTCAAATATCTAAATTATGCTCTATTTTCTTAAAATGCACAAAGAATCAGGCATGTGCTATGAAAGTTTTAAAAATTGCAAGTTTGAGAAATAGGATGTTTGCTTGGAAAATTGAAATGCGCTTGGAAAAGGAATTCCTGGGAAAATCATGAATTTCATTAGAAATCAAGAATTGCATTGGAAAATAACTTTTGAAAGGAAAATAAATTCTTAGGAAAACTCGAACTTTGAGAAAATTGATTTTTAGAATTTGGATTTGAAATGAAAATCAATTTCTAAAGAGGATTTGAGAATTCTGGGAAAATCAATTTTAGAGATATTTCAAAGACTTTGAGAAAATCAGATTTTGAGATTTGAATCTTGAAGTTGAGAATGTCAAAACATTAGAAAATCATGATTTGAACTTGGGAAACACTTAAAATATCCTTTGAAAACTTTGAGTTCTGAGAAAATCAACTCCTGAGAAAGACTTAGAAAATCCTGAGAAAATTAATTTTTCTGAAATGAAATTGGAAAATGAGTTAGAAAATGATGCAAATTGAATGAAATGAATGAAGATGGATTTGAAAGATATTTTCTGAGGAATTGAGAAAGTCCTTTTTGTTTTTGAGAAATGCAGTGCATTTTGAAGTTAGCCTAAGAGTGTAGGTTGAATGTGGCTAATATGAAGATCATAAATCTTGGTTTCATTTATATTCTGACTATGGCCAAAAATATGAATTTCACCAAGTTTGTCAACTCCCTAAGATCTTGTGCATGTGCCATTCGTGTCAACCATAGTGGATTTGAAAAAATATGTGTGAATTATATATTCATCAGATGTTGAAATTGTGAAAGCAAACTACATGCAATGCATCATATTCTAAGTAGAAATGTAACTCTTATTCCAAATTTACAACTTGATATTTACATTGAATTGAATAAAAGAAAAGAAATAAAAGAGTTAAGTCCTCCACTTGAGTTATCCTGCAAAACTAGAAAACAAGTTAACTTAAAAATGTAGGTTTATCTGGATTTATCCAAAAATATTGGGAAATTATTGGATATTATCCAGATGTAAACCCAATTTATACCTCCCTGATATAAACATAAGAAATATATGATAAAATGAATGTAAAATATGAAAATATAGTTTGAAAATTTGAAATTGGGATCAAAATAACCAAAATGCTCCTGATAACAAGGCTATGGCCTTGAAATGAGGATTTTCAGAAAGATATTTTGTAAAAATGAGATTTTGAAATTCAAATAATGATAAATCAAACTCAAAATGATATGATATGATATGATTGAAAATATGAAAATCAAAGTTTGGAAATTCGAAATTGAGGTAAAATAACCAAAATGCCCCTGATAGCAAGACTATGGCCTTGAAATCAGGGTTTTCTGAAATAATTTTTTTAAAAATATGAATTTTGAAACTCCAATGAATGCAAATGATGTAAAAAACAACTACGATATGATATGAGATGATGGCATGCATGTTAAAAACCCTAAAATATAAAAATATCACAAAATTGCCGAATTTTGCCTGAATTTCGCTTGAATTTCGCCTTTGATTTTAAAGATTATCTAACACAAAAGACAAATGAGCTTGGAATTGATTCAATTTTGGCATGGACACCTAGACCAACCCTAAGAACAGAATGAAATCCAAAAATCTATTTTTTTGGCATTTTCTATTATGGAAATTAATTAAAAATCCTAAAAAGACTTAATTTTTGCCTAAAAGCTTAGACCTATCCTAATGAAAACCAAATTTGAGGTACTAACCTATCATAGGAATTTACAAAATTTTATGGGGTGACAAAGAACAGTTAGGCAAAAAATTTTGCCTTTTACATATTCGAGATTTGACCTATGGTCGGAGATCTACAACTCCGGTAAATTCGGTCGAAATTCGGTGACTGAAATTTAGGGCAGACTGACAGGTTTTCACAAAAATTCAGGGAAAAATGGTAAACAAAAGCCAAAACCTCTGAAATTTTAGGGACAGGTCCCTGACACATAGAGGAACAAATCCTGTTTTGACAGTTTCAGTATTGGACTTATGGGTTGGAAGGACACAGAGGATTATCAGCCATCAATTTTTCACGTTTTGAAAAACATGTTTATATATCATAAAGTTTGTGTAAAGTTTATTTCTTACTAAATAAGTTAAGAACAAATATATGTGGTATGATATGGCCTTTTAGCAGTGCTTCAAAAGCACCACTAAAGGTCCATTTAATGCATGATGCATGCTGAGCGTCCATCATGCTCCGTGCGTTTGTGCCCATCATCTACCATTCACTTTATATATATATAAGAGAGAGAGAGAGAGAGAGAGAAATAGATAGGTGTGAAATTGATACCTGTTAAATGATATATGCTAAATGGGTTTTTCTGCCCTTTCAATGTTTTTTTCTTTCACAGTTCCGACACCATAAATGTGTTGGGCATGGTCAATTTACAAAGAATCCACACCTGGATCATGTGTTTTCAATGAAAAAAATGATATTTAGAGCCTTGAAATTTTACAAAGATTTGGACCATTAATTTTTTGAACCTTATAAAAACCCATCGAGGATCCCTATAAAATCAAGTACATAGATCACATCTGTACAGTGAGAATTTAAAAATAAAATGAAGAAACCCTGAAAAACTCATTTGGCACCTACCCATTACTCTAAGTATTTGATTGGAAATTTTGATTTTATAGGGATCAGCTCTTGAAGTGTTTGATTCTAACACATGGGTGGGTTTTATAAGGTTCAAAAAATCAACGGTCCAAAAATTTTGTATTTTTTTGAGGTTTCAAATATCATTTTTTCATCAAAAACACATGATCCCGGTGTGGATTCCTCGTAAATGGATCATGTCCAAAACATTTATAGGTTCAGAACTGCGAAAAACAACAGAAAACCCATTTAGCAAGCATCATTGAGCACCTACCTATTATATATATATATATATATATATATATATAGGTTCGAATCCGGTCCCTCTGTCTGTGAAGGTGATGGGAACCTTGCTTCCAAGTCAATGCCTTGTTGCAACACTTTCATGGGACAGCTCCCTTGCAGCACATGAGATTGCCCCAGCAGTGAGGCACGACTTGCTGGGGCGAAGCAGGTGGTGGTTCTCGTTCTAAACAAAAAAGAAAAGAAAAATGGGGCACTTCGCCATAATAATCTAAAAGATACGAGAATCACATGAAGTATGGACATGGGTCGCTTGTGTTTGAGAAAAACAAAGAAAAGGAGAACTCTCTCTCACACACACATGCGCATTGATGTAGTACGCATGTACCCACGTGCTTTTCATGTGTAAGGGTGTGGGAGCAAGCCTCTCAACAATGATAGTTTTATTTGAAAAAGTAGGGATGGACACAAAGCCCTGGAACTTGGGGGTGGCTGGGCCTTGAAACGGTCACCCTTGGGGGAACAGACGAACGAGACGTGGGAAAATTCAAAGGCTAAAAACAAAAGAAAAGCAAATTTTTAGAGGAATACAAACGGATTGAAGGAACAGTGTCAGGTAATAAAGGCGAATGAGTACCGTTGGAGCGGGGAAGATTCTCATCGTAGCTAAGAACAGAGAGGCACCAAAGTGACTAATAATTATTTGGGTGACATTTTTTCTTCTTTCACAAAACAATGGGTGGGAGGGTTTGCTAGCAGGTGAAAATAACCGGTGTGTGTGTGTGTGTGTGGGTGGGTGGGGGGTGGGGGGGGGGGGGGGGGGGGTGTGAATTGAGCAAAGAAAGAGAAAAACATGTTTTAACCACCGAGAAAAAGAAGTCAAGTGGGTGAGCGGTCATCTTCATGACAGCAGCTACTGTCAATCTATCTTGGGCAATATTGCCAATAAATTCTACTTTTGACTTGAAAAGCATAACCCATTCAATGTTGAAAAAGACGACCCTCAGTTTCTCTGTTCAATCCGTTTTGGTTGATGCCTGGCGATTACCAAGACACCAACACAATCTTTAGGGAGAAGTATATGTTATACGGTTCCTGGAAAAGTTCTTGAGAGCACTGTACAAGATATCGATGGAGGAAATCAGGAAGTGGACAAAACGTTGCCAAAGACAGGAAACAATCAAACAACAGGTGCAATCAGTTCAACAACGTTCGAACCCATCCTCCTTAACTCTTTACAGAGTTCATCTCAGGGGTAATTATGGGTCATTATGAAACGCTCAAATGAATGCTAGGCCCATGTGAAGTTAAATGAGTGAACAAAGAGGATGATAAACACAGGCAGGAGGGGACTAATAAAAAAAGAGCAAATTTTCAGATATTCAAATTCCCCACACAAGCTTTAGCCAAAAGTCCCGGTCGTCTCAAGTAAATAATGCTGCTTCATCTTACTCTGAGCAGCAGCTTTGTTTCTAGCGCCTGTTGAAGTTAGTTGGATGATCTCTTTCAAACGTTTCTCAAACTTTTTCCTCGCCAGTAGGCGATGTCACATGCCATATCTCTTCTTATAAACAATCGCTCCACTGCAATGTCCTTCCGCTTCAAATCTCACTTTCAGTGAGTGAAGGCTTTGGAAAAGCAGGGACTCTTCAAAAACTTCTCACCATGACTTCGAATGAACTACCATAGTCATAGACCACGCTGATTTGATGGTGGTGGGCGCCCACATGACAAGCAGACCATAAAACAGACACCTTTCAACTCATTGTGCTATTCTTACTACGATCCATAGCATCTTCTTCATAGGTTTGACATGGGTGATGAAGATCCGGTTACCGATTGAGACCAAAAAAGTGTGTGTGGTGGTGGGGGGGGTCTGAATCTGCATCATGGTTCATAACACGGTGCTTTTTTAAGTGCATAAGAGTCATTGCGGGTTATTGTGACAGTAACAACTGAATATTATCCTAAACTAATGATTCCTGAAATGTTTTTGTGCTTCCTTAGTGGCTTGCTTCCGCAGGCACATCTGGTCATTTCTGCTTGTTTTATAGTGAAGATCAAAAGTATTCCTTATATTCGAGGGTACATCAAGGGAAAAATAAAATGACGTTCGATGTTCCCCCGAAAGTGGTTAACACAACACCTGGAACAACCGTAACAATCTTTTTCTTTCTCTTCTACTTTTGATCTGATAAAACCAGAAGCTGAAATTTATTGTTGGCTTTTAATAGGATAGACCGTTGATCAATCAAGGAAACTCTATAATGTCAAACACATATCAGAAAATAGAATGGTCTGTGGCAGTTGCAGAGCAAGCAGATCCTCAATTAACGTGATTGATGCAGACTGGACCATGTTAAAAAATGACGCAAGTAGGAAGCCATCAATCTGCAGGCCTTGAGATAAAGCTTCGTTGAGAGCAGCGGCTCTGGGCCAAAAGCCTAAGCAAAATGACGCTCATAATAACAGTGACCCCAGCAGAGGCAATTAATAAATTCCAACTACCATTTGCAGAAGAAAATTTCAAAAGAAACAACAGAAGGCTATAGAGACAATTCACATCAGAACCATCATAGAAAAAAAGGAGTCATCGCATGTTTGGCGTCTTCCATGCCATATGTGACAGAATTAACCGTGTCAAGCAGGAAGCAAACACCAATTTCACTCGCAGTTGAGGAGCCGCTGCAAACTGCAGCTCTGCTAAATGGCGCTGCTAGTGAGTAATTACAAACCCCCCAATCAGAAAAAGATCGGCATTTGAATCCATAGTCTATCAAGTCTAGGCAACTCATCTTATTTGTGAAGGCCCAATCTTTATCAGCGAAAACTTCATTTGGTAACAATATTGGTTCTTTTAGGATCATGAAAAACTGAAATATATTCAAACTGACAACTACTCACAATGATATGTAGTCATGAAGAATGCCCAATACGTGAAATTCCTGAAAAGCTCGTTGAGTAACATGCAATTCTTCCCCAATAGTGAAAAACTATTTCCTTGTTTTCCATGAAAACTTTATCCAACCTAAAAGCCCTGCTCGGATTAAACAAAAACAAGCAATGGGTTGTTTATCATTCAAACTTTCAAAGTCCTCAAGAAGTACACAATGTTGATACTTCCAATTAAACACTGCACTCGGACGGACCATGAAATACAGAATTCTCTCTCTGTACAATTCAAAAGATGCCTTTAAACTGCTACCTTTTAAATGCCTAGTTCACTTCATCCTTACCTCCTCTGTCCGACACCGTTGCTTCTAGTTGCCCAAAACTAAAGATATTTTCCTAAATGATAATTAACGCAACCACAAACAGGAGAAAATCAACTTAAATTGTGAAATAGATTGTATAGCTGAAGTGGACAAGCTAAAGGGAGACTAGCAGAGAGAGAGAGAGAGAAAGAGAGAGCAATTACATAGAAAAAGCAAGGAACTGATAGTCTGATACCAAAAAAGATAATCGTACTACTGTATATTATTATCCAGATTCTCTGTCAATCAGAAGCTATATCATTTTGTTCCTTCAACATCATATATCCAATGAACAAGGGTTACAAACTCAATACCCAAAATCAAATTGGGGAAGGGGAAGAAATTCCACCCCAATCAGTTGGCAAAAAGAAAGGGTTTGGCCCCAACGGCTGTTGCCCTTCATTTCACTTCCCAGGATAGATAGAATAGAATGCATTAAGCTTACACAAAGATCAACTGGGAGCTCCCGTGGTCAAGACTCAAGGACACTTACGGGAGGTGGGGTGGGAGGAGGGGGTGAGCGGGAACACTTCAACCACACCATGTGATCAGATCAGAGTATACTCAAACTAATAAAACAAAGGGCAATGGTGGAGAGAGACTACACGAGCATGGAAAGAATTCTATTAATCCTACAAAGCGGAAACATTACATAGAGGTGTCTAACAAAACTTCATTGAGTACATCGTCCTCACCATTTGCGAAAAGCTCCACGTCCTTCTCTTCTTCACTGGAGAAGTCCCTCCTCTCCAGCTTGGAGTGGGCGGCTATAAATATCATTTTCTGCGCCTTGTCCATCCCTGTTCTGGAGCGCCCGTGCGCACAGACCCATCTCAAGAAGGACCAGTTACATTTGAAGCCACAAGAGGTCGCATGAAGGAAGATGAGCCTAACTGCAACCTTCCCTAAAGATTTGAACTCACTCAAGCACGTTTCCCAGACCAGCCTGCTGCCCTGAGGGTTTGCAATCTTCATCTTGCCCGTCAGGGGATCACGCTGCTTCACCTGAACAGCCTGCGCATACAGGGGATCCAGGCCTTCCGATCTCCACTTCATGAGCTCCATGAGAGCAATGTGGGCTTCCTCCTTTGACACCAATCTGGTGATCAGCTTGTCCACGTCCTTCTCCTGCTCCGGCGTCAAGCACTTGAAAGGTGGCAGGTACTTCCCGCTGGCATCCCTGTTCAGGTAGAGAGGGTCCAATATGTATGCCGCCGACCATGCCGGGTGGTAGTTCTTCTTGAACCGCCTGTCGATCACCTTCTCAACGGGACCCTCTTGGATGTTATACTTGGCACACCACTCCTTCACCTTTGCTCGAAGCTCTTCCCACAATGGGAGGCATTTGCCAACCAGAGGCCTGTCAGCTTCAATGCCCTGCATCATGGTCTTGACGAGCTTAACCAGCGACAACACAGCCTCCAGATCGTTCCAAAAATCCATATCCCTGGTCATGTCCGCCACCTCCTGGGCGACGGGGTCCTCCTGGCACACCAACTTATACGATTCATCCAGGACAACCAACTGCAACACCCTGACCGAATTCATGATATCCTCCAACATTGCATGGGCAAAAACAAAGTGGCTATCGCCGCCGCCGCCGCCTGCTGAAAACGGACTGTCATTTTCCGGTGGTGGGACTCTAAGCAAAGTAGCATGATGATGATGATCAAGGACCTGCAACTGATACCTGTGGAAGATGTTCCTCACCTGGGAGTTGGAATTGAAGAAAGTCGCCAGTTTCAGGCAACTTTCAGTGACAGAACCGAACAGGGGCAGCTGCCTGCTGAAGTCCTTGATCAGGCTGCTGAAACCCTGAAACTGGCAGCACAGATTCACCATCCAATGGTTCTGAGATTCCAAGCTTCTCAGAGCCTTGGCCTTAAACCTATCCGCCACGATCCCCACACACCTCTGGACCGGCCCGCCATCACATGCGCTCGTGATCGCCTCCCACAGCACGTCCTCCGCGTACTTGGAGGGAGCCGCGGAGTTGACGACGAAGACGGCCTGACTGAAGAGGCTGGTCCCGTTGGGAAGATTTAACGTGATGCTCACCAGGTTCTCTGCGGAGGGGGGCTGCACGGAGGCCCAATTCAAGCTCCACTTCTTCTTGCTCCAGCCGTCGGAGGTGAGCTGGAAGAACATGGCGTCCTGCAGTTTCGCCTCCGACTCGGCCTTCGCCTCATCGTAACGGGCATCGAGCTTGGGGCCGGCGATATCCTTGCGGCTGATAGGAGGGAGGCCCACCTGCTGCAGGAAGGACTTGAACTTGGGGTGGTCAAAACAGGAGAAGGAGACGGTGCCGCACGACTCGTAGAGCCAATCAGTGAGGAGGCCGACGGCGGATTCGACCTGCGCCTTGGTGAGCACGGGGCCAGGGGAGGCGTTGGGGGACTTGAGCTTCTTCACGCTGTCTTCAAGCATCGCCAGAGCACCCAAATCTTCCTTGCCACCCGACAGCACAAGGGGAGGCGCCTGCGGCAGCGCCGGTGGGTACACCATCTCCGAGCAGAAACGAGGGGAGGACCCGATCATGGCGAGGGGCATGGGTTGGGCCTGGCTCTGGTGGTGGTGGTGGGCCGAGATGGTGCTGCCCACGTCGCTGGCCCCTGTGCCCCTCTTCCGGTTGTGGGGGGAAGCGATGGTGGTGGGGGGGACAAGCGGAGAAGGGGAGATGGAGAAGGAAGAGATGGGTTTAGGAAGGGTGCCGGTGAAATTGGGGCACGTCCCTCGCTTGAGATGCTCGGAGGCGGTGCGGGAGGGGTTGGAGGCGGAGAAGACGGCCTCGCACAGGCCGCACCGGAGCTTCACGGCTTTGGGCAGGCCTGTCTCCTGGTTGTGCACCAAGATAGGTTCGAGATGAGCCCAATACCACGCCCCTTTACCCTTGATGGCCTTGCTTCGGACCGTCACCAGGCCCTCAAATCTCTTGTGCACCGCTTTCACTGTCAAATCGTCTTCCACGCCACCAGAAGCGTTCGCCATACCCAAAGACGACTCTTTTCTTCCTCTGCTTTTGCCTTTCTGTTCCTCCTCCTCGTTTGCGAGTTAGGGGATGGAAATGGAGCAACTTACCGGTGGCCAGCGGTAGCAAAAGGAAAAATGGTGTCTGCCCATGTAGCTCAAGTCTTTGGTTTTTTTCGCGCGCCTCCGACCCCAAGGACTACACCGCTGACCGAGAGAGAGAGAGAGAGAGAGAGAGAGAGAGAGAGAATCTCGCCTTTTTGCTTCCCCCTGAATTTGTCCTGCTCTGTTCTGTTTGGTGGTCGCTTTTCTTCCCCTTCTTCCTCTCAGACTGAGATGATGATCATCATATTTGCTACAATTCTAAAAACAAATCAGATAACGAACTGTGCTTTTTCTTTTCTCGTCCCTTCTGCCACTAACCCCACCCCCACCACTTTCGCTGTTTCAATCCCTCTCACATGACCCAAACAGCCACAAGACGATAGAAAAAAGGTTGCCTGATTCCCATCTGTTTAGTACGGAACATGTATGCTGGCCTTTAGGTTTCTCATTTATGCATGCAGTTGCACCAAAGGTTCCAAGAGGAGTCCCCTAAGTCCCATGAATGGAGTTTAATTCAAGAAGGTCCGAGTGATTTCCCTTTCTTTTCTTTCTCTTCACCCCCTGGCTTCCAATATTTCCCTTCACTACTTTCAAAATTTTTGTGCCTTGTATACTATTTACGGGGCGAGGTTTATAAACGCCCCCCCCCCCCCCCCCAAAAAAAAAAAAAGAATGCAGCAGTTGGTAATGCACGAGGGGCTTGCATGTATTGATGTTTATTGAAGGCGATCTATGCGTGCCACCCATCATCCATGTCCAAGTAACAATAGTGATCACCACGTCTCTTCAATACGTAGAGAGAGGTTATTATTCCTTTAATTTTTAGATACTGTCAATTTTCTGCCCACACCGAAAAGAAAAAAGAACTAGATCGACATCCAAATAAATCGTTAGTAATAGGCCTAAAAATGTTGCATGCACGTATGCGTGTAGGTTGTCGAATTTTGGACTTTCAGAGATCAAATTCAGGTGGATCGAACTGCCTGTCATTCTAGCTTTCGTAGCCCTTACTCTCCGATCCATCCGAATCACTTTGATGCAATGCACCATTAAATGTCACGAGGGTGAACCTCAACACCTAATCAAACCCACAAAACAACGCCTTTCATGATCCTTTCGGTGTAAAACATGATTACGATAAGCGATTTTGATATCAAGGTGCATTTGCTATGAAGTTGGGTGGGTACACAGTGACAAAAGTTTTAAAAAAGGCACTATATGGGCAGTCAAAAACTCGCAAGAATTTGATTTTTTTTATCTCCCATTTTTTCTGCAAAATCTCAGCAATAAAAAATAAATTCAAAATATAAAATATATTTTATAAAAAATATTTCAAAATAAAAATCACACGGTTTTTTTACGATAAATAGCCATTAAAAAAGTAAATGTCGCATTTAAATCATGATATTTATGTTTTGATGAAAAATCATGATATTTTGAATATATCACGAGAAATTACCTTTTAAAATATTATCACAAGATTTTCATAAATCTCATGATATTATCACAAGAATTTCATAAATGGCAAGGCAGTCATATTTCGCACTAGGAAAAGATGGCAAGGAAGGCATTGGTATTTCTCCTTAGGCATCTCACTGCACTAGGGCACAATTGAGCTGTAGAAGTCTCGAAGCAAGGTTTAAGTCATCATTCATATTTCTCCATTTCAATCCACAATCAGACGCTGTCACAAAGAGACGAGGACACGTGAAGCCAGTTCGACTTGAAAGTTCAATTTTTTTTTGGAAAATAGGACACAAGGATACGGAGTTTTTTAATTTTAATCAATAAATACAAATTTTATATTTTAATAGTAAAAAGTGCATTTTTAAAAAACTCAAAAAACACTAAAATACTATTAAAAATATTAAAATAATAGCTATATGTATCAGTGTCAGTGTTGGTGTGACTGCTTGTGTCACCAGGGACACGCACCCAAAATGGCCTGTCCTTGTGACATAGGTCAGACGATACTGACAAGCAAGGCTGATAAATTGCACTAGTACCTTGGAGATCCATTCTATGATAGACATGAACAATTAACACGTTACTACAGTACCAAGAAGCAAGCAGGGGTAGCTGCTATTGCCAGCTTACCAGGCTTATTAAGTTTTTTTTTTCATGTTTTTCTCAAATCTGACCATATAGATGTGTTCTACGTGTTTGATCCTATAGGAATGGATTATTGGACAGTCTGATTCCTCCGACACGTGAGTAGTTTTTATAAGGTTTGAAAATAGATGGAATACGATTTTCATATATTTAAGCTGAAAATTCACATTTTTCATCGAAAAAAAGTGTCACGTTCTAGCAAATTGACCATGTTGAACGCATCTACGGGATCAGATTTAAGAAAAACACCCCCAAAAAACCCCTTTCACTCATGGTAAGCTTCTAACTTTGGTAGGCACCCACTCCTCACTACTAAGAAGCTACGTTAGAGTAGAGCATTTACAAATAACAGTTTATCTCTACACAGTGCTCAAGATAAACTTTCTAATGGAAATGATCAGCACGAAGTACCCAAGGTGGGTAGAGACATCGTTCAGTTTATGCAACAATGTAAAGATATGGAAAAAGAACTGTTTAACAACATTTCTACCAACCCTCATCACTGAGATTTCAGGTCCTGGGGTGACTTATGAGATATTTTTGCATTTTGTTCTGTAAACCAGGTCTTCTTCATCCACAAAAGCAATTTCTCCATCAAAGCAAAATAAATCAAATATGAAAGAAATTGAAAGGAATACTAGAAATAATGTCATAAGTAGTGCCTGAAAGACTCGCCCTTGTTGGGTGTGCTTTCTGGTACCTATAACCCTAGAGAGGACAAATAACAAAAAAGTAAGACACTTCAGCACATCTTCAAGAATCAAACAGTAAATAGCCAGGAAATTATCAATCATTAAACAAAATCATAATCCTAGGAGGTGAAAGAAAATTCAGGAAGTTGGTAGTTTCATTGTACAAAAAAGGTTGGATAACCTTGTCAGTTCCATAAATGTAGTCACGGTATGTAAAAACAGAAGCAATGCTTTGGCTCTGTCCTCCAACATAGTGGTGGTAATCATGGTACTCTGGACCTCCATAAAATGGAATCAGTTTGGTGAGACTCCAGGGAATGTCATACCTGCCACGCACTTCCTTTTCCTCGGAACAGCTCTAAGATTCTCACTTTACATTTCACAGGTATTCCTTTATAATACCAAGGATACTAAGGAAAATAATCAGCCCTGCACACGTCATTAATGTATGTAAAAAGAGGTCACTTAAAAAATGGCCCATTTCCTTGAACAGACTATTAAGGACCAAAACAAGCAGGCAGTGACATGCAAACTTCCATCAATTTTGTGAATGGCAGCAAAAGCATGACATGATTTTCAAGAAATCCTTAAGGGGAATGCACATCTCATGCTTAGTAACTTGAAAGGGAAGATAAAAGGCCAAACAATCACTTCTAAGAGTCATACCAGAAAAGAACATGTCAAATCAAGCCAAAATTTTGTGTTCCAGAAGCAAAGCCAAAGAAATTGTCCAATATAACTAGGTGAACTCATTCGGTCTTATGGACTGGAATTGGCAGACCATGCTACAGACTGCAAATTACGAGCTTCTTGAACCATCAAATTACTCTAGTGCCCCACAGAAGAAAGAAGTTAACTTGCCACCTTAGAAATGCCCATAGTTCAGATGAGGAATGCTGAAACTATTGAACAAATCCACAACAGCCACTTATGGAAATTGGTGGAACAACTTCAGCTAGCAACTCCAACAAAGCAATAAGCAAAAGTCTTACAGGATGCATAAACTCTTAATGTTGCATTGGAATTCTTACCCAAAAATATGCAACTACTAAACATTCTCAAAGCCTCCCTCAGTTATGGTTTCCATGCGCAGTGATCTCTACTGTGAAATTATGCCTACATTAGCTATTAATTTAACTTTGGAACCAAAGTAGTTCACTAGTTGTGATAATAAAAACCATGACTAAATTCTTAAAAAGACAATAGGAAAACTACAATGGCATAAGCTATAAACATAACTTTGGAACAAAGAACTACATATGATAATAAAGAACATGTCCTAAATTATTAAAAAGAAAAAAGGAGGAGAGTTCAATCATGAAAAGACAAAAACCAAAAGAAAGACCAAAGATAGTTGAAAAAAAAGACAAAAGAACAAGAGCTGATCAGCTTGTCCAGAAATAGGTTTGTATATGGACTAGATCCCACAAGGCAGAATAGATAAAAAGGAACTCAGGACCTTTGAACATTCAGAACTCTTCAGAGATGTCCCTGGGAACAACAGTCTTGATCCTGCTTAATCCCATTGCAATAGTCTATCTGTCAGTATGAGGTCAATAATATGATGTTCAGGCACTCTCCAAGAAGTGATAAAGCTGTTCTATCTATATATTAATTTTATTGGAAAAAGATGCAAAAGAAAAGAATGGGAGTACCAACATTCATGAAAGACGGCAAAGGCCAAAATATCCAAGCATACCATAGAAGAGGCAATAAAAGAGAAAAAGGTACCCCTCTTAAGAGCAACTAAAATAAACACATCAACTAAGACACTAAGAAAGCGAAGTACATATGATGTGTATAAGGTACATTGTACAATGCAAGAGCACATAAATCATTATATCTGAATGAGTTCACCTAGTTCTATTGGACAGAGAAGAAAGAAAGATGAAACATAAGAACAAAGGATGACTAATGAGAACAAGAGGAAGAGATTTTAAGAAAGAAATCAGTAGTCAAGGACTTACACTCATCCTACTCTAAAATACCATGTCAATTAGTAGGAAATGATCACCATCACTTTATTAATTTCATGAAAGCAAGTCTGAAACTCATCAATGAAGTCCTCATAAGAGACAAATCTCCCGATCAGATGCCTCTTTCTAGTAGATCTCCTTAGCTCATATCTTTTTGAGGTTGTACCTTCTAAATCTTGGGATATTATGAGTTGTCCTTCTCGATTCTTTGATTTTCTAACATGCACATGTTTCACAATAGGCTTCTCAAGTTCAATTGGAACCGGCTGGGAATTCCTGGTATGGTCTAACTCTGGCTGCAATTGGTTTTCTCTTAATTGCATGTCACTCTTCATCATTCTCATCATCTGGGTCCCTCAACATGTTCCCTTTAGTCTCTTTGAGCAGTTAGGCCTTTTTTAAATACCTCAAGTTCTTCACCTGAATTAGCTGGTATAATAATGAGATCATACTCATCTTCTTAATGGTCATCATTTGCAGTTTTCTTATTTCCTGCAAAGAATTGCTCATAGCTCCTTTGAGGAGTGTGATGAGATACATCAAAGATATACCATCATGTAACTTTTGTGGGGGGTAATACATTGTTACTTCATCAAAGTAGCACGTAGATATATAAAGCTTGCAATTTTGGCTGCAATTATTTCTCTCACTACTATCAACATGGATGTAATAATGATATCCAAAAACTTTCATGAAATCATAATAGAGAATCCCTTCATAATGTAACTGAAAAGGCGATTGTGCTTGAGAATTGGAGTATGAAGTCGATTGATGACAAATTGTAATATTGAAAGCTCCTGTCCATAGACCCATAGAAACACTGTTACTAAACATCTGAAAGAGTGTTGTCTCGTTTATATGCATTTTTTCCTTTCTGCCACGTGGTCCTGGTTAGGTGTGTGGAGATAAAAAAAAACTTAGTGCTTTATCATATTGTTCCATAGGTAGTCATAGAACAATTAAGATGAGAACTCTCCCCCTCGATCAGTTCTAAATGATCAAATGAGCAAAGATAGGTATTTTTCAACATAAACTTTGAAATTTTTAAAGGTCTCAAACTTATTAAATTTATGCCTCAAGAAAAAAATGCAGGTATATATGGCAAATTCATCCACAAAAATTATAATGAGATATCCAAGAATCAAAGACAATGCATACTAGGGCAAAAACACGACACAACCCACATAGGGGAGGCTCTTAAGAGGCACAATGGCACACACACAATATAAAATAAATTATTTTATTGACATAAAATGCATAACACATGCATTAAGGAATAGGGACCAAAAGTCCAATATATATACATGATAGAGAGAAAGGAGAGAGACCTATTAGCCATTGGGAGCCCCCAACATCTAGATGACCAAACTGCCCATGGTCAAATATAAAAAACAAAAAATACAAAACAAATCCTAAATACAATCTATAAAAATAAATAAACAAACTCCAAACGAAGTCCATGAAAAAATTGGAAAAGCGCTCCTCTATTTGTTTATCTCTAAGTTCAATGGTGGGTCCTTCCCATTTGGGCTCAAGAAGTGCAAGTTCATCCCACAATGGGGAGAGAGCACTATAATAATCTCGCACATTCATATCACCTTGCTTCATGAAATGGACCTTTTCTTGTAGGAAGTATTGGCGAGCTAGGTCAGTTTAGGTATACATCCCTTTCAAGAAGATCCAAACTGTGTTTGCCTTCTTAAATTTGACAATATTAACACACATTTTCAATTCAACGTTGCTCATGAACCATGCTAAAATCTTAGCATGGTCACTCTTCCAATCTTCCATCTTTGTTTGGTATTCTTGAATCGCCTTCTCTCTTTCATCACCATCAAGAGCCTTGACTTCATCACCTTCCACCTTTATGAGCTTGAGTTGGGGTTCCGGAATAGATCCACTCACATATCCCCACAATTTTTTCTCCTTAATATGGTTCTCTATTGTCACGGCCCACATCAAGTAGTTGGATCCATTCAACTTGAAAGAGAGTTTGATCTTTGATTCTCCTTCAGCTACGGTGATGATGACACAAGAAGCTTCTTCATGCGACCCAAGAAGATGAAGGCACAAGCAAGCACCAATAGATGAAATCCTCAAGCGAATAGGATAAAAAATCCTATTGGTTCTGATATCATGTAATGAAAACAAGAGCAGCACACAAATACAAAGGCCATTAAGGGCAAAGAGCACAAACACAAACCCAACAAAGGGCAATACACAAGCCACCAGAGGGAAAGTGTCAAAACAAACACACAATAACCATTCATGGGCAAGCACAAAGTATAAAAACATAAATTTTATTCACTTGACATGCTTAAGAAAAGCATATTCAAAAGGTGAGCCAAAGGCCCATATATATGTCACAAAATGGCATTGAACCCAATACAAAAGAAACTAAAAATAACCGTATAGATGAAATCCAAATGCATTTTGTCGATACAATAAGCCATGCAAATATAAGAGAAGAAACAAGATATAAAAAGTTAAATATTTTATTGATGTGAAATAAACACAAAAAAAATATACAAAAAAGACCTCACTACAACACTCGAGTACACACACCCAATATGCATCCAACTCCTCTCACATTCACTTACACACCCACACACTTGTATATACAGGAGGGAGAAGGACTAGCCTAATGGCTAGTTGGACCTCCTCCAACTGGTCGTTAGGTGTTAAAATGTAAAACTGTACATATATGTATATATAATAATATTATATTATTATATATATATAAATACATTTTTAATTTCTTTCTTTTCTGTATTTTTTTCCTTTATTTTTATTTTTTTGTCTTTATGTCATCTAGTTCAGTTTGAACTAGAATGACTGTTGCTAGTCAAGTCCTGTCCAGACTTGACTAGCAATAGAGTTGTTGGACTGACACACTCCAACAGCTCTTAATAGAGCTGTTGGACTGTGCCCAACAGCTCTATTGAGTCCTCTTTCAGCTGTGTATATAAAGGGGTGCAGCCCCTCTTGTATTTTACCCCAATGCTTCTTAAGCAATTGGTTTTTCATATCAATAAAGAATACATTTTTATTTTTATTTTGTTTCCAGTTATACCCTTTTTAAGGGTTGTGCTTTAGTGTCATTCTTGACACTTGCTCTTGTTAATCAAAGCACGTGTTTCGAAGATCCCCATTTTATTTCATGGTATCAGAGCCGCGGAAGTACTAAATCTTGAGGAAAAGCTGCCTCGGTTTCCGTGCCCGTTTGCAAAAGTGTTCGCCACTTGAAGAGAAGTGTTTTATCACTTCATTGGAGAAGATTTCACATCTTGTTGTATTGTTTTTTTTCTTTCTTTCTCATTTTCCTTCTTGTTTCTCTTCTATCCCTATTCTTTCTCTCCTTGTAATCGATGGATGACAATGATAAAGTCACCATCATGCCTATGAAACTAAGCGATACGAACTATGTAACATGGGCTTCAATCATGAAGCACCATATATGGGGAAAAGGCTTATGGGGGATTGTGGATGGTTCCGATTCGGAACCTAAGCTATCTCTTACTAAAAAGGAGGGAGATAAAGAGGTCCCTCTATCGGAAGAAAAGAAAATCAAGGCTATTGCCTCATACGAGAAGAAATAGAAAGAATGGAGAATATCTCATGCGAAGATAATGTCATGGCTTATCAATAGCGTTGACATTAAAAAATGCTCAAGTCTTGCCAAATTTGATCTTGCCGATAAGGCATGGGAATACCTTAAGAATATGTATTCCCTTAAAGATATTGCACACGTGTGCAACCTCCAAGAAAAAGTTCGAATGATGACACAAGGAGACAAAACTATTCGTGAATATTACAATGGGTTGTCCGAACTTTGGGAAGAACTTTCCCTTTTAGAACCAAAGTGGCATTGTGCCGAAGACATCGAGCTTCGTCAGAAACAACTCGATGCTGAACATTTTTACCAGTTTATCACTGGATTAAGGCCAGAATTTGAAACCACTAAATCGGCCCTACTTCACCGGGGAAAAATTCCTTCTATTGTTGAAACTATTGAAGAGTTAACAATGGAAGAAAATCGTCTCCGGAAAGGTTCTTTAAAAATTGAAGATGATTCTGTTTTAGCCGTGTCTAGACCAGGGAATCATGTTCGATCATATAGGCCTCCTCACTTTAACCAACAAAATGGTGACTATGATAAGAAGAAAGTTATTTGTCATCACTGTCATGAACCGGGACACTACAGGCCACAATGTCCCAAACTTAAGGAGCTGAGAGAAAAAAGAGCTGCAATTGCTGGATCGGAGCCTAAAGATCAGGATGCACCAGTTTCCCTGGCCCAACTAATGGAGATTCTTCAGCCTCTCATCAAAGGTGCCTCTTCCTCATCTGAAGCTTCAACCGGCGCAGCAGCCTCATCTTTTTCTGATTTAGGTAAAATTTCTTGGCTTCTTGACTCTGGTGCATCTTTTCATATGACCCCAAATAATCAAAGTCTATCCAAATGTGTTAAAAATAAAACAAGTGTGTCAAAGGTCTTTACTGCTGATGGGACTTCTCTTGAAATAGAAGGAATAGGAAATTTTGAAAAAATTTATAAAACAAAAAATTTTTTTATTCCAGAAATTAGACATGTTCCCAAATTAAATTTAAATCTTTTATCTGTATCTCAAATTTCTGATTATGGGTGTAATATTTCTTTTTCTTCTCATGGTTGTTGGATACAGGATCGCCAGTCAGGCAAGCTGATTGGGGAAGGCCATAGAGATAGAGGACTCTATTACATGGATTTTTTGGAAATGCCGAAGAAAGCTTTTTGTTATAATATTCAAAAAATAGAGTTGGAACTGTGGCATAAGAGACTTGGTCACCCACATATAGCCAAAATCCAACATTTTCCAAATCTAGGAAAATTTTGTAACTCTGAATCATTTGATTGTAAAGATTGTATTCTCGGCAAAATGAAAAGATTACCATTTCAGAACAGAACCTTTTTCTCTTCAAGACCACTTGAATTAATACACTCGGATGTTTGGGGTCCTGCACCAGTAATTTCTAAAGGAGGATTTGTTTACTATGTTATTTTTGTCGATGATTTCTCCCGACATACGTGGATGTACTTTCTCAAACATAAGTCTGAAGTATTTTCATACTTTCAAACTTTTCATAATATGGTTAAAAACAAATTTCAAAATGATATTACTATTTTTCGCACAGATTCAGGGGGAGAGTTTTTATCCACAGATTTTCAAAATTATCTTAAATTGCATGGCATCACACATCAAAGATCTTGTCCTTATACACCTCAACAAAATGGACTGGCAGAACGAAAACATCGCCATATTATAGAAACCACTAGAACTTTATTAATAGCAAATCAAGTCCCTAAAGACTTTTGGGCAGAAGCTGCCTTAACTGCCACCTATCTCATTAATAGGATGCCATCTTCTTCGTTACAAAATATCACTCCCATTGAAAAACTAATGAACATTTCTCCAAACTACTCTACATTAAGAATATTTGGGTGCAAATGTTTCATATTTACTGACAAAAATGATAAACTTTCCCCTCGTGCGATTCCCTGTGCCTTTTTAGGATATGCTGAAAACCAGAAAGGTTATAGATGTTTTGACTTCAAAAATAATAAACTATATGTGTCTAGAAATGTTTCCTTTCTTGAAAAGGAGAGCTTCTTTGATTTTAGAAAATTAAAAGACGTCACTGAGTACTCCTTTTTGCTAGATCTAACATCAACATCTGATGAATATGACCTTGATTGTAACTTTGATGATGATCAAAGAATTATTGATCTTAATGTTGAAAATGAAGAAGTTCATAGAGATACTAGTATTCAATATTCCAGGCGACAAGAGTCTAATACTCCATGTGCACTTGAGAAATATTCTAACATTCCAACTAGACAATCATCCCGAATCTCGAGGCCTCCAGAAAAGTTTGTATCATACGAGTCTTTCTCACCCACATATAGGGCAGTTATTGCATTAATTCACTCATATGAAGAACCATCCACATATTTTCAAGCAAAAAATGATATCAAATGGATAGAAGCCATGAAAGCTGAATTAGATGCACTTGAAAAGGCTTCTACATGGAATATTCAAGATCTTCCTCCAGGGAAGAAAACTATAGGATGTCGATGGGTTTATAAAATTAAAACCAAGAGTGATGGTACTCTTGAAAGATATAAAGCCCGTTTAGTAGCCAAAGGTTATGCCCAAGAATATGGGATTGATTATGAAGAAACCTTTGCTCCGGTGGCTCGTATGACTACTGTCCGAACCTTAATTGCCTTAGCTTCTATCAAAAAATGGTCTATTTTTCAAATGGATGTCAAAAATGCTTTTTTAAATGGAAAGCTAGTTGAAGAAGTATATATGGAACCCCCTCCTGGTCTAAGTATTCCTAAGGGTAAAGTCCTTCGCTTAGAAAAAGCTCTTTATGGACTTAAACAAGCACCAAAAGCTTGGTATGATAGGTTTAGTCGTGTTATGATTGATATTGGTTTTCAATTCTGTTTAACTGACACTGCTTTGTTTATTAAGAATTCTGATGCAGGGATCATTGTGCTTCTTCTCTATATGGATGATATGATCATCACCGGAAGCGATAAACAGGGAGTTAAAACAATCAAAACACTTCTTAAATCTCATTTTGAAATGACTGATTTGGGCTTGTTGAGATATTTTTTAGGCATTGAAGTTGCTTATTCTCCTAGAGGATATTTATTATCTCGGACTAAATTTGCTTTTGATATTGTTTTCAGGTCTGGTATTACTGATGATAAGAAAGTTGACACTCCAGAAGTTGTTAATGTTAAAATGAAGATTGATGATGGAGAACTTCTTGCAGACCCTACTCCTTACAGACAGCTTGTCGGGGCACTTTCCTATCTATCCATTACCAGACCAGATATAGCACATGCTGTTCATACAGCAAGTCAATTTCAACATGCTCCTACTTCTGTTCATATGGGAGCAGTCATGCGTATTATCAGATACATCAAGTCCTCTCTTTCACGAGGACTTTTCTTATCTTCCTCCTCTTCTCTTGATTTAATTGCATATACTGATGCTGATTGGGGAGGTGATCCCAATAACAGACACTCAACCACTGGCTTTTGTGTCTTTTTAGGGGAATCATTAATCTCGTGGAGGTGTAAAAAGCAGCAGAAGGTATCTCTCTCATCCACCGAAGCTGAATACAGAGCCATGGGAACCACGGCCATGGAAGTAGTTTGGCTCCGACGACTGCTTGCTGACATGGGAGTTGAAGCAACAAAGGCTTCACAAATGTGTTGTGACAACAAAAGTGCGATCTACATTGCCAGTAACAGAACATTCCACAAACGCACCAAACACATCGAAATGGATTGTCACTACGTCAGAGAGGAATATCTACACGGGATAATTGATCTGCCATATGTCACTTCAGAATATCAGTTAGCAGACTTCTTTACAAAGCCTCTCGCTGCTCCCCGATTTCACTTTCTCTTAGACAAACTTTCGCTCATTGTACCGTAAGTTTGAGGGGGAGTGTTAAAATGTAAAACTGTACATATATGTATATATAATAATATTATATTATTATATATATATAAATACATTTTTAATTTCTTTCTTTTCTGTATTTTTTTTCCTTTATTTTTATTTTTTTGTCTTTATGTCATCTAGTTCAGTTTGAACTAGAATGACTGTTGCTAGTCAAGTCCTGTCCAGACTTGACTAGCAATAGAGCTGTTGGACTGACACGGTCCAACAGCTCTTAATAGAGCTGTTGGACTGACACATTCCAACAGCTCTAAATAGAGTTGTTGGACTGTGCCCAACAGCTCTATTGAGTCCTCTTTCAGCTGTGTATATAAAGGGGTGCAGCCCCTCTTGTATTTTACCCCAATGCTTCTTAAGCAATTGGTTTTTCATATCAATAAAGAATACATTTTTATTTTTATTTTGTTTCCAGTTATACCCTTTTTAAGGGTTGTGCTTTAGTGTCATTCTTGACACTTGCTCTTGTTAATCAAAGCACGTGTTTCGAAGATCCCCATTTCATTTCATGTGAACAGTCCTAACAACTAGTTTTGGTCAACCTAATTTGACCAAAAACAAAGAAAAATAATAAAACAAAAAGAATACAATAATCAGTCATTCAAATAATGATTGAAAAATACATGCAACAAATGAGAAATACCTATTCTACCCCTATTAAGTCTACTTACACTACTAAGGACAAAAACCAATAAGTATACCTAAGTACACTTCGGTATATATAACAAATACAATGTGATATTATATATATTAACACCCCCGCCCTCAAACTTACGGTAGATTAGCGAAACTTTGCAAAAAAAAAATAATAATACAAAGATAGGTCTTCAAATGCCTCCATAAAAAATCTTCAAGATGAGATCTTCAAGTTCCAAGGCTTCTTCAAACTTCAATCATCATTAGAATTTCAAGCACTCTAATCTTGAAAACTCTACGGAGCTTTGGTTCAATCTATGACTTCCTTAAGTTCCTGTAATGAAGAAACAAATCAACAATACAGAGCAACAACTACAAAAAAAGGATTATAACACAATGTGTGTGTGTGTATATATATATATATATTGTCAAAATGTGAACAATGCTTAGGATTTTTATCTTTTATGGAATAACATTGGATCCTCACTGGCTCTCTTTCAAAAATTATTATATTTTCTGAAATATTTTCCTCCTTTATCAGAGTTTAACTTGAAATTAACTCAAAATATATATCAATGGCCATAGTCAGGATATATTGAGAGTTAATTTCATTTCAAACTCTATAAAGGCACCAAAATGTGTTTTATTCTTCATTTGAATTTAAATATAGATTGTCTTATGATACATTTTATGACCTTAGTCAGAGATGAATTATATTATAAATCTTATTTTAATTCACTTAAAAGAATGAAATATGCTTTTCAATATCCAATTTTCAAACATTCTTTCAATTCATTCATCATTTAGGATAGAATTACATCATATTTTTCAAATTATTTTAAAAAATCCAAGTGATTTTGAGATGATTCTTCAAATATCTTCTCATTTCCCAGATCAATCTTCAATTCTTATTTATAAATTCGAATTCGTCTTTCTATTCTCAAATCTGTCTTATTTCAAAATTCAAAATTCAATTTCAAAGTCCAATTCGACTTTGAAATTTCAAAATTCATTTCTAATTCAAATCAAATTTCAAAGTTTGATTCAACTTTGAAATTCCAAATTCATTTTTAGGACTCGATCTCAAATTCAATTCAACATACCAGATTGAATTTCAAAGTTCAATTCAACTTTGAAATCCCAGATTTATCTCCTGATTTCAAAAGACAAGTTTAAAATCAAGTTTATTCTTTATTTTTTAAAATCTCTAAAGTTCTATCTAAAGATTGAGTCTTGATTCTCAATTCAATTCATTTATCCAAAATCAAGGTTTTGAGATTGGTTCTGAATCTCAAAATTTGAGCCCACTTTCAAATTTAATCTGGAAATCCATATCCTTCTTCAAAGTCTCATTTGGATTTTCAAAATCCAATTCCATCTTGGATTCTAGATTTAGAACCCAATTCCACCTAGGATTCCAGATTTCAAATCACATTCCATCTAGGACTCCACACTTCAAATCCAATTCCATATTGGATTCCAAATTTAGAGTCCAATTCCATCTTGAATTCCATATTTCAAAGTCCAATTCAAAAGCTCAATTCCATTTTCAAATCTTATCTGGATTTCAAGATTCCAATTTCAATTTCTATTTCCAAAATCATTTTCAAATCTATTTTTCAAAGTCTAAATTCAATTTTCCATTCAAAATTCTTGTTTCAGGTTCTGAAATTAAGAATTCCTTTTTCGGAATCGATTCATTCAAATTCAAAGTCCATTATGACTTTAAAACTTCATTTTTCCTCAAAATTCTAAATTCAAATTCCAAGTCTCCTTTTATTTTCATCCAAGATTTATCTTCCAAACTTTGATTATTCCGAGACTTAGAATTCCAAAGTCTCTTCTTCCAGATCCACTACTCAAAGTTCTAAGTTAGATTCAAAGTCTAACTTTTTCAAATCAATTTCAACCTTTTGAATCATTTCTCCAAGTGTCTTAAAATTTATTTCAAAATCACTTGGAAAATCCCAAAATTTCTAAATTATTCTTCTCAAAAACATACATCTCTGCATTCGTATTGCACAAGCATGATTCTTTGTGCATTCTTAGACTTAGAATAAATTCTTAGACAATATTTAGGCAAAGCAAAAGGCATAAGTTTGATCCTTGGTTCGATTACCCCTGGTAAAGGAGCCAGGAACGGTCAAACCTCGTACCGATGAGAGAATCCTGTCTCTCCATTTTTTCGCAAATTTTCAAAAACGAAGGCGAGTAATTTCAAAACATTTTTCAAAATTTAGGTCAAGAGTTCCTCTCTCTTCTTTCTTTTCTCATTCTCTCTTCTTCTCTATCTTTTATTCCCCTTCAAAAAAGGAATAGAGGTTAGAAAGGGAAAAGAAGAAACAAGAAAAATTTTGCAATGATCACAGGGGTACATTTGATGCTTAGGTCACTACGATAGGCGATGGCGTGATGATATCAAGATCTCACTCTTTCTCTAACATTTCGTTCCTGAGCATATTTTATAATTTTACATAAGGGTTTCCTTTGAAAATTCCTCCTTTGTATAAACTTTAAATTATCAAAAACCTTATTTTAAATCTATGTGGTTTCAATGCTTATATGGAGATACAAATCTATTGTGTAAATGAAGGTTTGCCTGTAATGAGCCCAAGGTCCGTTGACTTGTTATTTTAAACATCATTTTTTGTTGAATTGTCATTTTAAACTCTGAAAAATGATTAATTCTAAAGCTTTCAAAAATTTTCTAAAAAGTTACATGTTCGAGATTTTGGGGCGTTACAGTTAATCCAATAAATAACTTGAAAGAGAAAACGTGCAAACCTACAAAAAATTTGGCAGTGGTGGCTCAGTGCAGTGTAGAGGCGATCTTAGGTTGTGGCGAGTACGTCCTTACGTTTGGTATATCCTTACGTTTGATACGGTCACAACCAAGAGCGTCTTGTGTAGAACTCATCGGTGCAGCGAAACGAAGCGGTATAGGCCAAAATGGATCAAATCTAGTTTAGGTCAAACTGGGTTCGAACCTACCTCAAGTGGGCTAGACTAGGTCAAATGGGTTGGACCTAGTCAAGAAAAAGATAAATGAGGTAAAGTTGTCAAGGCTAAGAAGTCTTAACCAAACTATGCTCAGTCTAGGTCAAGTGGGTCTAAGATCACTTCAAGTGGGATCAGTCTAGGTCAAGTGGGTTTGACCCTAGCTAAGACCAAAATCAAAAGGAGAGAGAGAAAAGCTAACCTGGTAGATCAAGTAGACTTGACTCAGGTGGGCTCAGGTGTGAACACCCCAAATTTTTCAAAAAATCCAAAAAAAATCTTTTTTGCCCCTGTCTCCATCTCCTGAATAATCGGGTCAATTTTTAATCAAAATTTTCATTCATTTCTCGGATTCACTGGAATCCAGACTCATGTTTTATTTCTGATCCAAAACGGATATTAGGATCCAATTCTAATCTCAGATCTCTTATTCTTAAAAAAATAATAATAAAAAAAAATTCAATTTCTCCATATTTTCTCAGAGGTTCTTCTCAATTCAGGGTCCAATCTCAATTCAAAATCCGAATTCTAATGTTTTATCAAAATTCTCGGACCCAAATCCATTCTGGAATCTTATTTCCAAAATTAACCAAGTATTTTTCCCAAAAGCCTCATTTTAGAAAATCTTAAATATTTCAAAATAAATGTTTTACAAAAATCTTTCAAGAAGACCTCATTTGGATCCCATTCTCTAAAAACCCTCGTGTTTTCCTTGTGTCTTAGACTTTCTAAAATTTTAGAAAAAGCTTTTTAAAAAAAAAAATCTTCATGACTTAGACCCCCTTTTTTGAAAAATTTTCGTAACTAAACCACTTTTTAGAAAACCTTTTGAAAGGAACCCCTTTTTCAAAAAAATTCCAGAACCAAGAGGGACCTCCTCTGAAAATTTTCTAACGAACTTCTGATATAAAACAGAGTCGATGTCGCCTCTTCTCATCATTCGTTTCTCACCTCTCCCTCTCGACGATCCTTCTTCTTCTCCCCTTCCCCCTTTCCTTCAGTCTTTCTTTTGATTCTTCCCCTTTCGATCGAGGGAAGGAGTTTGAATCCACAGCAAGAGTCCGCGCAGTGCAAGGAAGAAACTTCATCCGGCTCAGCTTCTCTTTTCCTCTTTTCACATCCGATCGATTAAAGGAATCAATCACCCCCCCCCCCCCTTGCAGTTACAGGAAATCAAGATCTCAGTAACAACAGTCAAAGGTAAGTAATCTTCTCTTCCCTTTTCTCTTCTGTATTCTTTTTTTTTATTGCATTTTTTCTTTAAACCTTCACTCACATCTTCTCTCTCCCATTTTATCCTTTATTCACGAATTTCTTGATCTTCATAGATTTTTAGCGCATTTTCCTATTCTTGATTTCATTGCTTGTTCATGTACAATCTTCTCATCTGCATTTTAATATCTAGTGCTCATTTCAATTTTACATTCACGATGGATTTTCGGTTCTATTTAGCATATTTTCTTACATACTGGTAACCGGCGATGCCTCGCAATGGCATCGTCGGTTCATCTGGATTTTTTTTTCTTCTTTCCTCTGATTTTTTTTCCCTTTGGCCCCATTAACGCATCGTGGATGGTGTTGAATTGCCTGTAGCAATTTCAACACCTCCCTATGCTACAACAAAAGGAACGATCGATTCCAACATTTATTTATTTATTTATTTTCTTTCTTTCTTTTTTTTGTTATTTTTCATTTTTATGTTTTACATTCCAGCATATAACTCTCTATTATGCTCTTTATTTTTCTGTAAATTGTAATTTGAAGTTGCTAATTCGTCTTAGTGATTTATATTTTCTGAGATTAGATTTCTGTAAATTGTGATTTGAAGTTGCCAATTGGTCTTAGCAAATTGTCTTTCCTGAAATTATGTTTCTGCCATTTGTAATTCATAGATTTTTTTTTATATCTTCTGAGGTTGTATTTCCACAATCTATGATTGGAATATGTCGTTCACCTAGATGGTTCACGTTTTGATACCCTCGTAATTTGTTGTTCCCTCTTATCCCACTTTGGTTCATCTCCGTTTTGATCATAGCTCATTTTTAGCATCTGAAGCACGCTCTATCTGTCTATCGTGCATCCATTTTTTTTATCAGTTAGGATTCAGTCTCTATCCACATTATTCCTTATCGCAAATTTTTGATTCATACTTCATATCAGCATTACACGGTCTCATCTCATGCTTGTTAGTTCTCTTAATTCAATATCATGCTTATGCCAACCGTGTAGTATCAATATCAATTGTATGTGTATCATATGTATAATCCTTTATCTGCTTTGTATCTTCCTCTTCACACCCACATCGCATCTTCTTTGACTGATGAGCGTCAGCCGTTAAAGCACTGATCTCTTGTGTGGATTGAACTCTGTGTAAGTCAATTTGTGATGTGCTAAGAAAAGTAATCAACGCTGCAACTTTCAATTGTTGATGTGATACCTCTATACCTACATATGATACCTGCGTCATTGGCTTGGCCCAGCATCTCGGTTCCATCGTCCAGGCACCCTGCAACATGGAGTTCCGCCGTTAATCATATGTTATATTTGTGCTGCAAAACAAGTATGTGTTCCCCTCACAATTCACTTTAACCATGGGGTTCATAAGACTGAATTGTGAGGAGCTTTAGAGTTGGGGTTCAACCAGAGTTACCGGAAGCGCCTAGCTAAAAGGGGAAGCGCGCTTCGGAAGCGCGGAACGTCGCGCTTCCGAAGCGTGGGGGGAAGCGTCCCCCTTTTTTGGGAAGCGCGTCCCCCTTTTTTGGGAAGCGCGCTTCCCTTTAATGGGGGACGCGTTTCCCTTTAATGGGGGACGCGCTTCCCTTTAATGGGAAGCGCACTTCCCCCTCGCTTCCCCCACGCTTCCCCCTCGCTTCCCTTGTTTTTTTCAATTTTTTTGTATTTTTTATTTTTTATTTTTATTTTTTTCGCTTCCCCCTCGCTTCCGAGACGCTTCCTATGTCGCTTCCGAGACGCTTCCTAGGTCGCTTCCGAGACACTTCCCGAATCGCTCCTAAGTGGTCCCCCGCTTCCTAAAATTTTGAAAGTGCCTCGCTTCCCGCTCCCGCTTCCCGTATCGCTTCCCGCTCCCGCTTCCTCAACTGGCAACCATGGGTTCAACTCAGTTGTAGTCGATGGTTCTCATCTTTCTTTTGAAGCCAATGTCTCATTTACAAGGTGTATACCCTCCTTGGCATACTCAAAACATATGTTGGTTGAAGCTGAACTGAGTCGCTTGTCAGGAACTAAGGATAGCATGATAGTTGAAGTTATTAAATCTAAGCTCACTGATCCGACCAGTATTGACACCTTAACAGAGTATGGGAAGTTGTACATAGAAAATGCCCAGCAAGTGGCCTACCGTGTGTATTTTCTGGCATCCATGCATACTATTTCTATGTGAACGACTTATTTTAAAATTTTGAAAACTTGGGAACCAGATTGACACATCTTCAGGTCTTAGCAGAAGATGCCTATTGTAAAGCAGTTGAATTGATTGTGTTACAGCTGAGGAAATTCTTGGTTGATAAGATTGTGCTGCCACTATTCAAAACCAACATGTTAGTACAAAATCCTCATTCAGAACAAAATGTATCACATCAAGCCTGGGGTCACCCCCAAGGCAGTTTATTTCTCTGTGCTGGTGGATCAGGCTTTGGGAATAATCCTCGAGGCATGCCTCCTATGCGACTGCTAGACAACTATTATCCACCATCGCTATACAAGAAACCAGAGGTTGTTCCCGGAGAGATGATTGTGGAAATTCATGGACCTGTCATACAAGTTGATACCGAATGTTATAATAGAAGCTTCAGGAGTACCATGGAACCAGTTCAATCCTGCTAATCACACATACAATTCTTAGCTTGCACATGGTCCACTTGCACTTTACTGTATCTGTATATATGCCATATCATATTAGTTCATTTCATCTACCTATATTTACAAACAAAAACAACAACTACGCCTTCATCCCAAAACAATTGGGGTCAGCGATATGAACCAAAAAAGAAATTCATTTTGGGTCTTCCACATGAATCCTTTTCCTCCAATCATTTTTATCCAATGCCATGTCCTCGGTGAGGTTCAAAGCATTCATATCCTTTCCTATCATCTCCATCCAAGTCTTCCTAGGCTTACCCCGACCTCTTTTAACTAATATATTTTCCCATTTCTCCAACCTTCTAACTGGAGCATCATTAGGCCTTCGCCGAATATGTCCAAACCACCGTAAACGATTCTCTCGCATCTTATTTTCAATGGGTGCAACACCTACCTTCTTACGTATCTCCTCGTTCTGAATCTTATCTTAAATTGTATTTCCACGCATCCATCTAAGCATCCGCATCTCAGCTACACTCATTTTTTGAATATGATGTCTCTTGGCAGCCCAACATTCCGTACCATATAGTAAAGCGGGTCTAATAGTCGTCCTATAAAACTTTCCCTTCAACCGCAATGGCATTCTACGATCACACAGCACTCCAGTTGCACTTTTCCATTTCATCCACCCAACCTTTATCCTATGATTTACATCTCCATCAATTTCTCCATACTTTTGAATGATGGATCCCAAATATTTGAAATAATCATTCACCGGTATTTCTTGCTCACCAAGCTTCACTACACTCCCATCACTACTTCGTTGCTTACTAAACCGACATTCCATATATTCAGTCTTACTCTTACTCAACTTAAAACCTCTAGCTTCCAATGTTTGTCTCCATAATTCTAACTTAGCATTAACCTCAGCTCTAGACTCATCAATCAAAACAATATCATCAGCAAACAACATACACCACGGTACATTTTCTTGAATTGATCTCGTAAGCTCGTCCATCACTATCGCAAATAGGAAAGGGCTTAAAGCAGATCCTTGATGTAACCCAACCGTTATCGGAAAATTGGTTGTCACCCCTCCACAAGTGCGGACATTGGTTACTACTCCTTCATACATATCTTTAATTATACTAATATACTTGAGAGAAACACCTTTCTTCATCATTGTCCACCAGAGAACGTCCCTAGGTACTCTATCGTATGCCTTCTCTAAATCAATAAAAACCATATGCAAATCTTTGTTCCTCTCTCTATATCTTTCAATAAGTTGTCTAAGGAGATGTATAGCTTCCATAGTTGATCTTCCAGGCATAAAACCAAATTGATTCTCCGATATCATGACAACCTTCCTCAACCTAGACTCAATCACCCTCTCCCAAAGTTTCATAGTATGACTCATGAGTTTTATACCACGATAGTTTGTGCAATCTTGTATATCACCCTTATTCTTATATAAAGGCACCAAAGTACTCTTCCTCCACTCATTAGGCATCTTATTTGTTCGCCAAATCAAGTTAAAAAGATTTGTCAACCAGTCTAAACCTTTCTCTCCCAAGCATTTCCAAGCCTCGATAGGTATACCATCTGGGCCAACTGCCCTTCTTGATTTTATTTTCTTCAAAGCCTCTGCAATTTCTTTCTTTTGAATCTTGCGCATGAAATCACGATTTATCTCATGAAAAGGAATGGAGAAGTCTCCAAGATCTTGAGCATGACTATCATTAAATAGCTTATCAAAATAATCTTTCAATCTCTCCTTAATCTCCTCATCTTTGACTAAAACCCTTTGCGTTTCATCTTTGATACATCTAACCATACCCAAATCCCTCGATTTCCTATCTCTCATCTTTGCAAGCCTATAAATATCCTTCTCGCCTTCTTTGGTATCCAACTTGTCATAAACCTCCTTATATACCTTAGCCCTCGCGTTTCAAACTACTTTTTTAGCTTCCTTCTTTGCTATCATATACTTCTCCAAATTCTCATTATCACGACTCTTACTTAGATTTTTATAACACTCTCTTTTAACCTTAATAGCTAATTTGACATCCTCGTTCCACCATGATGTATCCTTACCTAGTGGTGCACCGCCTTTAGACTCACCCAATACCTCCTTAGTCACTTTTCTCATGCCACCCGCTATCTTATTCCACATTGATTCTGAATCCTCCTCGAGACACCAATCAGCTTCCTTAACTACCTGCTCTACAAACATTCCTTGTTTAGCTCCTTTCAGTGCCCACCACTTAATTCTAGGATCTATCCTATGTCTATCCCTTTTGCGGCATTGTCTAATTCTAAGATCTAAAATTAAGACTTTATGTTGTGTAGCTACACTTTCTCCCGGTATAACCTTACAATCGATGCAACAACCCTTATCTCTCTTTCTAAGTAGGAAAAAATCTATCTGACTCGTATTAACCCTACTTTTAAATGTTACTAGGTGAGACTCCCTCTTCCTAAACCAAGTGTTTGCTAAGATCATATCATAGGACAAACAAAAATCTAAAATCCTTTCTCCACTTTCATTTCTTTCTCCTATACCATAGCCTCCATGGATACTCTCAAATCCATCCCTACTAATGCCTACATGTCCATTCAGGTCACCGCCGATGAAAAGCTTTTCTCCATAAGATATCCCTTGTACTACTCCATCTAAATCTTCCCAAAATTGATGCTTAATGGAATCATCTAAACCTACTTGAGGTGCATAAACACTAATAATATTAATATTATCCGTACCTAATACTAATTTAATAAGTAAAATTCTATCACCCTTCCTACGGACCTCAACTACATTATCTATAAACTGATGACTCATAACAATCCCTACTCCATTCTTATTCCTATTTATTCCTGTATACCAAATCTTATATCCCCAAGGTTCTATCACTTTTGCTTTCTCACCTACCCATTTGGTCTCTTGTAGACATAAAATATCAATCTTTCTCCTACACATAACATCTACTAACTCTACCAACTTACCAGTTAAAGACCCTATGTTCCAAGTGGCTAACCTAATTTTATGGCCTTGGACTAACTTCTTTACCCCCACCCGTCCAACAAAGTAAGGGAACTCTTGCCTATTTGACACCACACCCGGGCGCCGGTGTGACGCGTCGCTTCTGGGCGACGACCTAGCAACCCTTGCCCATTTATCACTGCCTCCGGGCCTAGAGAGTACAGCGCGTCGCTCAGTAGGGAACGCCCCAACGAAATTCTCATATTGGTTCATTTTCATAGGGTATGACTAAGTTTTTATGCTGGCTGTCACAGGCCTACCGCAACCCTCCTCCTTTATCCGGGCTTGGGACCGGCAGTGTATAACTACAGGCGGAGTTCATCTACCTATATTTCATTTGTAATAATCTAATCACAGGTGATCAGTTTAGGCATGGCACCCATACCCCATCATCTGTGCATCAGTACCCCATAATAGCTTTTGCATATCTTGTCAGCATAACATTAGCTATTCACCTACTTGCACACACACACATCCTTCCCTGTATTTCCACATCTCTGCACTCTGCACTTAGGCATCAACCACCTACCTGTTGCATACTGTCATTCACTGCATTATTTTGTTTCCTGCACATCATATATCATCAACATTTACTTCATTCTCTGCACATCAGTTGTGTCCTTGCTTTTATGTGTCATTATATCGCCCCACCTCCACCACTCAGCCCATGAAACAGCAGCTTCTCATCCCTATTATCACACACTTACAGCAATATGTATTTAGTTGCATCTCATCCCATGATCCTCCATCTCATAGCATCATCACTTTATCATTTTCTATTTTTCTGTGATCATGTTGTTGAATCCCACCAATGTAGAGTACCTAACACCCATAATCATCTTGCCACTGTTGTCACCACTTTCACACCACACAGTACCTCCCACACCCGCATGCATACCTGCTCATTGCTGCAATTCCTTCAACCACACCATACCTGTACATCAGCATATATCATCAATGCTACCACAATCACCCCCAACACATTTACAGCACACATTCACCCTTTTGCTGAATCTACAGTAATAAACCCACACCAAGCATTTACATCATCATTGCAAAACCCCCCATCATTTATTTCAGTTACTGTATCTTCAGCATCCATAGGTCTAGCACACATTCCATTTCCATTATCATCACCACACCGCATTCATCTATACCCATTTCACTCATCTATACATGCTTTCTCCATCTCCTAGAATAGCACCACTATGCTTACAGCAATGAATGACTGCCAATTACCTTCACCTGCATATCTTCCTTACCTAGTATCTATGTCTAGCACTCTCTCACCGTGTATATGTTATTACACCAATAGCACATCTCTCTCTCTCTCACATGAACATTCATATATCTCTTTTAACTTAAAATATTACATATGCATCTCATCGGTTGAGGAAAGCATCATATTTCCATTTGAATATGTGCATTTCCATATGTATTTCTCATTCAATATGAACATAGTGTTTGGATTTTGCTTCACCCTCTATATTTTGCAATCTTGCTCTATACTAACTCTGTTTTGCAGGAATACATGGAAAATATTGTTTTTCGCTATTAGTTCAAAGATTTTTCAAATTTAAATGATGTAATAGTTAGATATCAATGAGAAACTTTACTTTCCAGTATTAGATTAGAATGTATGAGCATGTAAATATCACGAATTGTCTGTTTCATATCATTTTTCTTTTATTTCAAAAATTTATGAATGGGAACACGAATGGCACGTGCACCATTCTAATAAGAGGTAATTAATCTTAAGCAAATGACTCACATTGATGGTCATTGTCAAAATGTGGACAATGCTTAGGATTTTTATCTTTTATGGAATAACATTAGATCCACACTGGGTCTCTTTCAAAAATCATCATATTTTCTGAATTTTTCTTCCTTTATTAGAGTTTAACTTGAAATTAACCCAAAATATATATTAATGGTCATAGTCAGGATATATTGAGAGTTAATTTCATTTCAAACTCTATGAAGACACCAAAATGCGTTTTATTCTTCATCTGAATTTAAATACAGATTATTTTATAATACATTTTATGACTATAGTCATAAATGTATTATATCTTCAATCTTATTTCAATTCACTAAAAGAATGAAATATGCGTTTCAATATCCAATTTTCAAAATTCTTTAATTCATTCATCGTTTAGGATAAGATTACATTATATTTTTTAATTATTTTAATTTTTTTTTTCAAAATCCAAGTGATTTTGAGATAATTCTTCAAATATCTTCTTCATTTTTCAAAGCAATCTTTAATTCTTATTTATAAATTCAAATTCATCTTTCTATTTCTCAATTTTATCTCATTTCGAAATTCAAACCTCAAATTCAAGGTCCAATTTGACTTTGAAATTTCGAATTCACTTCTATATTCAAAATTTAATTTCCAATTCAAATCAAATTTCAAAGTTCAATTTAGCTTTAAAATTCCAAATTCATTTTCAGGATTCATTTCAAATTCAATTCAATATTCTAGACTGAATTTCAAAGTCCAATTTAAACTTTGGAATTTCTAGATTCATCTTCTGATTTTAAAAATCAAGTTTATTCCCTATTTTTCACTTCAAATTCTCAAATATCCAAGTTCTTTATGAAATCTTCTGAGTTTTGATCTTCAAAATCCAAATTCACTTTGAAATTAAGAATCAAAGTTATGAGGTTAGCTCTAAAATTGATTTTTTCTCTGAATTCAAGGTCAATTTTCAAAGATCAAAATCAGGATTTTTTGAATCCAAATTCATCTTCAAGTTCTATCTGGATTTCTTGAATCCAATTCCAAGTTCTCATCTAGATTTCCTGAATCTAGATCTATCTTCAAATCTCATCTGGATCTCCATGGTTCAGATCCATTTTTTAATTCTACCTGAATTTCCAAAATCCAGATCCATCTTCTAATTTCATTCTAGGTTTCAAAACCAATTCCATTTTGAATTCCTGATTTTCGATCCAATTCCATCTAGGATTCCAGATTTCGGATCCAATTTCACCTCAGATTCAGATCTTCAAATCCAATTCCATCGTGGAATCAGATTTTTGAAATCCAGTTCCATTTGTCAATTTCAATACATATTTCCAAAAACATTTTCTTTAAAACTATTTTCTGAGTTTGAAATCAATTCAATTCCTGTTTCAGGTTCTGAAATTAAGAATTCCTTTTTCAGAATCGATCCATTCAAATTCAAAGTCCATTCTGACTTTGAAACTTTATTTTCTTCAAAATTCTATCTTAAGTTCCAAAATCTCCTTCTCTTCATTTCTTCAATTCAAAATTTATTTTCAAGATCTCTGATTATTCCAAAACTTAGAACTTTAAGTCTTTTTTAAACCTATTTCAAGTTCTAAGTTAGATTCAAAATGCTTCAACTTTCAAAAGTCATTTCTTCACAATATTCTCAAATTTATTTCAAAATCACTTGGAAAATCCCAAAAATTTCTGAATTATTCTCAAAAGAGCATACATCTTTGCATTCGCATTGCCCAAGCATGATTCAATGTGCATTTTAGATTTGGAATAATTTCTTAGACAATATTTAAGCAAAGCCAAAGGCATAAGTTCGACCCTTTGTTCAATTACCCCTGGTAAAAGCGCCAGGAACGGTCGAACCTCATACCGACGAGCGAATCCCGTCTCTCTATTTTCCTTCAAATTTTCAAAACGGAGGCGAGTAATTTCAAAACATTTTCAAAATTAAGGTCAAATGAGACTATTGCAAAAGAGATCATCTTTCTTCTTTTCTTTTCTTTTCTTTTCTTTTCTTTTCTTTTCTTTTCTCTCTTCTTTTCTATCTTTTATTTCCCCTTCAAAAAGGGAATAGAGGCTAGAAAGGCAAAGAGAAGGAAAAGAATGACCGAGAGAGAAAATTTTGCAATGATCACATCAGGCTAGGTCAGGCAGGTCCAAACTCACCTCAAGTAGGCTTGGTCTAGGCTAAAACCAAAATAGAGAAAGGAGACAGAGAAACTAGAGAGAGAAAGTAGAGAGAAGGGGGGACGATGTTCTAAAAGGAGGAGGGGTCTTCTCCTATTTATAGTCAACAGTTTTGATCTTGGGTATGAGTATGGACTGGATCTGATCTAGATCTAAACTTAAGGCTAAAGTAATAGAATGACATGCATATCCCTATGAGGAACACCAGGTATTTTCATGAGATATTTATGTGGGGCTCACAAGATATTTTTGTGAGCTATTTTATGTGAGGCCCACAAGATATTTTTATGGAGCATGCATATTTTTGGGGTTTTGCCGATATTTTTTATAAAAAAAGTGAGTATGTCATTCTCTTCGTCTCGACGAGATGAAGCAGATTGGCTCTACAAAATTCTCTAATTTTGCCTAGTGAGTGAAATATGGCTCCTTAACTGTTTGAACGTATATCCCTGAGGATATATACGTTCTAAGTATAATTGGATTTGTGAAATTCCCTCGTTTCACATTTCAGGTTAATACTATAAATTTACATAAAAAGTATCTCTTATTTTTATTAAAAAATTACTAAAAAATTGTGGATCTTACAACATATGACAATGGATTGAGAGTTCATGAGATCACCTCTTATTTTTTATAGGTTAGTTGAGATGTGGGTTGATCATATTATGTAATGTGTGACCTCCACTGGGTTCTTAGTTTTGGCCCTAGGCGAAGCCTCCAAGTGAGGCCCTAATTTTTATTTTAGTGTACATAAAAATTCTATTATTTATTAAAGGGGTTGCACTTGTTCCCTTGTGACCTACTTTGTACAGTTGTGTCTAGAGTCTGTTTTGTTTTACTTGAGTCATGATGTAAGTGTTGAGTCACTTGTAACTTTCTCCGGACTGCTCTTGTACTTTGGTTCAGGTTGATCAATACCCTGAAGAGTTAGCCCGTAGATCTGAACTATAATGAGCCTGCGGGCAAAATAGTGAATGAATGCAAATGCGTTGAGCTTTCTTTGTTCACCCTTGTTGTGATTACCTTCAAGTGATTGCAATTTCTCTTCCTCTCTTCTCTTTCGCTCTCTTACACTCTCTATACTCAAAGCTTTCACAGCGGCAAGCGAGCGACCGAAAAAGCTTGCGGTGATAAAGAAGGATCGTCACGTCGCACTGGCCTATTAAAGAAATAGGCCTGTGACAACACCTTTTTTTCTTAAATTCTTAATATCAACAACTTTTGTTTAAGTTTGAACAAAAGATCAAGTTGTGACTATTTTTTTTACATCAATACTTGGTGAACTATTTTTGTTTCTCATTTAAACCAAACCACTGCAATAGAACAAATAATCAAGGGGGAAAACCTTGAGCTCCTCAAGAGATAATCCTCTCCCAGCTCTGAGTTTCATATTATACTTCAGACTTTGACCATGAACAATGGGTCGAAGAGGTCCAATAGTTGGCCTTGGGAATATTTTTACAGCCTTCTTCTACCGGGCTGTAGAAACAGAACATACAAATATAAAATGGAGGAAAGTATAAAAGTAGTTTGTGAAGCTTGCAAGCAACGAAATCATGCACTAGAACACCTGAAAAAACAGCTAAATATTAGCATCAGATCAAACAAAAAGCAAGCAAGACTAAGTCATACCAATGTGGCGTCTTGTTTTTTGAGCAGATTGGTTAAACCAAGTTCTCACATAATTATTCCAATGTTTCTTAAAATGCCCATTGCGCACGACATTGTTATGCTTCACCATTGCTTACCTGAGCATGACAGAAACAACATTAAGCCAGTGTATGGCTGCCGAATAGGAGGTAATTTGGTTGATGACAATGGAGTTTTATAGAAGAGACAAATTTTTGAGATTTCTAAAAGTGAAATAGATAAAGAACAAATACCACAAAATGGAGCAGTGTATTTTAAAGCAGCTGAACAAGAATATTGCCAAGCAAAAAAGGTCACATAAGTTCAATAAATCAGGACATCAACACAAGGGCAAAGCAAAAAGGAAAAGGATACAGGATGGTTTCAATCCAAATCATTTTCACTTATGGAAAGAAGCAAAACCATGACCGACTAATTAAAAAAATCAGGAAATAAGACAAATACACAAAAAAAAAAGAAATTCAACACTCTAAATAACCAAGTCAAATAATCCATGAGCATGTAATAAGTACAATAATGGAGACACAGCCAGTATACACATGAACATACACCAAAACTAAAATATAAAAAACAGGAAAGAAATATTGTACAATATCTCTATTTTAACACAGCCAGTGGTAGCAGCAGGAGTGCAGCCGAGAGAGAGAGAGAGAGAGAGAACAAGAACAGTCCAAGAGATTCAGTAGAGCTGAAGAAAATTAGAGGACGGCTGTGGGAAGGCACAAGCAGCGATGAAAAGGCAGAAAACTATACATACAAAGATAATACCCAATCTTCAAAGAGGGCTGAAAGGCAGTTTGTGAAATGACTTTTGACAAGTTGGAGAGCAGTTAGAAAATCTAAGAAGGCAGGTTGCATTCCCTAAGAAAATGTATAAAGCCAACACAAAAACTTCTTAGTTAAGGGTAGATGTGGGCTCCTATTGAAACCAGATAAGCTAGAAGTTGCAATTGGGGCAAAATGCAAAATAACCATCTTAGTTGGTGGTGCTCAGACTCAGAGTACCTATTGGCAGAAACAAGAAACAAAGGACAACAGGCAAAAATTGCATCATTTGCTTGTGACTACATGTTTACAATCTGCACACTGTTCTTGCAATCTAATATTTCTAATCCTAGTCGGCTGGAGGCCCAACTCAGCGAGTGGTGACCAATTTTGGCAGCGCAAAGAAACAAAGGGCACAAAGACTCCAAAAATCGGAGTCCCCTCCAAAATAGGAGGCCCTAGGTGGTGGCCTCAAATCTCAAAGAGGCCAGCCCGCCCTGGTTAATGGCAGCTCTGGCCTTTTATTTTTCAGCAATCGATGCATTAAACAGGGCATCCCATGTCCTTGCATTTTTTTGTGAAAGAAATACTTACTAGGAGGTTTACAGTGGTGGAGAGGAAATTTATTATTCCTATGGAAGTGAAGGGATTCAGATGAAACCATAGCTTATATGCAGATGCTTTTTTTATTAGAGTTAAAGGAAGGTTTATGGAGAATTAATTTGATGTGGTTTCGAGGCTCAAAATTAACATGGAGAAATCCATGTTCATTCTTTTAGGGTGAGGCACGACAAAGTTGATGAGATTAATAACTTGTCAGTGGGGTGTTGGTGTTCTTCCGATTAAGTAGTTGGGGGTGCCTATTTTTTGCTGTAGTCTTAAACTACTAATTGTTGGGTATTTTGGAGAGGTTCAATAAGAAGTTGGAATCCTGGAATGGTATTTTACTGTCCTTGGATGGGATAGTACTTTTGATCAAATCGGTTTTGTCATCCTTTCCTATCTATTTGATTCTATGTTTTAGTCTTCTGAATATGATGGTAAGTAGGATGAAAAGAGTAATGAGAAATTTCTCGTGGAATGGTACGGATTGGAACTGTAACATAAGTGAATGGTGATAAACTTTTGGAGGTGAATCAGGTTGATAAGTGACCCGCAGAAAGTTCCGAATATGGTGATAAACTTTTGGAGAGTGGGGCATACGCTGAGAAATAACTAAGGTTGGTTTATCAACATTGGTTTGTTTGGCTCGGCAAGCACAAGGTGTGATGAGGGAGTGGATTTGAAGGGAGGAGATCCTCGTAGAGGAGAGACTGTGATCATCATCAAGTCATTATAGAGAGTTCAAGGAAGGATGTGACGAAAATTTTTCACCAAGGCGCTGAGTAGTGGTGCTAGCAGAGAAGTTGTTGTTCCCCAGGTCATTGCATCCTTATCGATGATTCAATCTTGGACTCTTAAAAGATAAACTTCATATGTCTGTTGATCTTGCTAGGATGGGGCAAGGGGTATGACAATTGTTGTAAGTATAAACAACCAGACTTGTATCCTTCAAAATTATAGCTCTGACTTGTATTATTCTCATGTACCGTGGTTGTTCCCCAGCGACCTACTTTGTACAGTTGTATCTAGAGTATGTTTTGCTTTAGTTGAGTCTTGATGTAAAGTGTAGAGTCACTTGTAACCTTCTGTGGGTCACCCTTGCACTTTGGTTTAGGTTAATAAATATCCTTAAGGGTCAGCTCATAGATCTGAACTGTAACAAGCTCTCGAGCAAAAATGTGAATCAATGCAAATGCGAAGAGCTTTCTTTTGTTCACCCTCGTTATAATTGCTTTCGAGTAATTGTGTTTTTTCTCTCTCTATATTCTCTCACTCTCTTGCACTCTCAGTTATTAAAGCTTCTGCATCGGCAAGCGAGCGATCGAAAGGCTTGCAACGGTAAGAAAGGATTGGCATGCCGCACTACCCTATTGAAAAAAGTAGGTCTGTGACAAGTGGTATCAGCGCCCATTCTCGAGTTGAGGAAGGGACTCAGTTGTCGGTGTCAAGAGACACACCAACAAGCTATGATTTATGAGCAAAACATTGTGGCATACAGTTACAACTCGTGGAGCACCAAAGAAAAGGCAATTGTCGAAGTCAAAAAGATGAGTTCACCTTGAGGCCATGAGCAGATGACCGTGACTGTCAACAAACTGGTGGTTGATGTGACCTTGCATGGAGAAGTTATTTCATGTGTAGTTAAGTCGTTCGGAGGACTAGACGATAAGGTGATGAGCCTGCGACAGGTAAACTTATTGATGAGACATGTTACTTAGCTGGCTACAACAGTGACCTCCCTATAGGCTGAAGTTGAGGAGTTTCAGTTGAAGATATGTTCTCTTCAGCGGACAGTTACCCTCAATGGCGGAAGTGGCGATAGGCCATCAAAGATAGATGTGTCGAGGCTAACTAAATTCAATGGTTCCAAGAATACCAAGACCATAGAAAACTTTATGTTCCAGGTGGAAGACTACTTGGGCATTCAAAATATATTGGCTGAATACCTCATGGTGAAGGCATCAGCATCTCTACTTGACGAAGATGCTATAGCCTGGTAGATACGGAAGTGTAGCGACATAAAAAGGGGTCATTGCATAATTGATACCTTTGAAGCCTTCAAAAATGAGCTACGAAACTACTTTATGCCAATAAATGTACGATGTCAAGCTTATCGAATGGTGGCAGAACTCAAACACATTGGAGCCTTGATAAAATACATAAGAACATTTCAGAAACTCATGCTAGACGTACCCAATATGACAAATAAAGACAAACTCAATTGGTTTATTGTGGAACTACAATCTTGGGCACAGTCCAAAGAGGAAAAGAGCAACCTCCAAACTTTGGAAGACACGTATGTGATGGCCGAGCGACTGGTGGATACACAGCGTAAGCCTTTCACTCCATCAACTAAAGTTGCGAAGAAGTCGGACTATGGAGGCAAGAAGGATGATTGACATGACTATAAAGGTAAGTCATCGACCTAACACCATTCTAACAAGAAGCATAATTATAAAAAGTACAACAATAACGACAACAAAGGGCTGGTTGTAACTTGTTGGTTTTGTGTCGATAGACATATCGCTAGGCAATGTCCAAAGTGCTTCATGAGGGACAACGGGTAGGCCAATGCAGTGCATGCAGAGAGTAGTAATGCGGAAGTCGTACAACTAAGGATGGGAGCCATGCAGATGATAAACACAGTTAGAAACTGAACCGCCGAGAGCATGCCAGTTAGCAAATAACTCTTGTATCTGGAAGTCATTGTGAATGAGAAGTCTACTACGGCAATGATACAATCTAGGGCCACGCATAACTTCGTCTCGTGGGAAGAGGCAAAGCGGTTAGGCTTGAAGCCTGAGCCAAAGCAGAGGACTATCAAGACGGTAAACTTTGAGGTCAAGCCAATCCTTGGTGAAGTAAGGGATGTGGCTATCCAAATTAGGAGTTGGGCTTGCAAAACCAACTTCTCAGTGGTGTTCCTAGACCAGTTCAGAATAATTTTGGGCATGGAGTTTCTTCGCAGCTAGAATGTAATGTTGCTGCCAAAGTTTAACTCAGTGGCAATCATGAGGCCAAACTTTTCACATACGGTGCAGTGTTATATACTATACAATTGAAGAAGGGTGTCAAGCATGGAGATCAAACATTCATAGTCGTCGTGTGTACCGAAGAAGGGAAGGTAAAGGCAACAGTGTCACCGACCCTTGTACCACTATTGACTGAGTTTAGGGGAGCGATGCCCCCAAAATTGCCAAAGTGTCTGCTGCCGAGATGCGAGGTCAACCACAAGATAGAGTTGACCCATAGAGCAAAGCCCTCTGCCATGGTCTCTTATCGCATGGGGCCGACTGAATTGAAGGAGCTGTGAAAGCAGCTAGACGAGATGTTGGAGGTAGGCATTATTCGTCCTTCTAAAGCACCCTTTGGCGCTTCAATATTTTTTCAAGTGAAGCATGATGGCTCTAAACTGTTATGTGTGGATTACCATGCGTTGAACAAGCACGCTGTGAAAAATAAGTATTTGTTGCTACTAATAGCAGTCTTGTTCGACCAGCTAGGCAGTGCATGTGTCTTTTCAAAGCTAGATTCGTGATCGGGTTACTGACAAGTGAGAATTGTTGACAGTGATGAACCCAAGACGACTTGTGTCATTCGCTATGGTGCCTATAAATTTCTAGTTATGCCATTCAGGTTGACAAATGTTTCGACTGTATTCACGATGTTGATAAACAAGATCTTCTAACCTTACCTAGACAAGTTTATGGTAGTCTATCTCGACGACATCGTGATTTACAATAGCAACATGGAGGAACATGTTGGGCACTTATGAACGGTGTTTCAAGTGTTGAAGGACAATGACTGCTATGTAAAGTGAGAGAAGTATCTTTTCGGTCAAGAGGAGACCAACATTGTCATTGACACCCTGAGTCGCAAGGCAGAACTGACGACTATGTCGATAGAGCCTTCTGAAGTTTACTTGGAGGGCGTATTGCTGGACTGCATCCACGAAGGAATGCAACAGGACAAAATAGCGCAATACTTTGTCTCTCTGACGCAGGCGGAAAAGACTCGACAATTATGGCTATAGGACGTCTTCTTCATGACTAAAGGGGGATGCGTCTTTGTGCCGCAGTGGAGAAGCCTTCGCCATGAATTATTTAAGTGCCATGATACTTTATGGGCAAACCATCCAAGTCAGGAGCAGACCCTAGCACTGCTTGAGCGTGGTGCAGTTACTATTGGCCGCAAATGATAGACGATGTGGAGGGGTATGTGCAAACATTTCTCATCTGCCAGCAAGACAAGGGGACCAACCAAAAGACTGTTGACCTCCTTGAGACTCTACCTATCTTAGAACATCTTTGGGAAAGCATTTTCACGGGCTTCATTGTTAGCTTGACGAAGGTAGATGGCTTTAGCTCTATCTTAGTAGTGGTGGACTGTTTCTCTAAATACGCCACCTTCATCCAAACTTCTAAAAAGTGCCCTGCAGAGCTATTCGTCAAGCATTAGGGTGTACCAATAAGCATTATGAGTGATCACGATGCTTGCTTCATGGGCAAATTTTGGTGTGAAATGTTTTGACTACTCGGCTCCAATATGTTGTTTTTAACAAGTTTTCACCCACAAACCGATGGGTAGACATAGCACATCAACAGACTATTGGAATAGTACCTCAGGCACTTTATTAACGCCAATCAAAAGGACTCGGTAAAACTCTTGAACGTGGCCCAATTCTACTACAATCTGTAGAAGAGGGAGTCTTCAAGACACAACCCATTCAAGAGAGCCACAAGACAGTAGCCGCTGACCCCACATACTCTAGCATGCAGGAGAAGAGAAGGCTATCCTTTGCCTATCAGTTTATTCAAGATTGGTACCAGCAAACCGAGCTATCGAAAGTGTTTCTGCACAAAGCAGTCAAGAGAATGAAAAAGTGGGCAGACAAATACCATTGTTTTGTTGAGTTTCGTGTTGGGGACCAGGTGTTGGTGAAACTCTACCCAATTCGCACAAGCATCTTTCGTGAATGACACTGCGGACTGATCAGGAAGTATGAGAGACCATTCACCATCACCAAGAAAGTGGGCAACCTAGCGTACAAGCTGGACCTGCCCCCAATCTTCAAGGTGCACCCGGCGTTCCACGTGTGCAACCTAAAATCGTTTTATGCAGACAAGGGGGATTCAGAACGTAGTGTGTCACAACGCGCTCCTATCCTGCAGAGACCCACGATAACACAATGAGTCGAGAAGCATCTTAGCAAGATCCTTCAACATAAGGTCAATTACTTGAACGAAGCGAATAAGTATCTGGTGTAGTGGGAGGAGATAGCGAAGCCAGCGTGAGAGCCATCATTCGGGATGAAGAGCCGCTACCTGATTGAAGTCAGGGCTTACCACAAAACAGATGGTGCCGAGGGTGGCACATGACTTGAAGGGATGAGCCTGTTCCCCTGCGACCTACTTTGTACAGTTGTGTCTAGAGTTTGTTTTGCTTTGGTTGAGTATTGATATAAAGTGTCTAGTCACTTGTAACTTTTTTCGGAGCTACCCTTGCACTTTGGTTCAGGTTAATAAATATACCCTGAAGAATCAACCCATAGTTATGAACTGTATCGAGCACTTAAGCAAAAATGTGAACCAATGCAAATGCGAAGAGCTTTCTTTTGTTCACCCTCGTTGTGATTGCTTTCGAGTGATTGTGATTTTTCTCCCTCTCTATTCTATCGCTCTCTTGCACTCTTAGTTATCAAAGCTTTCGTAGCAATAAGCGAGCGATCAAAAGGCTTGCGGCGGTAAAGAAGGACCATCATGCCGTACTAGCCTATTGAAGAAGTAGGCCCGTGACAGTGGTCGTGGCCTAATCCCAGCTTGTTGCAAATTGCAAAGCTAAAGTGGACAACGTCACAAAGGCTATGAATGGCATACAAGGTTACATGAACGGATTTTGGTTGGGCGAACCATGTGCCTTGTGCCTGATCCTATATCCTTCATTGTTGCTTTGGTAAACTACATGTTTCACTTGGCTCGTATTCATACAAAAATGTGTCAGTAACAAGGAAGATTAGGGGGAGCAGGCATGGCAGCAGCCATCTTAGATACTTGGTCTTAGTCCTCGTCTGAAGCCTGTGAAACCAGTGTTGTTTGATCCATAGCACAGGCGTGTATTTAGGGTTGGTAAGCCAACCAAAGCAGCTCGCTGCACAGCTCAGTATAGCTCATTCCAAGCTTGCTCAATCTCATCAAATGAGCTGGCATGCTGCGTTAGGAGTAGCAGTTCGTAAAGTCTTTCGGAGGGTGCGTTGACATGTCACTGAAAATGGGCATTTTTTGCGGAAACACTTCGATGCCCAAAATTTCGAAACAAACGTGCGAGCATGGATTTACCTTGATGGGAGTGCAAAATGTATGCTGGACCCTCTTTTTTTTCAGAAACGTTTTCCGTGGGGGGTCTGATTCCATTTCCGCTGCAGTATAATCCACGGAAGGGGATGCCGCGGCACCCCCATTCCGTGACATGCAAACGCATCCTAAATTAGCCAGTACAAACAAAGGGTGTTGGTGTTTATTATTAAGCTTATGTGTCATAAGGCAAAATCAACTGGTTACACAAGTATGGTCACCAATGTGGTTTTCACAGAAAAAAAGATACATTTTCTTGCTTAGCGAGCCAAGTCGGGCTCTCGTATGAACCCAGTTCTCGGCTTGGATGAGCTGGGTGAGCCAAGTCCGAGCAACCCTCGGCTGCGCACGAACCCAAGCCCGAATAAGGCCTGCTCGGATCGTTCGGGTACTCTAGCCCTATGTTCCTCACCATATATATATGCCTCGCTACTACGCCACCGAGAGCTTAGACCTCCCTCTTTCCTTTTTTGAAGTTTTGCCGCAGCTCTCTCCTGTTCTCTCTTTCTACTGGTCGTGAGCGCCGACTGCTTAGGCGTTGGGTTTCTCTCTCCCCTATCTCCCGCCACCGGGTTTCCCTATTCTCCGACTTCGAGAATGGTAGCCTTTCTCCCTCTTCTTCTTCTTTTGATGTGAATGCTCTCTTTCTCTCTGTCTCATCCCATTAGCAATCAAGGTTATACTGACTTGCCTTTTCCTTTCTTCCCTTCTTCTTCTTGTTGCTTTGGTGATGGTGATGGTGATGATGGGGGAAGGCTACGGAGGGTGTGAACCCGAAGGCGTACCCTTTGGCCAACGCTCAGCTGACCATCACCATCTTGGATTTGATCCAACAGGCTGCCAACTACAAGCAGCTCAAGAAAGGGGCTAATGAAGGTTCTCCCTCTCTCTCAATTTTTCTTTGGGTTCTTTCTTCCTCTACTTTAGTGTCTCCTTGTTTCTTCCGTTTCATTTTCTCCTCCCCTATTCCTGTAATATATATAATAAGCATTCGTGTTCACTTCTTTTTTTTCTTTTCCCGTTATGGGTGACAGCGACGAAGACTCTAAACAGAGGGATATCGGAGTTCATCGTGATGGCTGCTGACACTGAGCCCTTGGAGATTCTTCTCCACCTTCCCTTGTTGGCTGAGGACAAGGTTATCTCTTGCGTCCCTCTTCCTCCCTCTCATTCCCTTTTGCTTTCACTTTGTTTTTTTGTGTAAGTTCATCTTTTGCTATTTTTCTCTCTGTGTGGCGCGCTTGTGCACACGTGATGGCAATGTTGTTCCTGTCTTGGTTGATTCTTGCAAGTTTTTCTTTGTCATTACATTCCCACCTATGATAGTCATGTCTAGTATTTCCATTTCCTCATTTGTCAAGACAGTACTACCTGATGCCTAGGCACTTTTTTCTTTAGATTAGGACGTTAATGTGAATTATTTTGATTACAGTGCTATTACTTTGTCGGGTGGTTATTAAGTTGTTTGTTTGAGAAGAGCTCTATATGAATGTGTATCTCTGCTTGACTTGCTCTACCATTATAGAAATTGAATTTCCTTTTCATTTTGGAAGGGGTTTTAGCTAGGAGTTCAGATTTGCAACCTGATTCCTGGTTAGCCCATGGTCTGCTATTACTGGTAATATTGCCGTTATTTCTTGGTCAGCAGTCGAGGGCTTCCAACTTGGTTTCCGATTCACACCATCTTTTCATGACTTGCTTGCATTTAATTGGTTTTTGCCCCTTGGTTTTTTAGTTCATGAGGATTCTTTAGGAACAAAAATTACTGCTACCTTAGTTTTCAGATTTTACACTGCAAGCCCACACCACAAGCGGTTAATCTACTTTCGGAGACATTAAGAAGTTAAGATTTCATATTGCCACCAGTCCAGCGATAGGTACTGGTTTAGTATGTTAAAAATATGGTTTATGTTTCTTTGGTATCACAAGATTCTAGCCAGGGTATCTCTTTGTTTTTCCAAATTTACTTGTACATACCATATCTCTTCCTTGCGTGCTAATATTTGTGTTGACTAATATGTAATTTATTTGTTGCTGAGCTTTATGAGCAGGAAAACTTGGTTTATATTCTAGCCGTAGGATACAAACAGTATCTGTTCTTAATTTCAACCTATAACACACTGACACTTCACATGTTGTGTGTCGATATGACAAGACAACAGACACTCCACAACACTTCATGTACATAATGCAACTTGTGTCAAACACAGTCAACAGTATGTCCTTAACTTTTTAATTTATTTTATGATATTTATTATTTATTTGGTTCTGATTTGCATGTTTTTTCTTTTAAAATGTCATTTGTGTCATCAATGGGAATTTTATAGTCTGAGCCATTAATAACAAATGTCATTATCAAGACGTTTTTGAAGTGGGAAAGTCACATCATAAATTAAAAAAATGTGTTTGGAGAGTTCTTGGGAATTCTCAGTATATCTATAATTACAGATTAGAAACACATCAAAGATAAAAAATGAAATTACAAAAAACAAAAAACTTTAATGTTTTTTTAATAGTTGTATATTGGAAAAGGGGGATATTTTGAATGTATTGTGATTTCATGATTTTGTGAATTTATTTTGTTAAAATCATGTTAAATTCAAAATATTGGCAATATTATTGGCACTGGTTTGAACACCCTTTTTGATCCCTAGAAGAAGTCTGCCTTATGTCAATCTGATATCCTCCATAATACAAGATTCTCACCCTAAGTGCTCACATGTAAAGGACTAGTCTCTTCCATTGGATACAATTGAGGAAATTTTCATCCTTGAAATTCTTTCCAAGTGGCATGTAAAGATCAAATCTGATGTTAAAAAGACTTCACACTTACTGCATAAAAACCATAAATCATTGTTTGTGCCTGAACTGAAGTTCTTTTTTTTAAGCAATGAAAAATAGAATTTATTAAGATCAATGGAAAAGCAAGTGACAAGATGTCACAACCATATTTGATATTCTTGTTGCAGCATATGATGCTGAAGCTTGAACCAAGATTTATAAACACTCACAACTTGAAAGGATTGAAGAACACCTATCATGTGACTATATAAGCTCTGCCACATTCTAGGCAATCTAACACCTTTTGTTGCACCCTCAAATTCATCCAATCTGCAAACTTAGGAGCCTTTTTTCCCTCAAATGGTTCTATTGTGGCTTTGGAATCTCCTCCAACAGTCCAAGGGCGAGAGGGATATCATCAGGATCTTTCTCAAGATCCTTAAAGCTTATGGTAGTTGGTCGATAGAGGCCCATATATCCAACATACTTTTCAAGATGATATTGTGACTATTATTGAATAGAATAGAATAGGATGCGCATGCTTTAGTGAATGGCGTTGTTGCTAAGCCAGGATGATGGTACTGCCATTGTCTTTTTTCCCCTAGTCACAAACCATTCAACTTAACCAGGGGACGGCCATCTTGAAGCACAATGTATGATTCACTAGGGAGTTATTACTTTTTCAGTGTTCCTCTTAAACATTATGGAAATAGTGGTTATCAAGATATTTAATACTGTCGTTTATCATGGGGGTCCGAATGAGTGCCACATATGTAAGCACATGGGGCTCGTATTCCCATGTATGTCGACAACACTTAGCATCGGAGTCTGGTGCGGTTGCAAAGACTTAAGTACCCTTTCTTGCTATTCTTGCCATAAAACGACGATTTGAGAAAATGACAAAAATGTCTTTCATTTAAAAAAGGGAAACAAACGGTTCAAAAAAAGGACAAATATGTCCTCCATCCAGAAAGTCGAGGATGATGTTGACTCTTCAAAGTCTAAACAACGAAACAAACCTGAGCCCGCGATCCGATGGTGATTCGGCGAAACAAACCTGAGCCATCAAAATGTCTGTGTGAACTTTTCGTCGTCATCTTATTCTTCTTCCTTCTCCGTAAAACACTATAAAACCCTCTCTCTCTCTAGACAAGAAATCAAGGGAGGCAAAGAGCCGACGATCCGATGGTGATCGTCATCCTCTTTCTGCTAGCAGTGGTCGGAATGTTGCTCTCGTTCAGCGGGCAACCGACTGCGGCGGCTCCTCCACCACCTTCGAGGGACACCTACAACATAATCTTCCTCCAGTAGACCTACAACGGAGTACAACCTCCAGCTTTCCCATCATGAACCTCAAGACTGCCATCGGGCTGGCTGGCGACTACAACCTTATCACGACGAAGATCGTGCTCAAGGGGGCGGTGTTCGGCATCGCGATTTATGAAAATTGCGTCGCGCAAAAAAAATTGGCAAATCGCAAAATCGAGTAGCGATTTATGAAATCGTGTAGCTAAAAAAAATGGCAAATCGCTATATCGAGTAGCGATTTATGAAAATTACGTAGCGAAAAAATGGCAAATCGCTAAATCGAGTAGCGATTTATGAAAATTGCGCAGCGGAAAAAATCTCAAATCGCTAAATCGAGTAGCGATTTACGAAAATCACATAGCGAAAAAAAGCAGAAAAAATGTAGGAAAGGGTGTTACGAAAACCTCGAGCAAGAAACAACTGAAGGAAACATGAGAACCACGATTAAAAAAACACTTTATTGCTCTTTTTCGATAGTTACAAGAGGGAAAGAAAAAAAAATTATATAAGGCCCAAAACAAAATTTGGTTCATTAAAGTCGTGAACGTGGCAAAAACTCTGAATCAGGCTCCACAACTCATCAAGTTGAACCATGCTACAGTCAGCGTGCAGGTCAGTCAGTGCTTGATGGAGCAATGTAGGATCGTTTGTTGGATGTGCACAGAAGTAGAAAGAGAAGTGAGAGAGAGAGTTGATGTTCATGGCCTTTTCCACGGGAGATTCCTTTCTCGGATAATCCTGCAGTGCAGGGATTGGGTCTTAAATAACCATCTTCAGGGTACTTTAGTCTTTACAACCACTTCTTTTCTAGAATCGTCGTTTTTTTGGCACCAATGGACGAAAGGATACTTAAGTCTTTGCAACCGCATCAGACTCCAACGCTAAGTGATGCTGACAAACATGGGGATACGAGCCGCACATGCTTACATATGTGGTGCTCATTGGAACCCCTGAACACAATATGTAGCTAACGGCCGTCTTTGGGGGACGGGGGGACATATAACCTGCTCCTCTCCAACTGCCTAGTAGAGGAACCATATTCTACCACCCATGTAATAGTTTTAAGAAATTGGGCTCTCTAAACCACCACATTTCTAATTTAAAATCAGGACTTTTATGAGCAAATCCATCCCCCCAAGATAGCCAAATCATGGATTGGTTTGACACTTCAATCGGGTCTGCCGTGGCTCACAAGTCATGAAGGTGTTGCACCATATTAGAGGAGGCCAAAAAACGGTCGAGCTTTCTCATCATCGATAGTCCACATTTATTAGACCATATAAATTTTGAGCATTGCATATATATTTCTGAAAGATGCACTTCATTTAAGAATGCAGCAAACCGGCACATGTTCCTTGTATAAAGTTGAGTGCGGTTGGAATCATCAAACTGAATAATGGAGTTGAAAGCTCCACCAATACACCAATTCATTGAGTGAGACTGGAGAAGCTCATTTTTCAAATTTACCAATTCAGCCCAAAAAACCTTTTTCAGTGGAGTCATGCAAGGCCCATAGACGGAGGTTAAAAGAAATTCTAATTGGGATCCTGCACCCGAAAAGAAAACCGAGATAGAATATTTCCCAACATGCACTATGACACCATCCAAACTATCTCGCTAAGCCACCAAGATGCCTTCCGAGGCTCCAGACGATGGTAGAATTACAAAAAAATAATTCTGCCAAATTGCATTTTTAAATGGACGGTCAACAAATGATAGCTTTGATTCTTGAATACAAATCACATCTTGACCTTTTCTGCAAGATAATGGCTGCCCCATTTACTCCAGGGACTCTTTAGATCTTTATAATAAAATAGTTTGAATGGTTTGCCTTCCAGCTCCTTGTATTTAAAGGTCAATTCCGATACATGTTTAAATATTAAATATATCTCTTCTAGTGAGTTTTTGTTTGGGTGTAATCCTAGTAAATGAATGGTCTCTTTTGCATCCCTCTGAGAGTGATCTAGTTAAGCATGTCCGTAACTCTTTCTAGTACCAATCAGACTCTGTTGGGTAAAGTACCAAAGTATCATCCAGGTTAATATGTGATTTGATGGGATCCTGCTATGTCATGTTTTTTCCGCACAAGATCGCTGCTTGGGTGGGAAAGGTGGATAAGTGGTGAAGAAAATGCAATCCACGGTGTAGGCTTTACAAGTAATGCACTTTGCGAACCAAATTTTATGTCCTGGTGAAATTTTAGCTGCTTGGTGCTTTTATTGAATAGACAATGCTTCACGTTAAGAATCAGAACATTTAAATAATTTCCTTTACCATTTCATTTAGAAGCTAAGGTTACTTGAATCTGCAATTACTTCTGTTCCCAACAGTGTTGTGAAAAGCGTTGAGGCGTAGCGAGACGCTCCACCAAAAACCGAGGCGAGGCATAAGCCTCGAGGCGCAAAGCGTAAGCCTCAAAAAGTTTTTTTTTTGAAAACTTTAAAAAAATTATAAAAAATATCTAAAAATACAAATAAATAAATGCTTTATTGATGAAATAACAACCAATAAGAAATAGAAAATCTCAAATAAGTACTAAAAAATATGAGATTAACAGATAAAAGTAACTAAAAACTGATTATATAACTGGAAAATATATGAGATTAACCAAAAAAAGTTAAAATATACTAAGAAACTTATTACATAACTGAAATAACTGAAAAATATATGAGATTAACCTAAAAAGGTTAAAATATATGAGATTATTCTAAAAAATCTGAGATTAACATATAAAAGTAACTAAAAAACTGATTACACAACTGGAAAATATATGAGATTAACCAACAAAGGTTAAAATATACTAAGAAACTGATTACATAACTGAAATAACTGGAAAATATATGAGATTAACCTAAAAAAGTTAAAATATATGAGATTATTCTAAAAAATATGAGATTAACATATAAAAGTAACTAAAAACTGATTAAATAACAGGAAAATATATGAATTTTGATGAGTTGTAGAGCCTTATTTAGAGTTTTTGCCCTTACAGGGGGGTCCAGGGGCTCCCCCCGGCGCGTTCAACGGGCAGGCGTCCAGGGGGGGCGCCCCTGGCCGCTGCCCTATGGAAGAATTTTTTTTCTTAGGCTTAAGTTTGAGACCCGTTTTTTTATGGATGAGACCTGACTTGTTTAGGTTTAGGGTTGTCGCCCTTGCCTTGTATAAATTCTTTCTTTTCTTTCTCTCTTGTAACTGTCGAAAAAGAGGAATAAAGTTTTTCCACTGGGCGACCGTGGTTATTTACTCTCTCTCTCGGATTTGAGGGGGAGGTTTTTCCACGTAAATATGTGTGTCCTTGATGGGTAACAAGATTAACCAACAAAAGTTAAAATATACTAAGAAACTGATTACATAACTGAAATAACTGAAAAATATATGAGATTAACCTACAAAAGTTAAAATATATGAGATTATTCTAAAAAACATGAGATTAACATATAAAAGTAACTAAAAAACTGATTACATAACTGAAAAATATATGAGATTAACCAAAAAAAGTTAAAATATATTAAGACACTAATTACATGATGAAATAACTGAAAAATATACGAGATCAGCCAACAAAAGTTAAAATATAGTAATATACTAAGAAACTAATTACATAACTGAAATAACTGGAAAATATATGAGATTAACCTACAAAAATATTTTTGATTATATCTCAGAAGTCTTGTTGTAAATTTTTTTTCCACCTCAGGCTTTCGCCTTGAGGCATAGAGGGCCGCGCCTCAAGGCGAGGCGCGCCTTTTGGGCCTCAAGGCGCGTTTTTGATAACACTGGTTCCCAATCTTCAAGGGAAGCTTCAACAACTTTCCTCATGATGCATGGTGTCTGCCATTGTCTCTAAATGGATGATATTTGTGCATTTTAATTCCAACCTTTAAGCTTTGGGAACTCATGTAGGTAGCTTGAAATGCCGAGGTGTTCATAAAAGCTGGGCAATTTATATTTAAAAGTAAAAGGGAGTGAAGATTAGGAAATTATAAATAAAAGAAAATAAAAAACAAAATAATAAATTAAAATAAAGTGGAAAGAATAAAAGGCCAGATATAATCTATTTTTTTCTGATAGGGAGGGAAGGTGGGGGATAATCAGAAAACTAGTTTATATGCTTAAAAATAGAATCATTGACCTATTCGAAAAACAGAAAAACCATAATTAAAAGAGTTTTTTTTTCATGATTTGACTACCCTATTTCTTACCGCTGTCCTAATTAAAGCACCTAAGATAAAGAACAAATAATAAATGTAGAGAATGTGGGGTTGGTGGGTGTTCCTCAAGTTTCCCTTTGTCTTTCTGACACCCCAACTAATCTGGGAATTTGAGAGGCATCATCTAATTTCCCTCCTCTCAATGCTGTGTATCCCAGTGAACTCTGTTGAGTGAGGCCTTTGGCTTCCTTGATCTTATGAGAAATTTGTTTCTTTTAAGTTTTGCTTTTAATATTGAACTAAAGTAACATTCTATATTAGATGGGATATATTGTACTGGGTTCATGGCTTTTAAGCATGGACACAACTTGTATGAGTTGACCCAGTGAAAGGGGGTGAGCTCTTGGCTCGTTTGTCACCTGCATACATGCCAAATACACAAATTATAAAGTATCTCAGCTGGATTGGCATGAGTTGTGACTGAATTTTGAACTTTTTGCCATTCCGGTTTAATGTTTCCTATTTAGCAGCTGCTTCAAGCTAACTTGGAATGCAGTGAGTCAATGAAGGTGACTCTAAAATGAAGCGTAGGAAGTGGGAGTTCATGGCATTAAATGATATTCTATGTCATCAGGAGTAGAAACATGTTTCCTCTTTTTCTTTTGACAAGATCATACTTGTATTTTGAACCTGAGACCTGTTTGATAAGCTACTGTGACTCACAACTGACCAACATGTTTTCTATCAAGTGATTATCCTATTGGGCATGGATGATCCCATGTTTAGTATGTTTTCCGGTGTCATCTTTTCACTTTGTATCCTCTTTCTTAAGTCTTTACATTGAGCAGTTTTCTTCCGTTCCAATTCTTCAAATTCTTTAGAACCATTTTGGATGTAATTCTTTCATCGAATTCTTTCTGAATAACTTTTTGTCCATGGGTGGGGCCTTGTTTTGACCGATTCCTTTTCTGCCTGCCCAAGTCTGTTCTAATATTTGGCTGTCCCGAAACTTGGAGATAGATCAACCATTACCATACCTGAAGTAAGCTGGTCTAAGGGCACAAAATATTGGTTGGTTCAAGCCTTTGTCAGCCTGTTAGGTCTATTTGGTTGGCTGTCGTTTATGACATCCTTAGGGCATGTTTGGAAGCATGAAAAGATCTCATAGGAAAAGAAAATTCTGCCTATGAGAAGTTTTGATATGATAAGTTTTCCAAAAGAATTTTTTTGCTTGTTTGTGTAGCATGAGAAAGGCGGGCTGGAAAAGTATGAGAAATCCGCTTGTTTGATTGTACAACAACAACAACAACTACGCCTTCATCCCAAAACAATTGGGGTCGGCGATATGAACCAACAAAGAAAATCATTCTGGGTCTTCCACATGAATCCTTCTCCTCCAATCATTTCTATCCAATGCCATGTCCTCGGTGAGGTTCAAAGCATGCATATCCTTTCCTATCATCTCCATCCAAGTCTTCCTAGGCCTACCCCGACCTCTTTTAACTAATATATTTTCCCATTTCTCCATCCTTCTAACTGGAGCATCATTAGGCCTTCGCCGAATATGTCCAAACCACCGTAAACGATTCTCTCTCATCTTATTTTCAATGGGTACAACGCCTACCTAAAACATTGCTAACAAAATTAAATATGCACTAATAAAATATTGTTATTCAATGTCTATTTTAAAGAATTAAGTGATGGATATCTCTTCTCATCTCCCATTGTAATTGTTGTGAACAATATATGATGTTCAACAATCCAACCAAAAGACACACGATCTGTGAAAAGAAAGGGGACGTTTTGCAACTTTTGTTTGGTTGGGTAATTGCCACTAATTCCATATATACAAGAAAAGAGGTAGCAAATTGAGCAAAGTAATATCTGATATTGTAGGTGTTAGATTTTCACCAAAATCTATCTTACGAGAAAGAGAGATGAAGAAGAGAAGAGGGGGTTGTGGCTGTCACGATTTCCAATAATGAAATTGTGACCTAGAACATGTATTTATATTTTGTTATACAATATGGGTCGGGTCTGGTATAATATCCATATCCAAAATACATTTGATATGTAATATACAAAACTCTACTTTTTCACCTTCCCTCAAGTTGACCATGGTTTTGAACCATGAACAACTTGTCTTTAAGCATCCAAAAGCGGTCTTTTGTCAAGCCTTTTGTAAATATGTTTGCAACTTGTCTTTCAGTATTAATGAATTTAGGCTTGATCTCCTTTTCTTCAACTTTTTGTCTCACAAAATGCTGGTCTATCTCAATATGTTTAGCGTGACTGTGATGTACTGGATTGAATGGCATGTTGAGAGCACTTTGGTTGTCACACAACAAGGTAGACCGAGAGATCATTTCTCCCACTTCAGTTAGTAAATGCCTGACCCATGTGACTTCGGTAGTAGCGGCAACCATGAATCTGTACTCGGCCTTAGTGCTTGATCTAGCAATGGCTTTTTGTTTTCTACTATTCTATGAGACTAAGTTTCTTCCAATGAAGACACAATATCCTGATGTAGACATTCATTCATCTGGATCCCTTGCCCAGTCTGCATCACAATACACAGTAACCTCACACATATCCTTGCCGGACGATTTTGGAGAATATATCAACCCATCTCCAATTGTTCCTTTCAGATATCTGAGTATCCTCTTAACAACCTCCATATGTCCAGTACGTGGCGTATGCATAAACTGAGACACTTGATTGACTGAATAAACTATATCAGGTCGAGTGAATGTGAGATACTATAACATCCCTATTAAACTGCGATACCTGGTGGAATCCTCCCACAGGTCTCCATCATGAGCACTCAGTTTTTGGTGAAGAACACTTGGAGTTCCTAGAGGTTTACAATCTTTCATACCTACTTTGCTGAGAACGTCCATCGTGTACTTGTGTTGAGTGAGAGTCAAGCCATCAACCTGGCTATTGACTTCTAGCCTAAGAAAATAACACAAGGCACCAAGATCTTTCATTAATAGGTTTTTCACTTCTTTGATGTGATCTTCAGAGTTTCCTGTGTTGACAATATCATCCACATAAATTAGTAACAAGGTGGTCACATTTTGCCTTCTAAAAATGAATAATGAGTGATCCAGTAGGTAGTGGGAAAATCCATGCTTTTGAATCTCAAGGGAGAAGCTATCAAACCAGGAACGAGATGCTTGTTTTAGGCCATAAATAACTCTTTTTAGCCTGCATACATGTGTTTTACAATCTTGCTTGTAATATCCTGGTGGTTGTTCCATGTAAACTTCCTCCTTTAAATCCCCATGCAAGAATGCATTTTTAACATCAAACTGACTCAACTTTCATCCATGTTCAACAACTAAGGAAAGAATAATTTGAATCGTTCCCATTCTCACCACTGGGCTAAAAGTTTCATCATAATCTTGCCATGCTTCTTGCGTGAACCCTTTTGCCACAAGTCTTGCCTTGTATCGTTCAATGGTCCTATTTGGTTTATACTTTATTTTGTAGACCCATTTGCATCTTACAACATTTCTGTCAGGTGGTTTGAGAACAATTTTCCAAGTTCCACATTCGTGCAATGCTTGCATTTCATCATTCATGGCTTCTACCCATTTGGTAGAAGTGGCTGCCTTATAGTACATAATAGGTTCATCTTCCTTATTGAGGGCAGTTAAAAAGAGCTGAAAGTCCATGAAGAAGTTGTTATAGCCGACCCATCTATCAATAGGATGTTGCATGCGACTGGATCTTCTGACCTCAAGAGTATGAGAGGAAGTAGGTGCAGCTTCTGGGGCACGATTTAAGAGTCTTGACGCAATTGTTCTTTGTCTAGTATAGCATATGCCCTTACCGGTTACCCGGTACCAATGATGGTGCTTCTTCCCCATTCTGTGATCCCGATGCACCAATAGTCTCAGACCTTTCTTCTTCCTGCTGCATGCAGTCTGAAGAACACACTTCATTGGGACTAGCAAGGAGTTCTAAATTAACTTCAACTGCGGTAGAGGGCATATCCGCTGTGCCAGCTTTGTGATCAAAATTCAGCTCATCAAAGACAACATTTCTCGAGATTCTGATACATCAGCTAGCGAGATCATAACACCTGTATTATTTGTAGTCGTCTGCATATCCCACAAATATACATTTTTGAGCCTTATCTTGAAACTTGTTTCTCAGAGACCGGTCAATGTGCACATAACAAACACATCCAAAAGCACGTAAATCATGATAACTAGGATGAACTCCAAAAAGACAGTAATAAGGAGATTTATTTTTCAAAACAACCATAGGCAATCTATTTATCACATGTACGACAGAATGAAAAGCTTCTATCCACAGATTAATGGGAAGATTATTGTCATGTAGCATACTCATTGCACTTTCGACGATATGCCTGTGTTTTCGCTCAGCAATCCTATTTTGTTGTGGTGTGTGTGGACAGGACACCTTTCTTCCTATCCCATTATTTTGAAGAAAAGAAATAAAGTCACTAGATGAGAACTCCCCTCCGTCACATTGGAAAAATTGGATGGACTCATAGAATTGGTTTTTTACTAAGGAAAGAAAGTTCTGAAACAAAAGAAAAACTTTCGACTTATTTTTTATAAAATATATTTAGGTGTATCGAGAGTAGCTGTCAACAAAGATTAAGTAGTATCTCCTTCCAGATCCAGAGGCAATTGGGGCAGACCCCCATACATCAGAACATATTATCTCAAAAGGCTATGAAGCTCTCTTATTAACGGAGCGAAAAGGCAATACATGACTTTTGCATAAAAGACAACTGAAACACCTTTGATTTCTCTCGTTCACATTGAAACCTTCTTTTGAAATAAGATTATTAGAAACAAGTTTCTCAATAAAATGACTCCCACAATGTCCTAACCGACTGTGCCATAGGAAAGACTTATTACATTCAGAAATGCTAAAAACATTTGCAGAAGAGAAAGAACACGACTCTAATGAAGGCTTCAAATCCAGATGAGCAGGGCGGATCGAATGACATGGATCTTCTTGAAAGACATACATATTGCCTTGTCTCTTTCCTTCAGCGAATGTTTCTCTCGTGTGAAGGTCTTTGACCTGCACAAAGAAGGGAGTGAATTCGACTGAAGCTTGATTATCATCAACAAATTTAGAAATAGAAACAATATTTTTCTTGATATTGGGAGTATAAAGGATATCAAAAAATTCAAGGGTAGAATGTGACATGGGAATAACAGATTTTTCAACGTGAGAAGCAGGATGGTAGGATCCATCTCTAGTGACAATCTTACTTTTTCCAAAATAGGGAATATGTTTAGAAAGTTTACCTGCAACACCAGTCACGTGGGTTGCTGCCTCTGAGTCAACAAACCAAGTTCCTTGGTCATTCTGCTTTAAATTCAATTTTGACAAGACGGATATCAACAAATCTCTAATCTCTCCACTATCTCTGATGCTGCTGGACTTCCTTTTAGATTCTGTCTGTGGAGGCTTTCCTTTATTTTCAGGATTATACCAACAATTTGTCTTGATATGCTTTTTTTGTTGCAAAGAAAGCAAGTGAGAATAAATCTTTGTTCGTGAGCATTGGTCAACATATTTGGAGTGGGAAGCAATCCACGTCTTCCGTGTTCATTTCACCCTTGTCCTCTTTGCCTGCGTCCTCGACCATAAGTCACCCCTGTGACAAAAACTTCTTATGAATTCATACGAGTGTGATTTTATTCAGAAAAGCCTTTCAGAGTCATTTTATACTGAATTAATTTAGCCTGCAACTCATCAAAAGTAAGAAGAGCAGGCAAGCACAATAGTGAAGTGATGATTATATTATAATCGGATCCCAGTCCACTCAGAGTTTGTTGCACCATATCACTGTCGCTCACTGCACATCCTATAACTGCAAGTTAATATGTGATAGTCTTTATCTTGTTTAGATATTCCATGATGGTCATGGAGTCTTTTCTCAGCAGTTGAAATTCTCTCTTGAGAAAAACCATTCTCGCCTGTGAAACTTGTGAATACGTCTGAACCACTCTCTCCCAAAGTTGCATGGCTGTACAATTGTCAGGGATTGTAACAAGAACCTCTTGAGACAATGTAGATGTAATGTATGCAACTGCTGATTGATCCTTTTGTTTTCAATTGAGATATTCTGCATTTTTGACATACACAATTGAAAATTTTCCTTTATCATATTTCTCTTCTTTCGTAACAAATTCTAGCGGGGCTGGAGTGGTTTCATCTAGATGACCTAAGAGACCTTGACTCCTTATAAAAGGAATAATTTGTCTTTTCCAAATCAAGAAGTTTGAGGTGGTTAACTTTTCAGAAACAAGCTGATTGAGGAAACTCGAAGGAAGACTCGATTGAGAAAAATGTAATGAATCCATGATTTAAAATTTTTAAGGATATTCATGAAGTGCCCAGTCCACTGCCAGAGAAGCTTGCTGGTCGCTCTTTTTTTTTTGCTGAAGCTGGGCAGCCTTCAAGAAACTAGCGATCAGAAACTTTCAGATTCGAAGAGAAAACCGGATCTGAAAGTTTTCTTCCTCTTGTTATATTTAAAATTTGAGATTGACGCAGGAAGTTCTGAACAACACACGTTGGACAAAATTTAAAACTGATGACGTTTTCAGATAAATAGCAGATGGGTATGATGTGGACAAAGAGCAGAATGCTATATGAATGTCAGATGTGACGACAAGAAGAAATAAAACTGTGGATGCTTGATAGATTGGACTCAGATTTGAAATCTGACGTCAAATATCAAGTCTGGACAGAAACGAGACACAGATCTAACTTTGAGTCTGATGTATGTAGGGCTAATATCAATCAAAAACTTAATATTCCAGATCTGATAAAGGTTCACGATCAGATCTGAATATTTCAGTCAAGTTATATAAAAATGAGAATACACAGGGGTGGAATATTTCAGATCTAATGCAGATGCATGATCCGATCTGAATATTCAAGACAAAATGAGAATGCGCAAAGGTTGAGTATTTCAGATCTGACGCAGAGGCACAACCAGATCTGAGTATTCCAGACGAAGAAGAAGATGGGTTAATCTAGATGGGTTGATTTTAGGGATTCACGTGAGATGTGAATGTTCCAGACAAGAGAAAAAAGCAGGTTTCAAGTAAGTCTTACGAAAAGAAAAGCAAGGAAGAAATAAGTGAACCTCTCTTGATTAAAGCAGGTCGATCTCTCAGGCCAGACCTTTTGGAAGCCACTTCAAACCCTAGGTGGATCTCTGCTCTGATATCATGTTAGATTTTCACTAAAATCTATCTTACGAGAAAGAGAGATGAAGAGAAGAGGGGGCTGCGGCTGTCACGATTTCCAATAATGAAATCGTGACCTAGAACATGTATTTATATTTTGTTATACAATATGGGTCGGGTCTGGTATAATATCCAGACCCAAAATACATTTGATATGTAATATACAAAAGTCTACTTTTTCAGTAGGAACCAGAGAGAGAAAAGAAGCAGCAAATTAAGTAAAGAAAAGTTCTTAAAACGCACCTTAATGGCAGAACTTGAAACAAAACAAAACAACGAAAAAGATGAAAAGCCGTGACAATGGAATTATAGCTTAACAATCTGTTCAACAGATTGAACAACTAGATACAGATGGCACATTCAAATCCCACAAAATCATCACATGATTAGGTATAAATGAATTTGAAAAAGATGAATAACGTATAATCTGAAAATATATGCTGTTGCTGATCAAAGATCAGATTCAAAGTCAAATAAACCATGACACCCAGAGAACAATTTGCATACAGTAATGCATATTTGCATGGTTTCAGTGGCAACCATAGGCCAACCTTGAGCAGAAGAAGCTTACGTTGAGGTCATTATAGAACATTCAACTCATTTGAGTACATATTACAAGTCTACAGATTAAGATCTGAACAGCAAGATATATAAAAACTCAAACTATGATGAAGCAGCACACAACTATGCAACCGTTTACCGATTACAGAATATGCAATTTTGATGAAAACCAGATCACATAGGTCGAAGTGTAACTAACTTAAAAAACCAAACCATGATTTGGGATCAACGATGTCATAATGATAATGCATTTATCTTTCTTAATTAAAGGTTCGAGTGAGCCCACTTTTGCAGAATATGAGTTGGGTTTTGGGTTGTTTCTTGGATTTCAAGGCTGAAACAGAAACCTTGATCACAAAGGATGCATCCAATCGGATTCACACAACATTTAAAAAAATTGACACCCATCCACGAAAGAAACAAAGAACCAGAAATAATGGCCCGGTCTGACACCTAAAGGAGAAATGGAGCTCAAAAAATGCAGAAAAATGGTGGAGAGAACGAAGATCCTCAAAGTACAAGAGAAGAAGCTAGGGCAGGAAGCAAGAAAAATGGCTTACCTTGAGCTTCAAGTGAACACATCAAGCGATAGAGGAGGGGAAGAAGGGGGAGCGTCTCTCGCTGGGTTGCAGGCAACAAAAGTGGAGAGCGAGGGTGCCACATGCTTTTTTCAGACCCATAAGATTTCACTTGTTTACTCAATTAGGTTATTATATGTTTGATATTCCGTGTCTTTGTGGGTTTGGGTTGGCTCCATTTGTTTGCTTTAAGGTCAGCTGCATTTATTTTGCAAGCCATGATCCTATGACCCTTTTAAAATGTGTGCATGTCTTGGACATTTAATGTGAATTGAGGATTCTTTTGGTGCTTATGTTGTGCGTGCAACACATTATATACAAAGACTTTCTTGATCTTAATGGTTATCTACACCATTGCTTTTGTTTGTGTGTGCCAGAGAGAGAGGGGGAGGGATGTTCACGGTTATTTTATCTCCGCAGATGCCTAGTTCCTAACCTCTGCAACAAGGAATCAGTTTATACCCTGCCCTTTTCAATGTGTATCGACCATACTTTTTGGTCTGCCTTCGATCCACATGATCAAATAATTGTTCGTTTTTCTTTTTGCTCGTTCATCAGATCCATTTTCGAACAATTTAGCTCTATGATCATTGTATACTGCATCATCCTATGTGCAAGTCCTTTCCTTTTCTACACAAATCATCTTACGTAGAAATTGTTTAGTAAAGCTTGACCGAGAAGAACCTTAAAAGGCATATATATTGTGAACATTATGTTGGTCATCATCAAATTTTCAGAATATTAAATGCTAAATCTGTTTTTTTTTCTGTAGAATGTGCCCTATGTTTTTGTTCCATCAAAGCAGGCCCTTGGCCGAGCTTGTGGAGTTACACGCCCTGTGATTGCTTGTTCTGTTACAAGTAATGAGGGGAGCCAACTGAAACCACAAATTCGGCAGCTGAAGGTATTTTCAATATAGTGACACATTTCTTGTGATTAGTCTCTCTCTCTCTCTCTCATAAAACCTACATTCTTGGAACACAGGATGCCATTGAAAAGCTTTTGATCTAAAGTACAAGTTCCTTCTGCCGTGATGGCTTCACATGGAGTGTAGTTGATCTGATCAATGATATTGCTATTTGGGCAGTTGAGTAACCCGCTTTTCTTTCTTCATTTTGCACCCTACCCATATGATCAGTGAGCAATCCCTACTTTAGAATAATGAGGACTAATTATGAGTTTGTTGTATTCTGAGTTACTCTGAATACGTAATGGACCAATAACAGTAAATGCTTGAGGGATTTGATTGAATTATATGTAGTGTATTCACATGATTTGATTTGTGTGTTTTTTTTGGTACACCCAAGATAGCCTATCAAAATTACCATGTCATGAGCTATATATGTCCATTCTAGATGTCACGGGTTAAATTCTAAGGCCAATTTTTTTTGCCTTTCAAGCTAAAGAATGTTGGTGCTGCACTAGGCCTCGCAGCCAGCCCATGTTTTTTTCACACTTTATGTTCTTACACAGCCAAATTTCAACTTAGCGAACTTTCTTTTTAAGAAATCTTTTAGAGTATGGTCATCATGCATCCTATTGCCACTTACGTGCATAGTCGTTTCATACCATGTAGCACTTTCAACTGAAGGGCTAAACATGCCTTGTTGTTCACACAGGCAAGCCTATATACTGGTATAACTGGTATAGGCTGAAACGAGCCTTCACAACACCGTTGACTTGACATCCAATGCGGGTCATGAGGAGCATGACACATTTCAACATGCCAAGCCTTCAAGTATCATTTTGAGCCACCTTTAATTTTGGTCACTTGAAGCTAACAATGCACAGATGGCTTAGCTTTGTGTGCGGTAAGATTTGAGTTTTTTAATATATATATATATATATATATATATATATATATATATTTTTTTTTGATCCAGGTTAGATCCAACCTGGATCCGGTTCTCAACCACGCATCGTGGGCTATTTAAACCCTTGCAGGAGAGAGGTTTCTCTTTACAAAAAACAGAAACCCCCTCTCCCTGCACTCCTCTGTCTCCTCTCTGTTGAAACCCCCTCTTGCTCGTCAGACCTTCGTTGAAGCAGACAATCTGAAAATAAAAGAACTAACTTAGATTACCTAATCTAATTAATTAACAATGAATTCAAAGAAAAGCAATAAATCGACTATTGTTATTTTTTAATCTAAACTAACAAAACTACAAACTTGAAATAAAAACTAAATTGCTGTGAATTATTAAATTAAATTTATTGAATTAAAAATTAAAGCTACAACAATGATGATAATAACGTAAACTATGATAAAAAATAGATAATTGATAAAACGGATGATTCAGCTACAATAATTTATTCTAATATAATGTCTAATTAAATTTAATTGAACTAATCTAATTTAATCTCATTAACTAAAATTAACACTAACCTAATTATTAGAAAACAAGATTTAATGTGAATTAAAAACTACAATTAAAAAAAATAATGATTAATATCTAATTCAACTAAATTACTCTATTTAATTAAAATCGATAATTACAATAAAAACTATTATCTAAACTAATTACTAAAATTAAATTTCTGAAAATAAAATAACAATTTAACTACTGATAAATACATAAAATAAACTATCCTATTTAGTTGAAATAAACTATTCTATTTATTATGTTTAATTAACTATCATTTTTTCTAATTTAATCTATTAATTAAACAAAACTAATTTAAGCAATTAAAAAAATCAAGAACATAAATTGAACAATAAGTAAACTAGCCTAATACTAAAAATAACTAAGAAATATTCAGATCTAATTGCAAAAATTAAAAAGAATAAAAGAAAACTACCAAAACCCTAAATCAGCTAATTTATTTTAATCTAAATAATTTAATCTAAATAATTTAATCTAATAAATACCAAAAATAAAGAGTCTATTCTAAATTAATTCTACACTAAATCTGAACCTAAACTATCTAAAAATCATGAAAATACTGAAACAAGAATTAAACTATACCTAACGATTTGAAAAAACTCCCAAAAATATGAAGACAAACACTAAAAATCTAAAAAACCTAATTTTGCCTAATTTATTTTTATGAAAAACCTAAATCTAAAAACCAAGAAACTCAGATTTGATCTAAATCTACTCTAAATTTAATATAATCAACACAAATATAAAAATAAACTATGCTATGAATCTATACAGACAGTTTTTACAAATCAGAACTTACTCGACGAGCCTTTTCGGTTAAGTTCTTCGACCCGGACGACTCAAGACTTGACCAAAATGCCAAAAAAAAAATGATCAACACCGTAGACTGACTCTAAACGACAAATAATACCTAATATCAAAAACCCAAACGAAAACTCAAAAGAAAAATGGCCAAGATTTATTTTCTTTATATTTTTTCTAAAAAAAATAAAAAATAAAAACCAAAAAATAAAAAGGAAAGGAAAGAATGGACTTACACTTCAGATCTCACGTCATATATGTCTTTTTCTTGCTGGGATTCTGTTTTTGTTGCAACACGACTGAAAATCGAGTTAATGAAGGGAGAGATCGGTGTTGGAAGAAAGAGATCGTTCGGTTGCAAAGAAAGAAGGTTCTCTGCCGGTCGATCGTGAAGGTTGATAGTGGTGCACACCAAATCCAAATAAAACGCTTTCAGCCATATGTACTTGCAACAAATACGAAAAACAACAACCAAAAAGAAAGGAGGAACAATGAAAAACTGGATGGTATAGCGAAACAAAATAACATAAAGAAGGGAAGCAAAAAGGAGGGAGAGGCAGGGAGGAAGAAAGGAAAAAGGGGGATATGATAAAAAGGGCGTGAAACCTTAGGTATAAGACAAAGAGATCAAGGTTGGACGTCTCTTTTTATAAACAAAATTTTTGAAAATTATAAATTAAGGCCCTATTTTACAATATTTATAAAACAGTACCTAAAATATTCTAATTTTGCTAAAAATCACTCATGCCATTTTCAAGAGGGTTTTTTGGATATTTATTCACTTGTGGATCTTAGACTTGGGTACAGATTGATGTGTGGACCAGATTTCAACCCTATTTGCATAATTTTGGATTGGATCTGGATCCAAATCACATCGGTACAGATCCGATTTCTCAAAAAATGCTTTAATTTCTTCGTTCTAACTATGATTTTGATGAAATTTGAATCGTAGCTCCTTCACACCTAAAACAACATAAAAATAGTGTTTAAGCTATACAAGTTCATATAAATGCATAATTTTATAATAATATGATATATATTCCATGCATTATCAGTGTGCACATCTTGGTAAGCATGCACAATAGTGATGTGGGTCACTGCTGTGTGTGTCGGGTGCACACGACACTCGTGCATTCTACGCATTGTGGCACGCGGGTGCACGGAGCATGGGGCTATCGATCAACTACACTCATCGAGTAGCAATTGTCTCAGTGTCTCTAGTCATCGAAGTTAGGGGACGAGACTACTGACAATTATCCTAGGTGGTAGATCCCATGGACTTTTGCAGAAGTTGGATTCATCCCTTGCCACGAATGCCTTTGGAGAATTCTCTCTCGGTGACTGGCCGTCTCCTTAGGAAGAGACTCAGCTGGTTGTTCAGGGTATCAAAATACATAGAATAACAAACCCTTTGGCAGTCTCAGTTGTTTCTACATTTCTCCTGTGCATACCTTCAGGACAATTAATATCGAAACAAAGTTATCATGTTCATTTTACTTATTTTGACTTGCACATCATGAAAAGAACAATGTATATGTTAGTCTTGTTCTGAATTGTTATATCTATGCACCTACCAGATTTTTATCAATCTGACCTATTTCATGGGTACAAGTGATGATTATGTTAGAACGACAAGAATGATGTGATGACAATGATATCAAGATCCTACTGTTTCTCTGACATTTTGTTCCTGAGCACGTTTGTTTTGTAATTTTGCATATGGGTTTTCTTTGAAAATTTCTCTTTTGTATAAACTCTAAATTATTAAAAAACCTTATTTTGAATCTATATGGTTTCAATGTTTGTACAAAGATACAAATTTGTTGTATAAAGGAAAACTTTGCCTGTAATGTGCCCAAGGTCCATTGACTTGTTATTTCAAATACCATTTTCCGCTGAACTGCTATTTTAAACTCTGAAAATGGAATGATTACAAAGCTTTTAAAATTTTCCTAAAAAGTTACACATTCAGGATTTTGGGGGCGTTACACGTGCCATAGAATGGATAGCGACCCCATGGGCACGCCCTCAGCAGAACCTCACCAGTAAAGAGACAAGATCTTTCGACCTCCAGTCCGAAGACCAGTTGATGATTACATGCCACAACGAAAAGCACCATCCAAACTTGTTTGCCAGCGACGTTGACTTACTTGCACGACCCCGTACCACCATGCACGGTTGGGACTGCATCGCCTAACCAAGGGCCGCCTACCCGCGCACCCAAATTCTTTACCTACGTCACATGGCGGATTTGTACTACAAACGAACACCTCCATTCACTCTCAATGCTACCCATGGGATATAGGGGGTGCCTGTGCCAAGCTGATGCAAGACATGCCAAACAGTTCAAACAGGAGGTTCCCTATATAGGTATTTTGGAAGCTGAGCCCCCACCAGTAGGAGGAACCCCAAAAGGACTTGGAACCATAAAATTTTCAACTTCAAAATTCTTCGAATTAGCCTTCATCCATGCGTTCCCCATAGTCCATTTACATGGTGAATCTTCGATCTTGGCCCCAAACAACTCCAATTACATGTTGAATTATCACCTTAAAAGATCGTGCATGTAGTCGTGTGCTCATCACGCATGTTGCTGCAAGTGCCATGCCCATGCCGTGCTCACCGCAGTTGCATGCCATCGCACGTGGCAGCGCGCAGCCACGCGTGCTGTGCACCATGAACCGCACGTCATGTGCCACAAGCAGCGCATGCGACACATTGTGCTCCACGTGACACGCACGGGCGTTGTGTGTGCCCGACACGCACGTCAGTGGCCCACGCCACTGTTGTGTGCACACACAAAGTTTTGCATGCCTCCTAATGCACCCAATAGGCCATGCACATACGGGCATGCCCACTTTGGGCCTGCTTGCTACGGGGTTGGCCCGACTGCCCCATGCACGCTGCGGCAAGCCAATCCATCGCTCTTAGGGAAATTCCACCGCACCACACCCATGCATATGTCATGCCCCTTGCACAACCCAATGCTGAACCTAGGCACATGACACACTCTGTGGCATTCACACACCTCTTTCGCACCAGGCACCACACCAAGTCTCATACCACTTGCATGCTGCAAGTCTCTCTGAGACTTCGTGTGCAACATTCTCCTCCACTCAAATCATCATCGTCCTTAACGATATCTATGCCAATATCTGAGAAGTTTTCTTCGACAACGCAATCCATCTAGACATTGTGCTTCATCTCATTTAGTTCTTTTTTTTTCTCGCAATCACAGGACCTCAGCGTAGTCTCAATTCTCAAGCGGGTCTCCCATGTCCGCACATCTTGCTATCTCAGCTCGCTTCGCACGTGCACTCTCCTTGCGCACGACCACTTTTCCCACTCGGGCGCCCCCTTTGCCCCAACTTCACTACTCAACCATGCGGCCCATACACAGACCGCCAAAACAAAGTGAAGCCCATTCTAGGGGTTCTCCTCACTTGACTCCCCTGTAAGCCTTCATTGCCCACTCGGTCACTTTAGGTTCTGTCACTTCGGCCATACTCGACTGCACTCTACCTGTCCTTCTGATCGTGGTCCATGGAGAGTATGTCGGCACACACGAGCGATAATCAAGGCACTTTTTCCTTTGTTGCCCTCAATTCAAAGCGACAACTGAGGCAATCCTTCTCGCACGACCCTTAATCACGAGCGACAACTAAGCTTCTCCTCGCACTGCCCTCCACACACGACACCCTCAAATCCAAAGGTGTATATACACTTTGGCTTCAACTCGTAGTTGTCACAACTTTTGAACACATAAGTCCCATACCTTAGCGCGCCTCTAGGAACTCCAACGGTCTACCGCATTCCACAGTAACCTTCTTTCGCGCACAAGCCCTAACTCTTAGGGCATGTTCTTGGTGGTTGGCGAGCTTGTAACAAGCGAACAATGCCGTTTTCAACGTTATATTGACCCAAGGGTTTCATCCTCTTTAAACACACCTTTCGTATACCATTGTGCCTTGCAAAGCTTTCGAGGCATTTAGAGAAACAATAACTTTTTTCTACTCACACAGAAACTATACATCACTGTTTCAAGTCAACTACGTAGTTGTTCTTCTACATAGCCAAACCCAACTCTAGCAAACCAACCTTCATGCTAACTCCACCATGAAGCATCACATTCCAGCTTCGGTGCTTCGAACATACCTTGGCAACGTGAAGAGAAACCCGACCAAAGGCTCTCCCACACATCCACCACTTAGGCATTCATGTGCTTCTGCTCAAAACAAAGTTGACAACCAACGCCATGTTGATGCCAAATCTGCTCTGATACCAGTTATCACGGGATAAATTCCAAGGCCAAATTTTTTGCCTTTTAAGCCGAGGAACACCCATACAACACTAGGCCTCGTGGCCTAGTCAGCCTCACATCACATGTTTTCCCTACACGTAATCTTCTTACACAACAAAACTTCAACTTAGCGAACTTCTCTTTCAAGAAATTCTTTCGAACAAGATCGTCGCACATCTGATAGCCACTAACGTGCATAGTCGTCCCATACTGACTAGCACCTCCAACCGAAGGGCCAAACATGCCTTGCTGCTCATACAGTTAAATGTACGCTGGCATAGGCTGAAACGTGTCTTCGAGGCATCGTCAACTTAACCAACATCCAATGTGGGTCATGAGGAGCATGACTCATCCCAAAGCCTTTACTGACGCATGCCAAGCCTCCAAGTATTATTCTGAACCACATTTCTTTAATTTTGGTCACTCAAAGCCAACAACACACAGATTCCTTAGCCTCGCATGTCATAGAATGGATAGCGACCCCATGGGCACGCCCCCAGCAGAACTTCACTACCAAAGGGACAAGGTCTTTCAACCTCCTGTCCGAAGACCAGTTGATGATTACATGTCATAGCAAACAACACTACTCAAACTCGTTCGCCGGTGTCGTGCACTCACTTACACGACCCGTGCCACCTTGCACGATTGGGACCGTACCGCTGCACCAAGGACCACCTACCCGCGCATCCAAAGCCTTTGCCTATGTCCCATGGGGGATTTACACTACACACAGACACCCCCATGCACACCCAATATTGTCCGTGCGATATAGGGGGTGTCTGTGCCAAGACGTGCCAAACAACTCAAACAAGAAGTCCCTTATATAGGTGTTTTGGGAGCTGAGCCCCCACCAATAGGAGGAACCTGAAAAACACTTGGGGTACCTGCGATCATCGCAAAGTTTTTCCTCTCTTGTTGGTTTCTCTCTCTTTCTTCTCTTTTCCTTTTCTAACCTCTATTCTTCTCCTTTTTAAAGGAAGAAAAATAAAAGAAAGAAAAGAAAGAGAAAAGAGAAAAGAAAGAAGAGAGAAGAGAGAGAAATTCTTTTGCGGGTTTTCACTTGACCTTTATTTGAAAATATTTAGAAATTTAACTCGCCTCCGTTTTGAAAAATTTGCGGGAAAAATGGAGAGACGAGATTCGCTCGTCGGTACGAGGTTCGACCGTTCCTGGCGCCTTTACCAGGGGTAATCGAACCAAGGATCCAATCTATGCCTTTTTGCTTTGCCTAAATAAAATCTAAGAATTTATCCTGAAGATCTAAATGCACAAAGAATCATGCTTGTTCAATGCAAGGATGTATGCTCTTTTGAAAGATGTTTTGAAAATTTCCAAGTTTATGAGATGAACTTGGTAAGGGAGTGAAGAAATGATTGAATTAAACTTTAGAACTTGAGATAAATCAAAGAAATTCTAAGTCTTTGAAGTAGATCAGAGTTGGAAGAATAAATCTTGATTTTGAGAAAGAATGATTTTGAAGCTTTGAAATGAAAGGAAATGAAGTTTCAAAGTTGGAAATGAACTTTGAATTTGAACTTGAATTTAGGAAAGGAAATGAATACTTGAGATGGAATTGAATTTGGATTTTTAAGTTTGGAATGCATCTGAGATAATCAAATGGTATTTAAGAATAGAAATGGATTTGGGGAGTTTAGATGAGATCTGAAAATGGAATTGGATTTAAAATCTAGAATTGGGAATGAAATTGGATTCTTGATCCTCAAATGGAATTGGATCTGAAGTCTGAGATCCAAAGTAGAATTGAGTTCTGGATCCTAAAATGGAGTGGATCTGAAGTCTGAGATCCAAATATAGAGTTGGACTCTGGATCCTAAGATGGATTTGGATCTGAAGTCTGAGATTCAAGGTGAAATTGGATTCTGGATCTTATAAGGAAATTGGATCTGAAGTCTAAGATCCAAAAGTGAAATTGGAGTCTGGATCATAAGGAGGAATTGGATCTGAAGTCTGAGATCCAATATGAGTGTTGAATCCTGGATCCTAAAATGGATTTGGATTTAAATTCAGAAGATGAATCAAGAATCTCAAAGTTAAATATAACTTTGATTGAAGTTTGATTAGAGTTTTGAATATAAAATGAATTTGGAATTTCAAAGTCAAATTGAACTTTGAAATCTGATTTGAATTTGAAAATATAAAAAATGACTTTGAAATCTCAAAGTTAAATTGAACTTTGAGATTTGAAAATGAAATTGAATTTGAAAATAAAAGTATGAATTGGACTTTATAAGAATTGAAGATAGATTGAGGAAGATATTTACATCACTTGGAGTTTTTGAAAAAAGAATTTTGAAAATATGGTGCAGTTCTATCCTAAATGATGAATGAATTTAAAGAATTTGAAATTGGATTTTGAAAAGCTATTTCATTCTTTAAATGAATTAAAACAAGATTGAAGATATAATACATTTTTGACTATGGTGATTAAATGTATTATATAATAATCTATATTTAAATTCAAGTGAAGAATGAAACACATTTTGTGCTTTTATAGAGTTTAAAATGAAATTAATTCTCAATATACCCTGATTATGGCCATTGGTATATATATTGAATTAATTTTAAGTTAAACTCTGATAAAAGATGAAATATTTGAAAATATGATGATTTTTGAAAAGGATCTAGTGTGGATCCAGTGTTATTTTATAAAAGATAAAAATCTTAAGTTTTGTTTACATCCTGACTATGGTCATTGATGTAAATCATCAACTTAGGATTATTTACCTCTTATGAAATGGTGCACATGTCATTCGTGTTTCACCATTGTGAGATTTGAAAAAAATAAAGGTAAAAAGCATGAAAATAAGCAATTTATGATATTTACAATGCTCATTCATTCTATCTAAAACAGAGAATGTAAATTCTTTATTTGAGATCTAACTATTACAACACATGAATTTACAACTCCAAATAATGATATTTTCCACATATTCCCTGCAAAAACAGCTGGTTAGTATAAAGAGAAGAAAAAAATGGCACATATTCTATAGATGGGAATGGTAGAGTGCTCATGCACCAAGATATACATGATGGAAAAGATGGGAAATGATATATATATATTTTATTCATATATAAATGCATATTTATATACATATATACATGTGTGTATTCATATATATATATATACATACATATATATATATATATATATACATATGTATATTTATACAATGATAAGGATATATACTGTGGTAGTGGCAAGGGGTGGGAGCAGCCGCGGGTTGCTGCAAGGATGTAGCAATGTGGACAATGCTATAGATGCAGCAGGTAAGTGTCAACAATAATTTACAGAACATATAAACTTGGTTGTAATTTGATATATACAACCTCACAACTAACTGATCCATGATGGAAGCCAATTTTATTATTGTCAAGTCTTAGGAATAAGTCTTTGCATATCAATAGGAGCAAAAGAAAAAAAGGAATAAGCTCCTGCACAGGTTTATGCTAAGCAAAGTTCAGTACACGCGAAAACACCTACGCACTTCTATTATATTCATTTGGCTCACCATTGTTCTTCATACAATACAAGTGGAGGATTCTGCTAAAATATAAAGATGGCAATGCAGAAATCTAGCCAAATGGGCTGGAGCATCAATCAAAACAACATTAGTGACCTGGCCCCCCCTGTAAAGAGTTCTAAGTCTCAACATATTATACGCTCCAACAAGTGACAGAGAAGTGTAAAACAACTTGATTATAATATACCATCGCCACTTGCAATAGGAAACTCTTTAGTTTCCAAGAAATGAACCACGAAACATTTTAACACAAACTTTCACTGTTACCATCTTATAAGTGGAAAGGGTGCTAAAGGAGAATATAATGCGAAACACTTCAAGCAAAAAAAAAAGTACACCGAAATAACAACTTTCACTGCATTTCTACCATTTCAAAAAGAAAAATGGGAAAAAAAACAAAAGAAACCAAATCAAACCATAAGAGAAGCATATAGCAGACCTTCATGTTAGCAGGAGCATCTTGAAAGGAATCAATGAAGATATCAAACCCATATACTCTCAACAGTGTCTCAAAAGGAGAGGTCATGGAACTAAGAACTCTCAGCAAGACGCTTGCAACATATGAACATGAAGGGAATTTATCTGCAGGGTTATCATATACATCGTCAGTAGTAAAAAAAATGCCACCAAATGGCCAAGTGAGTTTGCAACCATTTACATAAGAATATTAAGAAATTAACCGCTTGCAGGTCATAATTGAAATAATGAAATTATGTTATGCTGAAATAGATTAAAATCTGACAAAGATAACACGAGAAGCTCCTCTTTTAAATCCCCTTCGACACCTGGGACTGACACAGAGATGGGGGCCGACCCTGAATGCCTTATCTTCTTGTTTTATTTTAATGGACAATAACTTCATATTTGCAATATTCAGAGGGAAAAGCAAATGCAAACCAAAAGTTTAACAGGTTTTTCAAGAGAATAGTGTCTGAATCATTGTTGACACTAAAATTTTATTTTTCTGCAAGATCAACTCACCTCGCACAGCCATCATAAGGAAAAGGAAAGATAAAGGAGAAACAACACACCTATTGGAGAAGAGAAAGGTAAAATAGCACATGAAAATGAATTTACAAGTTAGCATGCAATATCTCCAGCTGGTTGTATCTTCACGGCACCACTCATGCATAGATCACAGAGATCTGGATTCGTGCTTCAGTTGATCGTGATGGATGGTTCCATTGATATGAGACAGTGCCCATCAAAGAAGTAGCAAGGAAGATCATCTTAACTCTGAAGTGACTTCACAGCAAATCTCAAACCTTATTATTCTTAGGCTACACCTGCTTATGCCATAGAGTTCCCTTTTTTATTTCAAAAACATCTGATAAGCAGCCAGAAGGCAGAAGGAAAGAGGTGCAATGTGCAACAGAAACGATCCCTTTTCACCTGTTGCTGGTTGATGATTTGATTGACAGAAACACTAACAGAGAGGGCATCCCCTAGTGTGATATTTGCTCGGAACCACCTCGGACTATAAAAACCTCATTGGATTTGGCCCTGGTACACTGCTGTAAACGTGCTCCTGGGATGAGCCACTCATCGTCAGACCAAATTGATAAAGCCTTGTATACCATAATAATGATTTCCATCATGGTTAAATCTTTGATTATAGAACCTCAATAATTGGCACAACTTGACAGATTTTCCAGCGCACAGAGTCTTAGGCATTCTTATTTGAAGATAGAATAGGGTATTACGAGGAAGCTGAATAATCCTCCAGATCTTCCCTAACGGGCTACTTTGCCCAATTCATCGATAGATATCAGATCGAACGACATTGATATCCATCAGTGAGATGGGGGTAATCCCTGTGTATATGAGAGTTTATGAAGCAGGGCTCCTAGTCATGATGCCCTTGATCCTTTGCAGCACCGAGATCCCGATTCACAGGGGAAGAGCGTGCACTTATGCTATGACAGAGCATAATACATGCTTGTGATGAAGCTGCAGGGGATGCGCCAATGCTTGGATGAACATGATTGGCTGAGCTGCGTGATGCAGAAAATAAGAGGTGAGGTGAAACAATATAATATATAGCAGGGGACTTAAACCATCAAGGCAGTGATGCCTCCCTTCTGGGCATAATTGTGTTGGGATCTCTTCCTAACTTCTCCAGGAAAATCAGTGACATCATTGGGAGGCCTTCGTAGGCAATTTCCCTACATATGCATAAACTTCTTACAGAGACATTTTACCCATTGCACCAACAGTTTGATCACCCAGCTTCATGTCCGTCGCTTGCCTTATGTGTCATTCTTTTCCAACAAGCAACTCCTGTCGATGATTATGCAATGCGCGAAATGAAAACAAGGAAAATCAAATATAAATAGGGAAAACATAATGAATATGGGAAATCAGGAATTATGTATTAAACAAAAGATCAATTATAAGCATGTATTCAAAACCTGCGAGAATAAGAAGGATTCAGAGATGATGAATTAGGCTTTTTGGCAGATTACCATCTAGCAATGAGACTATATACAAAAAAAGAAATGTTGAATGCTAAACAAGTTGAAGAAAACAAAACTGCAACAAAGGGAAAGATCCAACAGGCGCCAAAACAAGATATCAGTTATACATCAAGAATTAAAAAAAAAAAATACAGGTAAAGAGGGAAAAGATAATATAACAGAATTAAAACATGGATGGCTTAATCAGAGAATAGCGTGAATATGATAAATCACACAGAACCAAAAGAAAGCGTAGACAGAAGATTGAAACTAGAACAAAAATTTAACTATAAACAAGGAAACAATAATCAAAAGGGGAATAAAAAAAAAAGAAAATGTTGGAATTCAGAGATTCCATCGATCTCGCACGAAGGTAGGTCGATGTTGTCATAGGCAATCCGATGCTACCGGATGTGCTTTAAAGAGATAAAAGCAGAGAAAATTAGATTAAAAAAAAATCAAAATGACAGGAAGAAGGATACTTACTTGACCGATGGGTTCTTGAAGGAGGGAGGTGTATGAAGAACACCTTTTCAGAATGTTGCTGTAAGAGGGAGTTCCTTCGTGAAGCTAGAAGAAGGCGAAGAAGGAGATGAATGGCGGGGGCGAGGAGCGATGATGCATGAAGAAGGGTGCGAGGGTGAGGACGGGTCGTGAAGAAGAAATGGGGAGGTGAAGAAGCGGTGCCGAAGAAGGAAGGGCTATGTTTGTTTATGTAGGGATGAGAAGAAGGATCGAGAATGGAGATTTCGGTTGGAGATGAAGGGCTTAGATGGGTGGCCGGGCGATGGAGGATGAAAATGGAGGTTTGTTGCAAATGGACGGAGATTGGAAGATGGAGGAGCTCGCACATGGGGAGATTCGGGAGGATGGAAGAGGTTCGGGCGGATGGAAGCCATGAAGGCTTCGAAAAGGGGGAGAGAGAAAAAGCCTCAGTTTGAGAAACCCTAACTTTGGTTAAAGGGGATTTTCTAAAAAAAAAATCCAAAAAGGGTCTTTTAAAATAAATTTTTCTAAAAACGGGTCTTAAAAAAAACATTTTTTTTGTAATTTCCTTCATTTATTATTTTTTTTGTTCTTTTCTTGGTATTTCTACATTTTTTTGTAGTTTTGGAATAAAAATCCTAAAATGTACGGCAAAACAAGGAAAACTAATTTTTTTTTTGTATTTTTGAGAAATATTTACAAAAAGGAGATTTTCAAGGTTATTTAGAGGAAATTTCTTCAGAAAGTGGGTTTGGACCCAGGTTTTGAGAAAATGTTTGAGTTTTGACACTCGAATCGAGAAATACAACATGATGGATCCAAACAAATGTCAGATGGACTGTCCGAGCTATTTTAAAAACTATTTTTGGTATTTTCTGTAATTTTATTTTAAAAGTTGGATAACGAGGCTCAAATTTGGATCTGGACAATGGATCCAGATCTGAAATCAATTTAAACATATAGAATGAATTTAATTTCAATAAAGCTTGAGAAATATATTGGAATTTAGATTTAACAGAGACTCAATTGCTCAAAAAAATGATATCAGGGGCAAGAGGAGAATATTTAAAAGATTTTAAAAAATTTGGGGTGTTCACAGTACCATAAATTTTCCAACTTCAAAATTCTTCGAATCTGCCTTCACCCACGCGTTCCCCATAGTTTATTTATACGGTGAATCTTCGACCTTGGCCCCAAACAACTCCAAATGCATGCTGGATTATCGCCTCAAAAGATCATGCATGTAGCCATGTGCGCACCGCGTACACTGCTGCACGTGCCACACCCATGATGTTGATAAAACTGACGGTTTTCTGGCCTGTCAAAAACTGTCTGAAACTGTTTCGGCAAGTAGCGCAGGTGCCAAGCTGGGATGCACCAGTTCGAGACCGGACTGGAACAATTCTTGAAGGGGGCGGGCCTCTGAACGGTGTTCCCTAGGAACAAATGGGAAGCCCCCTCTGCGAGCTATTGTTGCAGAAGGGGGGTTCTCAGGGACAGGTTATCTGCGTGTTGAGGCATGCAACGGATGAAGCAGGCACACAACAGTTCTGCGTGTGGGGATGCACGGTGAGGAAGAATTGCGTGGGCTGGGAAGGCTTGCGCATTGAGGCACATGGTGCATGCAGGTGCGCATTGAGGCATGCAAAGGGGAGAAAGGAATGCAGACGGACGTGCATCGTGGCTTGCGAAACTTTGAGAGGAGCCTGCACGTGAGGCGCACTACGTAATAGGTGAGGTGTGCTGAGGTGTGTGGCATGGGCGAGCGAGGCGTGCAGGGAGGCAGCTCAGGCACCAAAGGGTCTCTCCTTTGAGCAGGGAAGACATGTGTGTGCAGGGTGCAAGGGGAGACTGGAGTGCTTTCTGGTGGCCTTCGACGGTGGAACAGGGAGGGGAACCATGGCACAAAGGTGCGACGACGTGGAAGTTGTTCGGGTCAAAGACCATGGTCGGTCAGGCGAAGAACCATGTCGCTCGACGGTTCCTTGAGGAACCCTTCCCTGGGCTGGCGTTGGCTGGGGCCTTGAGCAGAACAGAGGGAAGAGAGGAGAGGGGAGAAGAGAAGATACGAGAAGAGAAGTGCTGGGGGAGTAGGAAACTCTATTTCATTTCATAAAATAAAAATAAGTTACAGCAAGGGCTTTATAGGCCCAACATTTGAGTGGTCCCCGCAACTGGGGCGCTTAATGCAAAAAGGAAGGGTAACCCTAACGGTTACCCTGACAGAAGGACCCCTGCAGGTTTGCAGGGGTCGTACACTAGCACACCTATTGTGCGCTGGTTGGTAGCAACTAACCCATGCGGAAGCATGCCATAGGGGTATTCTTGGAAATAAAAGGTCCCTGCGGTGCGCCTGCCGCAGGGGAGTGGAGTGTTAGGTATACGGGCGTGGCCTCCTGCCACACCTAGAAGATTCTTTTGTGCTTCTACTATGTGCTTGCCCTCAAGACAAAAATCCTGAATAGTCCCTCCGGAGTTCATTCTCCCATATCCAACTTGCCGTCTTGGTGCCTCCGCTGTCCCATTCGATCAAATGCTTCTTTATCAATCCCCCACCTTTGCGTTGCATCCTTTTAGTCTGTAGGATCTTTGTGGGTAGGGGGTCGCCATCCTCTGGTGGAACCTCGATGGCTGTTGGTGGTGCTCCAAAGAATGGTTTTAACCTTGAGACGTGAAAAACTAGGTGGATCTTAACCTCTTGTGGCAACTCAAGGAGGTAAGCCACCTTGCCAACTCTTTTCCCAATGTGAAATGGGCCATAATACCTTGGAAGTAACTTAGTGTAGGGCTGACCAAAAAGTATTTTCTGCCCCCTTTGAATGCACTTTAGCCATACTTAGTCACCTTCACCAAAATTTTGATTGAGCCGCCCCTTGTCGTAGATCTGCTTCATCCGCTGCTGTGCTTGGGTGATGTTGGCCTTGGGGATGGCTCGAACTTCATCACGGGTCCGGAGTTCTCGGTCTACTTCCAATGAGTGGGTACTCCCATGCTCGTATGAAATGATGGAGGGCGGGGGTACCCATACAAGGATTCAAAGGGGGTGATTTCGATGGAGGATCGGAAGCTAGTATTATACGCATACTCCACCCAAATTAGATAGGCAGCCCACTGCGAGGGTCGATCGCTGGTAAAACACCGCAGATAAATGGTCAGGATTCGATTTACCACTTCTGTTTGTCCATCTGTTTGAGGATGATTGGAAGTGCTAAATCGGAGCCGAGTCCCATTCCTCTGGAAGTATTATTTCTATAATTGATTTAGGAAGAGCGAATCACGATCGCTCACTATGCTTTTGGGCAACCCGTGTAGCTTCACGACATTTTTTAAACATGCATCCAACACTTGGTGAGTTGTGTAATCCTTTGGAAGGGCCACAAAGTGCGCATATTTAGTGAATCGATCTGCTATGACAAAAATGGACTCCTTTTCGGATGGTGGTAGAGCTTCAATAAAGTCCATTGAGATGTCTTGTCATGCCCCTTCTGGAATAGGCAAGGGTTGAAGCAACCCTGGAGGTCTGATTCGCTCATATTTGTTGGTTTGGCATACTGGGCACTCTCTTACATAGGTCTGAACCTTTTTTTTCATCCTTTTTCAGAAAAATAATTTTTTGAGTTTTTGAAAAGTTTTCGAAACCCCCCCATATCCTGCTTGGAGAGTGTCGTGACACTCTTTGATGAGATCCTTGGTAAGTTCATTACCGCTCGAAGGTGGATCCTTCCCTTATAGTAAAAAACACTCCCTTTGACTTGGAAGTGGGGGTGGGCTTGGGGGTCCTACTAGGCCTCTTTGATTTTCTTTTGAGTTTCACTATCTTTTTCTTGGGACTTACAGATTTTTCTTTTTATATCACAAGTAAAAGTGGTGCGTGTATGCAATACAAATGCGTATTCAAACTTCCTGGAAAGAGCATCTGCCTGCTTATTGTCCAACCTCTTCTTGTATTCTATGTCAAAATCATACCCTAAGATCTTTGCTATCCACTTTTGTTGGTTTGGGGTGGTGATTCTTTGTCCCAACATAAATTTCAGGCTGCGATGGTCTGTTTGCACAAGGAACCTCCTGCGAGGTAGGGTCTCCATTTATCGATTGTCAATACGATGGCTAGCATCTCTTTATCATACATGGATAATACCTTGCCCTGGTTGGGCATAAACTTGCTAAAAAATGCGATGGGGTGACCTTCTTGAGTTAGAACCATCCCTATGCCTGAGTCACATGCATTAGTTTCGACTACAAATGTTTTGGAGAAATCTGGGACTGCTAGGACCGGGGCTCGGGTCATCGCCACCTTTAACTGCTCAAAAGCCTCTATGCTTTTCTCCACCTATTGGAAGCTATCCTTTTTTAGTAGACTGGTAAGGAGTTGTGCATGGTGTCCATAGCCCCTTATGAATCTCCTCTAGTATCCGGTTAAGCCCAGGAAGCCGTGAAATCTTCGAATGGTATGCGGTAGGGGCCAATCCACCATGGCTTGAATCTTATCTGGATCGGTTTGAATTCTGTGGTCGATCACGATATGCCCCAAGTAGTTAACCTCTTATTGGTCGAACAAACATTTGGACCTCTTCACATGTAAGCGATTGCTCCTCAGTAGGCCCAACACCTTCGTCATGTGTCTCAAGTGTTCTTCCCATGACCTACTATAGATCAGTATATCATCGAAGAATACTAACATATGCTTTCTTAGAGCTCCCCGGAATACGTCATTCATTATGCCTTGGAATGTAGCTGGGGCATTGATGAGCTCAAACGACATGACCAAAAATTCATAGTGCCCTTCGTGTGTTCAGAATGTTGTCTTTGGAATGTCCTCTTCGCTCATTCGCACCTGATGGTAGCCGGATCTCAGATCCAACTTCGTGAAATACGTAGTGCCGTGGAGTTCATCCAGTGCTCCTCTATAACGGAATAGAAACTTATCCTTGATGGTGATATCATTCAAAACACGATAATCTATGCAAAATCGCCATCTCCCATCTTTTTTCTTCACTAAGAGCATCAGGGAGGAGTAGGGGCTCGTGCCAGTGTGATCGTTGCAAATTTTTTTTCTTTCTTTTCTCTTTTTAAGGGGAAAAAGAGAAGAAAACTCTTTGCAAGGTCCACTTGACCTTTTGAAAAAAAGATAGATTTGATTTTGAAATAACTTGCCTTTGTTTTGAAATTTTACGGGAAAAATGGAGAGACAGGGTTCGCTAGTCGGTACGAGGTTCAACTGTTCCTGGCGCCTTTACCAGAGATAATTGAACCAAGGATCGAATCAATGCCTTTTACTTTGGCTAAATTTGTTTAAGTAATTATTATAAGATCTAAATGCACATAGAATCATACTTGTGCTATGATGTATGCTTTTGAAAATATTTCAGAAATTTGGATTTTCTAAGTGATTTTGAAATAGGTTTGAAAATATCGTTGAGGTTCAAAAATCGATTTTTGAATTGAAATGTTGAAATTTGAAATGAACTTGAATTGAAAGCTTGAAATTGAAGGTTTTGAATTTGAATTCAAAGTTAAGAACTTTGAAATCTGAATTGATTGAAAATCAAATTTGAGTTTGATTTTGAATTGGGAATTGATGTTGAAATTGAGTTTTGAAATTGAAATTGAAATTGAAATTGAAAATTGAAATTGAAATTGAAATTGAAATTGAAATTGAACTTGAAATTGAAATTGAAATTGAAATTAAAATTGAAATCAAAATTGAATTTATTTTGGATTTTGAAAATGATTCTGAAAATACTTTGAATTTACAAATGATTTTAAATTTGAAATTGAATTTCATTTTCAGAAATAATTTTGAACATAATTCTTGAAAATAAAATTAAATAAAAATTAAATTTTGAAAATCACTTAAAAAATGCTTTGAAATTGAAAATGTATTGAATAATTTTGAAAATATGGAAAACAATGATGCAATTCTATCTTAAATGATGAATGTATTTAAAAGAAATTATTTAAAATTAGAATGAAAATCAAAATTTATTTTTTAATAGAATTGAAATAAGATTAAATTTTAATATATTCATGACTATAGTCACAAACATATTCAAATGTAATCTTTATCTAAATCCCAAGAAAGAATAAAATGATTTTTTGTGCCTTTATAGAATTAAAACAAGATTAAATTTTCATATATTTAGGACTATGGCCACAAATATACTTTGATTTAATCTTTATTTTAGATTCTAATAAAGGAAAAAATGTATTTGAAAATATGATGATTTTTTAAAATGAATTGTATTTTAATAAAGAATAATAATTCTAAGTATTATTCGTATTCCAACTATGACCATAAATACGAACTTTACTTAGTTTTATTTATCCTTTATTAAAAGGTGCACGTGCCATTCATGTTTTTCCATTGTGTCCTATTTGAAAGAAAATACAAATAACATGCCACAGTCGATTATGAGAAATTGAAATTCAACTACATGCTCATCCATTCTAATCTAGACAGAAAAATAGAAATTCTCATTAATATGAAAGTATTACAATCTTCAAATTTAAATTGAACATGGAAATTTTCTAATACAAAAGCGAAGCCAAGGTCTTCCATGCTCTTCTGCAAAACACAAAATAGCACAAAGCAGCAAAAATGCAAATATTATGTTAAAACTAAAATACATATGATTATACTGAAATGAAATGCTTATGCTTGGATGGAAATGCATATGCATGTACTTGAATGAAAATGCATATGCTTATGCTAAATGGAAATGCATATGCCTATGCTAAATGAAAGTGCATATGCCTATATTAAGATGAAAATGCATGTGCCTTACGCTAAATGGAGATGCATATGCCTATACTAAGTGAAAATGCATGTGCTATGCTGAAATAAAAATGCATATACCATACCGAGAGGGGAATGCATATGCTAATGATAGAATGAAAATGCATATGCTAAAATGAGAATGCATATGTTTTGGTACAGTGGAAATGCACATGCTAATGATGAAATGAGAATGCATAAGCCAATGATGAAATGAGAATGCATATGCTTTGGTAAGATGGAAATGCATATGCTAATGATTAAATGCATATGTATGTGCAAATGAAAATGCATAAACTGAAATGCATATGAGAATGCACATACTGAGATGCATATAAACATATATATGTGAAAATGCATATGCATATGAAAATACTCATGAAAAATGCACTTGATGAAGTGCATAGGAAAGGGCATATGCATATGAAAATGCATATGAAAAAATATATATATATATATATATATATGCATGCGAGATGTGAAATGCATATGTGATTTGATATGCATATGTGTATGCTTAAACTAAAATGGAAATGAAATGCACATGCTAAGATTGAAATGCTAAGATTGAAATGTATATGCTATGCATAAACCAAAAAGCATAAAGAGTGATATATGATTCACTATGTGGGACTGTGAGCTATATGCAACGTAGAGTAATACACAGATGATGAAGATGCAAGATACATAGCTAAGATAAGTTGTAATACTCCAGTCATGACAAAACATAAATGAGCTTATACAGATCCAATATAGTGAATTGTTATCGTCGCAAAATTTTTTTTCTTCCCTGCGGGAGAGAGGGAAAACACTTCGCGAGTCAAACTCGACCAAAGTTTGAAAATGATTTCGAAAATACTCGCCTCTGTTTTGAAAATAGCGGGAAAATTCGTAGGATGTGGCTCGCCTGTCGGTACGAGGTTCGACCGTTCCTGCCGCCTTTAACAAGGGTAGTTGAACCAAGGATCAAAGAGTGCTTAGCTTAGCTAAATTATCAAAATTGAGGTTCTATCCTAGATGCAGAGAGAATTCAGGATGTGCTATGAGACTTTTTGTAAAATGCATATTGAAAAAATATGATGTATGCTTTTGAAGATATGATGAAAAGCGTTTCTGAATAAAGAAAGGAAAATCGATTTCCTAGAGAAACCCTGGTAAAAGGATTTTGATTGAAAGTAATCTTGAGAAATTCTAAGGGTTTTGAGAAAATCGATTTCTTTGTCTTGGGAAAATACCATCTGAAGAGTCAGACATTGGATTTGGAAAGTGGACGAAGATTCCTTGGAAAATGGGAGAATTTTGAGAAACTCTAAATATAAGAAAACAAATAACTTTGAAAGAAAGCATCTTTGGAGAATCCCATTTTGAAAATCGATTTTGACTTTAGAAAATTATTGGAAATTCATGGGAAATCTTTTTGAGAAGGGAAAATCTAGCCTTTGAGAAAATTGAAGTTTTGAGGATATTAACTTGGAGGATTTGAAAATCGATTTTGGATTTTGGAGAATTGTTGAGAACTCTTGGAAAAACCTCTGTTTGAGAATGAAGAATTTAAATTTCAGGAAAGCTTTGAAGGAGATTCAGGGTATCATTGAGAAATCAATTTTCCTTGAAAAAGATTTTATTAAGAAAACTAGAATGCGCATAATTCCATGATGTGAGCTAACTTAAATGGATGAATGCACTTTTATGAAGATATTCATGAAAATTTGGAGGGATTCACTGAAAAATGTGCATTTTGGAGTTAAGTCAAGGTAAATCCTTCACATATTCCGACTATGGCCGTAAATGTGTTTGAAATTTAACTTAATTAAATCCAAAATCATTTTGTAAGATGTGAAGTATGCTATGACTTCTGAAAGTAGCCCAATAGTGTAGGCTCAGTGTGACTAATAGGAAGATGATAAATCTGGGTCTCGCCTATATTCTGACTATGGCCGTAAATATGGACTCCATCGAGTTCATCAACTCTTTAAGAGTTGATGCACATGTCATTCGTGTTCATCCATGGTGGTTTTCAAAGGAAAATGCATGGGTCACATAATCAGGGTATAGCAGAAAAATAAATTATATGATATGTATCATATTCTAAGCATAAAAATAACTCTTATTCCAATATTTGCTTTACATTTATATTGCTAAAAATAAAAAATGAGAAATTCAACTCCTCCTTTCGAATATCTTTGCGAAACTAGAAATTGGGTTAGTATAGACATGTAGGTTTTTCCAGAATTTTCCGATAATATCCAGAAATTATCAGATTTATCTGGCTATAAACCCAATCTGAAGCCTCCTTGATATGAATATGATTTGAAACCAAGAAAATATCAAAATAGTTCTTTGGGTCTTAAAACCCAGTTCAGTGTGTCGGGCATTTTGTACAGCAAATAATTCCAAACGTTTCCAAATTTTTTACAGGGTGTCAGGGACATCTGTTTGCACAATATACATTTTTTGGGATTTTTGGAATAAAATAAGAGCATGAAATAACAAGTGGATTGTACGCCTAAACCAAAGCATTACAGAAATTAACAGGAATATTGACAAAATCATATAACATGAACAATAGCATAAATTAAATTATGAAAATGATCTTAAATGATGCATCTAATACGAAAACACCTAATGATGTTGGTATGATGCCAATGATTCGAGGAGGCATTAATTTTGTTTGATATCCACCATTGAAAAAGGGGGTTCGGTCCATTGGCTTGGACGAATCACCCTTTCACTTGGTTCTTGGAAAAGAAGCTTGCATAGTGAGTTTATATCATTCATGAATCCGTTTTAGTCTAGATTTTCCTTTGTACCCATGGTTGTTGTCCTTGCGAGATTCGCATTTCAATCATGAAATAGATGAGACTAGCAAAATGCGAAAAAAATGAAAGGAAGAGGATGTTACCTTGGTGTGGGCGGTGGCGGTGGAGGTCGATCCTTGGTGCTCGGCTGTCACTTGGATGTTTAGACTGAAGAAGGAGGGAAGGATTTGCAGGAAGGCTGGATGGTACCGAGAATAGGGCTGCAATGAGGGAGTAAGGATGAAGCACCCTGGTATGAGGCTGCACTGGGTAGGGGTTAGTGCTTGGCTGCTTCTGGGAGGCTTGATGGAAGGTGGAAGGAAGAAGGAGGAAGCTTAAAAAGGGGCGTGTGGTAGGAGAGAGAAAGAGGAGGGAGAGCAAGAACTAAAATCTCAGATGCCTAGGTGGGTCGACTAGGTGAGTTTAAAAAGAGAATGGGCTATGAATTAGGAAAAGCAAAAAGGAGGTTTGCTTTTCCTTACTTTTAGGAAAAGCAGAGGGGGCGATTTTGGCTCTTTTCAAAAAATTTGAAATCTTGTTTTGCTTTTTCTAAAGGGGTTCTCCAGGTGGCGCCATCTCAATGTGGGCCCACATGGATTATTTTCTTTAAAAGAATAAAAAAAAATGAAATCACAATGGCAGAATGCTCTGGAGCTCGCCACCGCAGAAGGGAGTTTGAAATTTTTTGAAATTTGGTTCTGAGCTCCTTCCTAGAATCAAGCCAAAAGGCTATTTTTTAGGAGGCTTCCAGAGTGGCGCCACCTCAGGGTGGGATGCCCCTCCTTCCAGTTGATTTGAAATTCAAATGGCCTTTTTTTTTGCTTTTTCTAAAAGGGATACATGTGGCGCTACCTCAGGGTGCCCCCACACTGCCATGTGGCAAGTGAAGAAGAGGAAGCACCAAATGATGCCACCTCAGGGGCAAGGCTCCTATGTTCTGGGATTTTCGAATTTCAAACTCCTCTAAAGGAGGGCCTATGTGGCGGCACCTCAAGGTGCCCCCCCCCCCCCACACACACACTGCCACATGGCTGCGGAAAAAATGAGGAGACACCAGATGGCGCCACCTCAAGAGCTACTACTATATTTTTGGGTTTTTCAAAAAGGAATAAATGTTTAATTTTGTGTGGTGCCACCTCAAGTGGACCCCACGTAAAAAATACTAAATAAAGGAAATAAAAGGAAATTTAGGTGTGGCACCACCTCAGCGTGGACCTTACATCACTTTTTATTGAATAAAAGGTAAAATTGAAGTCTTAAAAGTGAAAAAGTAAAACCTCTTTTTGGAATATTTATAAAAACATATACTAACTAGCAAATAAGAAATAAAACTTGGCCTAATTACCAAAATCTTGAAAAGAGGTGGCCCTTCAGGGCAATTTTGTAAAAAACGATATTAAAATTGCTGATAAAAGGGTAAAATAAAGAGATTTTATAAAATTCAAAGCCTTTTTGCAAATTTGGAATAAAAATTTCAGGTTCAGAGCCTCGTCCCCTCCTTTAGGCAGGATCGGTCCAATTTATAAAATTTGAAGATAAAAAAACATTCATATTGTTTTCTTGAGAAAACATTTTAAAATTCAGAGTCCTGGGGGTTAAAATGGGAAAAGAGGGCAATTTTGAAGACCCAGGGGTTGGGAATTGACTTTGAAAGGGTTTAAAATTCGAATCTGAATTGAAAATTTTAAAATCGAGAGTTTTGGACCTCGAAATGACATGCCATGCAGTGAAGTGACATGAATTGCTATGCGATGATATGCAATGACATGCATCGAGGAATTCAATTTTGAACAAGGAATTGGAGATTTCGGTCTCCTGACATGAGTAAAACTTTGAAAGTTCGCAACTGGAAGCGAGTTCTGAGTCAAAACAGAGAAATATTGAGAATTGGCAATGAAATTTGGACTTTTGCAAGGTCCAGGCTCAGAAATTGACCATTTTGCCCTTTGAAGATTTCAGAGGACAGGCTGTGTTGACTGCTTGGAAGTGTTGGGGAGGTGAGTGAAAATTTGTGGTGTTTACATGAATGCACATCAGACCGAGCAGATGATGCTAGTTTATGACATAAACAGGGGTGATCAATAATCAGATCACACATAGGGAGCACAACTCATGAAATGAACCAATGAATGTGACAATGTGAACACGATTTTCAAAATCAATTTTAGCATCACACCATGATATGCAATGTGCAAAAAATCTGCAATGCAGGATGAGCACATCACAGCCACTGTGATGCTACAGATTGATTCCCTAAATCTAATCTTTGACGTAGCGGATTGATGTTGTGCATGACATTCACCAGTCTGAGACTTATACGACAGGGGATGCAGGCGATTAACTATGTGAGGTACATGTGAAGATAAAAGTGATGCAGCAATGGATGCGATGATCGATGAAATTAAATCAAACAAATTGCAACAAAAAACATTCAGAATGCGGGGATGCTGAACAGGATATAGGATGCCATGAAGAAATGCATATGCAGATGCGATGCAAGCCATATAATGCAGGGGACTAATATGCAGAATGCAAGAAAGTGAAGACACATCATTACTTGGCGATGGAATTACAATAGGTGATGAAAATGGTGGGGTGCTGAATGTAATGCACAAAATATGTTGTGCATCAAACCTTAATGATGCAATGCTGGATGAAGAGAGTGATGAGCGATTTTTCCAACCTTTTGTTGTTTTGGCTTGTCAGGCATTGTATCAATAGGAACAACTCTCTCTAATAACTTCTTCTCCTTGGTCGTGCTCATGGCCTGGGCAGTGAGAAGGTAGGCAGTGTGGCTGCCTCGTAATAGCATGAGTGCCGCCATGGACTCAATGGCGGTGGTCGTGGGGGCCTTGACACCTGATAATTTGATTTCCTTCTCTTCATTACTGAACTTCATCTCCATGGAGGAGAAATCCTAAGTGACTTGCCCGAGCCCTTTCAACCATTGCATTTTGAGGACGATGTTTGCCCTCTTCATGGAAAACACATAGAGGTCCACCACAAACCCACTGCCTTGTAGTCTTAGTGGAGCATCAGTGCAAACCTCTCTATATTTGAGGTGAGACCTGTCTCCCACCATCACGTCGAATGTCGGGTGTTCCTTGAACTTACAACCCAACGACAATACAAGGCTCTCATGAATGAAATTGTGGGTGCTCTTGGTGTCGATCAAGACATCTACCTCTCAGGCGCATGCCTTTCTCCGAATTCTCATGGATTGGAGGCTCAGTGCTCCGGAGAGGGCATGGTAAGAGATTCCATGCGTAGGATCTCCGTCACTTTCCTCCTCTTCCCCACCATCTCATTTAGTGGAGCTTCTTTCTTCATCCTCACTTTCATCTCTTACTTGATAAACATGAAACTTTTTGCATTGATGGTCTCGCGACCATTTATCGTTATAGTTGAAGCAAAGTCCCTTCTTGATTCGTTTTTCTCGCTGAGTTCGTGAGATGAATTCCACCTTCGGGGTGGTTGGCGAGGTGCCTCTGGCAAACCATAGGGTCAGTTTGCTTGGCTTTCCTTTTGCATGTGACTCGAATAGGTGGTGAGGTTTCTTCAAAGCCCACAATCATTTTTGCTTTTCGTCATGCAAACGGGCTACCTTGTAAGCCTCTTCAGGGGTCCTTACATTGGCGGCCAACACCTCAATTCATAGCTCTTCGCACAACTCACCCGTGTAGGAGCCCAATAACGTTTCTCTGTCCATGTGCGAGAGGAATGTGCAAAGCTCCTCGAACTTATTTTGGTAGTCCTCGAGGCTACCTTTTTGTCAAAAATTCTTTAAGTCCACGTGATAATTAACGAGGGTCGTAGGACCAAAACGCTCCATGACCTCGGTCATGAACTGTTCCCATGCGGGATTCCCCCACACAGTGACCATCCACTGGTACCACCTAAGGGTGTTGCCCTCAAGGTGGGCGACGACTTCGTCAACCTTGGCATTGTGGGAGTGTAAACACCCCAATTTTTTCTCATCCATTTTCAAACACATCTCTCATGCAGTGCCAACCCTGTTAGGTTTGTGTAGGAGTCAAACCCCGAGTCAGTTTCAGAAAATCACCACTTTACCCATTTTCACTAGAAAAATTATAATTTTGCCCCTAGGTCATCCCGGACCCCAGTCAGTCGAAGTCAACCAAACTCATTGGTTAGTTTAGAACATTTAGAATATCAGTCATTTCAAGCTCATCTGAGCTCACAATGAACAAACCATTTTCATTTCTGACCATTCCTGCCAAAATGGGATCATTTCTCACTCAAATCCAAGCCAATTGTCTCCGAGTCAGTCTAGCCTGAGCTCACCAGGAGCTCAAGTGCTCCAGTTTCAGTTCAAAACCATTTCCAAGTGTCCAGGAGCCCATTTTAGCCCGTTTCAGCTCTTTCAACTGAAATTGAGCTGAATTCAGTTAATTGAGCTAGTGTTCGAGCTTCAATTTTAGTTCATCTCAGTACTATCAATCTTTATCTCAGCTCAAACCCAACTCAGATTCGTAATTCACTTCACTCCAGTGACCATTTTGTACCATTTCTCTAAAAATGACAACTTTTCTTGAAAATTTGGTCGGAAAGGTTTGTTGAGTCTGTGTCTGATCAGTTCATTTGAGTTCTTAAACTCTAAAACCCAGCTCAATCCAGTTTTTTTCAGTTCAAACCCCAATTTTCAGTGTCATTCTAGCTCGGTAGAGCCTGAAAACCATTTCTTCAACCATTTTGCAAATTTTATCAATTTTAATGCTTTTTAAACTGGTACAACTACCAATCAGGGTCTAACATCCAAAATTCTTCATTATGGGTCTGCATTTTGCATAGCATTTCATATCATTCCTCATCATTGCATATCATTTGTCAGCATTTCATAACATTTCATCACATTTCATTTCATTTTCGAAGTCCAGAACTCCAGTTTTATAAATTTCAAACCAGATTGAGTTTTAAAAGTTTTTAGAAATCAATTTCAAACCCTGGGTTTCCAAAATTAACATTTTTACCCCCAGGATTCTAAATTTGGAAATATTTTCTCGAGAAAAACAATCTGAATTCATTTCAAACTCAAATTTTCAAATTCTACACTGGATTTGCTTCACAACGGGGTATTGAACTTCAAATTTCAAGCTCGTTTCAAAAACTGCCAAAAATAACTCATTTCGTCAGAAATCTTTCTAAAAAGACTATTCTACCTCTATGATTCTCAAAACGAAATTCAAATTCGAAAAATGAACCCACTCTGAGATGGCTTATTCATTTGCATTTCCTTTTTATTAAAAAAAATGTTCTTTTATTCCTTTCAATTTTGTTTTTATTTGTTTATTTTTATTTTTTTATTTTATTTTGTGTTTTAGAGAGGTGGGACCCACAAGGTGGTCGCCCAAACTTCCAGCCCCTCTCCTTTTTTTTTCTTTCCTTTTCTTTTTCTTCCTTTTCTTCTTCTTCTTCTTTCTTTCCTTTCTTGTTCTTCTCTTTCTTTCCTTCTTCCCTTTCCTTCCTTTCTTTCCCTTTCCCTATTCTCCAACACATTCAAGGGTGCTCTCCCTCTATGATTGTCTCATTAAACCCTAGGTAGAGGCCAATTGAAACCTAAGTTAAAAAAACAAAAAAAAAAGAAAAAGGGAGGAAGGGGTTTTGACGGTGGAGTCTCTCTCTCTCTCTCTCTCTCTCTCTCTCTCTCTCTCTCTCTCTCTCTCTTTACAGCATCACAAGAGTTCCTCCAAGGCAGCACCAACATTCAGTCGAGTACCTCCAGCTGGTGCCATCTCCTTGGTTGCAGCCACCAGCCTTCAACAGTAGCCACTTTGCAACTATCTCCTTGGACGCCCAACCATCTCCTTGCAACCACCTTCAACTTGGGTGCAGTAGCCACCCCATTCGTCGAAGTCTGGGTGCAACCCCTCCATTGTTGCACCATAAAAAGGTATGGTTCATACCTCCTCCCTGATTATCTTGGATTTTATTATCTTCATGTAGATCATAGGTTCTAGGCATGACATTTAAATTGTTTTTTTTACTATTTTTAGATATGTTCATTGATTTCTTTAGTGTATATCCAGTTAGTTTATAGATTTGCATCTAGGCATGAAATCCATATACATTTTCATGTTTGATTTTTCATCAATAAATCTTGATTTTTTTATGACAGATGTATATTTTTGTTACTGATATCTGCAAAAAACTCGGATCAAATCGAGTTTTGTAACTCTATTTTAAAAATAAAACCCTAAATCGGTTTTTCTGTTTTTTGGAATCTTCCAGTTTTTGTCTAGGCAGACAAAAACCTCCTAAATCACCCCTGTGGGAGATCCGGATTTTCCTCTAAAAATTACAGTAGATTTATGGTGGAATCTACTAATTATCTGGAAATTTTGAGATCTTTACAAGCAGATTTGACCTTTGTCAAAAATCGATTTTCTCAGACCCTTGGGAAAACCTCGATTTTCCTTGTTAGGGTATAGACAGACCTTAATACGTTGTGTCCGCTCAACTCGTAGCCTGTCTGCAAAATCTTTCAACACGAAAGTTGTTCCTAGCTCATTTTCCTATTATTTCCCAAAATTTGGGAATTTTTTGGATTATCCCAGTATTTTTTCCGAAATTATCTTTTCTGTGTGACAGATTCCAATATCCAGAATTTCCAGAGATTTAGGTCTCTCATAATAGTGTGCCCATTTCTAGCCATTTTCCCATCTGTCTGCTATTTTTCTCATATTTTCTACCGAAACCTGTCTGTTTGCCCTAAATCCTAGAGTCGTCGGATTCCGATCCGACTTGCCGGAGTTGTACAGCTCCGACTATAGGTCAAAACCAGAATGTGCAAAAGGCAAAAATCCTTGCCTTACTGTCCTCTGTCACTCCATAAAATTTGAATTTTTTTTATGAAAGTTTGATATTCGAATCCAATGTAGAATCAGTATTTTATGCAAAATCTTGATTTTTTGGGGATTTTTAGCTATTTTCCATATTAAGAAAATACAAAAAATTAGATTTTTGAGCTCCATTCTGTTTTTAGGGTCAGTCTAGGTGTTCATGCCAAATTTGGCTCAATTCCAAATTCATTTGCTTTATATGTTAGTGTATCTTTAAATTCAGAAGCGAAAATCAGGCGAAAATCAAGTTAAATTTGATATTTTATGATATTTTCGCCATTTTAGGGTTTCATTCATGTAAATAAGTATGTCATATCTTATTGGGGTTAATTTCAATCTCATTTGCATTTCAATTTTTCATTTTTGCAAAATTTATTTCAGAAAACCCTGGTTTCAAGGCCATAGTCTTGTTATCAAGGGCATTTTGGTCATTTTGACCATAATGTCAAAATTCCAATCTTTAATTATAAATTTTCATGCATATAGTCATATTTTATCATATTATGTTTGTTTTATTTCATTTAATTTTTGAAATTCTAAAATTTACAAAAAAAAATTCAAAAAATCCTGATTTCAAGGTCATCAGGGGCATTTTGGTCATTTTGACCCCAATTTCGAATTTTCAAGTTTATTTTCAAAATTTATTCATTATTTATCATGTTTATATCAAATGGGGTATGAATTTGGGTTTGTATCTGAATAATATCCGATAATTTCCCATATTTTTGGATAAATTCAGAAAAGCCTATATTTCTATGCTAACATGTTTTCTAGTTTTGCAGGAACATTCAAGAAGAAGACTTAGCTTTTATTATTTTATTTCAATTCAATGTAACATCAAATGTAATAATTTGGAATAAGAGTTACTTTTCAGCTTAAAATAGGATTATATTGCATATGGTTTAATTTCAGGAATTTTCAATATTTGATGTATCATTCATGCACATTTTTCCAAATTCACTATGGTTGACACGAATGACACGTGCACAAGCTCTTATGGAGTTTATAAACTTGGTGGAGTTTGTATTTTTGGCCATAGTCAGAATACTAATGAAACCTAGATTTATGATCTTCATATTAGCCACATTCAGACTACACTCTTAGGCTAACTTAAAAAATGCACTGCATTTCTTAATATTCAAAAAGTTTTTTCCAATTTCTCAATGAAATTCTCTTTCAAATTCATTCATTCATTCAATTTGTATCATTTTCAAAATCGTTTCCCAATTTCATTTCAGAAAAATCAGTTTTCTCAAAAATTTCCAAGTTTTTCTCAGGATTTGATTTTCTCAAAATCCTAAGTTTTCACATAAAACTTCAAAGTATTTCCCAAGTTCAAATCAAGATTTTTCAATGTTTTAAAATTCTCAAATTTCAAAATCCCAAGTTTTCAGAAATCGATTTTCTCAAAGGTCTAATTTTCCTGAGAATCCATTTTCCTTTTCAAAAATCATTTTCCAATAAATTTCTTGATTTTCTCAAGATTCTCAAATCCATTTTAGAAATCCATTTCCTCAGAAAAGCAATTCAAAGCTCAAAATTGATTTTCCCAAAGTTCAAGTTTTCCTAAGAAATCATTTTCCAATGCAAATTTCTGATTTCCAATGGACTTCAATGATTTTCCCAGGAATTCAATTTTCAAGTACTTTTCCAATCATTTTCCAAGCATATTTCAATTTTTCAAGCAAACATCATTCTTTCAAAACTTGCATTTGTTCAAAATTTCATAGCACATGCCTTATTCTCTTTGCATTCTAGGAAAATAGAGCATATTTTAGATAATTTAACTTAGTCAAAGCACACATTTGATCATTGGTTCGATTGCCCCTGGTAAAGGCACCAGGAACGGTTGAACCTCGTACCGACTGGCGGATCTCATTCCATGGAATTTTCATGCAAATTTTCAAAATGGAGGCGAGTAATTTTCAAAATCAATTTTCAAAACTTTGGTCGAGTTTGACTCACGAAATCGTTTCTTCTCACTCTCGCAGAGGGAGGGAGGAAAAATTTTGCGATGATAACAGGGAGTGTCATGACAAGTAAAGAAATGTGCCACCTTATACAGTCATTCGTGGACATTTTCACCGAAAAATGCGGAAATCTCAAATCTCACCTTGTGGTTATGCCTTGTCTCATAGTCGTAGTGGTGTTCGTCGTGCGCATGCCTTGGTGCTTCATCGAGGAGGGAGTCTGTTGTGTCGCTCGTTCTGCCGAACATGCTGGCCTGGTCGGCCATGCCGAGGCCCATTGCGCCTTGGTTACATGTTGGGTTAGTGCAGCCATCGCCCGTGTATTGCCCCGTGCACACGGAGGTACTCAGCGCCTCAAGGCGCTCTGTCAGCAACTCTAGCGTATGCGGTATACGTTGGAAATTCTTGGCATTAGCTTGTTGATCCTTCGCCATTTCCATTTGAGTCTGCTCGGGCAAGGCCTGATCTTGTTCACTATGGAGAAGTGAATCCTCAACTCGTTCGCGTCCTAAGCACGACAATTCTGGAACGTCCATCGGTGGCTTTTCACTTTGATACCAAGATAATAAAACCGACAGTTCTGAGCTATCAAAAACTTCATCCGAAGCTTATTCGGCAAGTAGCGTAGGTGCCAAGCTGGGTTGCACCAGTTCGAGACCAAACTGGTGCAGTTCTTGAAGGGGCTGGCCTCTGAATAGCATCCCCTAGGAACAAATGGGAAGCCCCCGCCTCACTGGGGAAAGCCCCCTTTGCGAGATATTGTTGCAGAAGGGGGGTTCTCAGGGATGGGTTACCTGCCCGTTGAGGCACACGACGGATGAAGCATGCACACAACTAGTGGATAAAGCAGGCACACAACAATTTTGCCTGTGGGGATGCGCAGCGAGGAAGACTCACGTGGGCTGGGAAGGCTTGCGCGTTGAGGCGCAGTGCACGGTGTGCAGAGGTGCGCATTGAGGCATGCAAAGGGGAGCAATGAATACAGACATGCATGTATTGTGGCCTGTAGAACTTCGAGAGGAGCCCATGCATGAGGCATGTTGCGCAATAGGCAAGGTGCGCTGAGGTGCATGGTGTGGGCGAGCAAGGGATGCAGAGAGGCAGCTCGGGCACCAAAGGGTCTCTGCTTGAGCAGAGAAGACCTGTGTGCGCGGGGTGTAAGGGGAGACCGAAGAGCCTTTTGGTGGCCTTCGACGGTGGAGCAGGGAGGGGAACCATGGCATGGAGGTGTGACGGCGTGGAAGTTGTTCGGGTCTAAGAACACGGCTGATCGAGCAAAGAACCACGTCACTTGACGGTTCCCCGAGGAACCCTTCTCAGGGTTGGCGCCACCTGAGGCCTTGAGCAGAACAAAAGGAAGAGAGGAGAGGGGAGAAGAGAAGATACGAGAAGAGAAATGTAGGGGGAGAAGGAAACTCTATTTAATTTCATAAAATAAAAACAAGTTACAACAAGGGCTTTATAGGTTCGGCATTTTAGTGGTCCCCATAGCTGGGGCACTTAATGCAAAAAGGAAGGGTAACCCTAACGGTTACCTTGACAGAAGGACCCCTGCAGGCCTGCAGGGATCGTACACTGGCGCGCCTACCATGCGCCAGTTGGTAGCAACTAACCCCTACAAAAGCATGTTGTAGGGGTATTCTTGGAAATAAAAGGTCCCTTTGGCGCACCTACTGTAGGGGAGTGGATTGTCAGGTATATGGGCATGGCCTCCTGCCACGCCTAGAAGATTCTTCTATGTCGGTCGCGCGTTGATGATACAGTCCCATATGGACCAACAACACTCACACCGCGCACCTCAGTGCACGGCCAACATGAATGAATCTTATGGGCGTGGCAGAAGGCCCCGCCCATACTCCCACCTCTTGGTTGCAGGCACGCAGCAAAGAGCCAATTTTATTTCCCTAAAATACCCCTATAGCAATCACGTCGCATGGGCTTGCTACCACCAACTGGCGCACGATCTACGCCAGTGTACGACCCCTGCAAGCTCGCAGGGGTCCTCTTGTCGGGTAAGTCGTTAGGGCTACCCGTGCTTTTTTATTGTGCACCCCAACAATGGGGACCACTTTGTTGGGCCTATAACGTTGTTGATGTAGCTCCTCTTTGATATTATGAATGAAAGTAATTTTTTTCTCCCTCTGTCTTCTCTCTGCTCTATTCTCTTGTCTTCTCTCTCCCTCTCACCCCTCTTCTTCTTGGTTCTGCAAGTCCTCGTCGGTGCCTGCCCAGAAACTTTGTCGAGCGACGTGGTTCTTCGCTCGACCGACCGTGGTCCTCGGTCGGGTTAGCCTCAGTGCCGTCGTACCCCTATGCCACGGTTTATCTCTCTTGTTCCACCGCGTAGGCTTCCCATAACACCCTGGGCGCCTGGAACAACCACCCTGCATGCCACCCACTGCACGCCGCAATGCATGCCATCCACCGTGTGATGCGACCCACAATGAATACATACAAGCATAGTGTAGTCAGTTGCATTGGTCAGCGCTGCCACGCAAGCCCAGCCACGACGGAAGGCCACACTCGCCAGCGTGGCTTGTAAATTCATATCTAGAATAAGCAATGCCAACAAGTTTGCCACCTCAGCTGAGTAGCCAGCAGGTCATTCAGCCAGACAGTGGGTGGTTGTGAATGTGCCATATCAGATTGTCTAGGTTCAGACAATGAGATCCATGGACACCCTTTCAGCTAAACAAATTCGTTGCATGGGAGCTGAGTGCCACTTCAGCAGGGCGGGTTAATTGCATGTGCGCCTTTGAGTTGGTTGGGACCACTTGGGCAGTTGGAATACTGTTGTTGTTTTCCTTGCCTAGTTTCTGGTATTACTCAGCCTATAAATAAGGTTCTTGTACAACATTTTGTATCTTTGGAAATATTGAATGAAATTTGGACTTCGATCTTTGGAAAGAGTTAATTCTCTTTGGTGCCTTGTGTATTTGGTTCCCTCACATAGGGAAATTCAAGATTGACGCACTGTGTCCTTTCTTGGGCCAATTCTCACTGGTTTCAAGCTAGTGGAGTTGGAATTGATCTTGATCCAGTGCTTTGACCCTAGATCAAATCTAGCGCACGTCTGACGTTATTGCGGTTTCCTTTGGAGCTTTATGTTGCAGCGAAGACGTCAAGAGCGCAGCTCTCACTTCGATTATTCGATCGACGACTACAACTGCCTCACGTGAGGAGTGCTTCTGCCGCTGTGAGAGACCTTTCATAATCTCTTCAGGTGTAGGGAGGCTTTCCATCCCATGATCACCTACTATCAGGTGCAGAGGAGGTTGATCGCCTCTAAGCTGCTACCGCAGCAGTGGAGATACCCGCAGGCCCAGGATCAAGATGATCTGTGGTCATTGACGCACTCTGCTTGAGTGTCAAGGCAACATTGTCGCGACAGCAACTGCAAATCTTGTTGATCTACACAGCTGCATCACTGCTCCTCTTCCTTGCTCAAGCAACTTCCTCTGTTGCCCTTGCTAAGCAACACTCCAGTGCCGCACGCTCTTGCGCTGCACTGTCCACGCAGCATTCACGCACCGCAGCCTCTGTGCATCGCATGTGCCGCAACGTCCATGCATCGCAACACACACAACATCCACGCATCACACATGCCACAACATCTGCTCCCTGCATGCACCGCAACAACCACCTACCGCAACACGCAACCTCATCTCACGTGCTTGCATCTTCCCTATCGCATAAGCCTCTCCCACATGCACATCATCTCTGCCGCGCAAGCCTCTCCTACATGTGTATCACTATTGTCGTGCAAGCCTCTCCCAAGCGCACCACCCTGTAGTGCTCGTCTCTCTGGCACACTGCCTATTGCAGTGCGCAACTACGCAGCATCCTGCTATGCGCTCTAACACCGTACCTTCCGGTGTTGTTTCCTGCAGCTTGCCTCCCCACAGCAACCTGTAGAGACGACAAACTGTATTTGTCGATTGTGTTTTCTATGGAGGCTAAGAACCTCTCTTGACTTGCAGTCACTTGTTAGTTGTCTTGTAAGACAACAATGACTGATTTTTGGGCTGATTGAAGCCAAGGTCGCCTGTGGCCTGTTTGTGAGCATAATTCATAGGAGCTTTTGTGTTTTTTTTGCTAACCTTGTATCCTAGCATTTAGCTAGACGAAACTCCTCTGACTACCTTGTAATAGTGTAGTGTTTAGTGAAAACACAAACACAAACACACACTCACAAGTGGTGCCGAATACAAGGTCTAAATAGAGAGAGGAGCTTAGAAGGATTGTTATCGTCGCAAATTTTTTTCCTTCCTTGCAGGAGAGAGGGGAACCATTCCGCGAGTCAAACTTGACCAAAGTTTGAAAATGATTTTGAAAGTACTCGCCTCCATTTTGAAAATAGCGGGAAAATCCGTAGGATGGCGCTCGCCTGTTGGTACGAGGTTCGACCGTTCCTGACGCCTTTACCAGGGTAATCCAACCAAGGATCAAAAATATGTTTAGCTTAACTCAATTATCAAAATTGATGTTCTATCCTAAATGCACAGAGAATTCAGGCATGTGCTATGGAATTTTGTAAAATGAATGTTGAGAAATATGATGTATGCTTTTGAAAATATTCTGGAAAAGGATAGAAAATATTTCTGGGAAGAAAAAGAGGAATCGATTTCCCAAAGAAACCCTGATAAAAGGATTTTGATGAAAATAACCTTGAGAAAATTCTGTGGATTCAAGGAAAATCAATTTTCTTTATTCTTGGAAAATGCCATTTGGAAAGTCAGGAATTAGATTTGGAAAATAGTTGAAATTCCTTGGAGAATTGAAAGAGGTTTCGACAAATATCTTGTGAAAAAGGTACTTTCTAAGAAACTTCAACTTTGGTGATTTGAAAATTGACTTTGGATTTTGGAAAATCATTGAGAAATTTTGGAAAACCCTTTTGAGAATTGGAAATTCAAATTTTGAGAAAGTTTTGAAGAAATTTCAGGGTATCTATGAGAAATCGATTTTCTTTTAAAAGGATTTTGGATTTTATCAAAGGAGATGCATGTAATTCCATGATGCAAGCTAGCTTAATGAATGAATGCAACTTTCTGAAGATATTTTGAGAAATTTTGATAAAATCATTTGAAAGATGCATTTCATAATCGAATTAAGGCAAATTCGTTATATATTTCCGACTATGGCCGCAAATATATTTAGAATTTAACTTATTTAATTCTAAAACATTTTGCAAAAATGGAAATATGCTATGATTTTTAGAAAGTAGCCTAATAGTGTTGGCTCAGTATGGCTAATATGAAGATGACAAATATGGGTCTCATCCGTATTTTGATTATAGCCATAAATACGGACTCCACCGAGTTTGTTGACTCCGTAAGAGTTAGTGCACGTGCTATTCGTGTTCATCCATCGTGATTTTCAAAGAGAATACATGAATCACATATCAGGATATTACAAAAAAGTAAACTATATGCTATGCACCATAGTCTAAGCATAAAAGTAACTTTTATTTCAAAAGTTATTTTACATTTACATCGCTAAAATAAAAGGAATAAAACAAGAAATTCAACTCCTCTCGAATGTCCCTGCAAAACTTGAAGTTGGGTTAGTATAGACATGTAGGTTTTTCCTGATTTTTTCGATAATATACAGAAATTATGGGATTTATCTAGATATGAACCCAATCTGATACCTCCTTGATATGAATATGATTTAAAATAATGAAAATATCAGAAAATAGGATAATAAAGCTTTAAAATTCAGAATTGTGGTCAAAATGACCAAGATAACCCTAATAACGAGGTTATACCTTTTGAAATTAGGGCTTTTGAAGAGATTTTGATAAAATTTGGGAGTTTTGAAATTCAAATGATGGTGAAAAAGAAGATGAAACATGATGACATGCTTCCAAACATGATAAGACTATAAAATCGGAAAGAATTTTGAGGATTTGGCCAAAAATATTGAATTTCATTCATTTTTCGCACGGATCAGGGTCCTGCGGGAACCCTATTTTGATGATACGACTAAACCAAATACCAAGTGACTTCAAAATCATGCCAAATTCAACATAAAACATCCTATTATTCTCAGAAACAAAATAGAATAAAAATAAAATATGCTATGGTACTATCTAAATGCAAAAAATTGGATAAAGTCCTAAAACATGCAAATTTCGCTTGTGGGCGTGAACAAAACGTGGTTTATTATATAATAACCGAGCAGTTCACCATAGAAACTTCTGAGATTTTGCAGGCTGCTGACAGACATAAAAATACACAACTTTGGCTTTACAGCTTCAGGATTTGATCTATGGTGACTTTGGTAGCACTAATCCAATTCTGATATACATGAACTTAATGGGATTTTCTTTAAAAATAAATGAAAAATAGTAATATGCCACCAAAACTTTTGAAAATTTAAGAGAATACTACTGATATACAGCTAAACAACTTTTATTTTTATAGATTCGGCATTTGATCCATTGACAGAGAAATTTAAATATGATAGTATATGCATGAATTCAAAAAATAGGAACGAGCAACGAAACTGCAACCTAACTTTAAAATTATTAAAAAGACATCAAATCTATTCTAAATATTATGAAAATTCGGACTCCAACAGTAGACATCTCGAACATGAATTTCCTATTTTACAACTCCTACTATAGAGCTTCAGATTCAGAACTGTGATCGACTCAAGTTGATCTAGAGCTCCAGGGACTCGTATCAAGCTCTGACACGTGACCCTTGCCTTCGGATTTTTGACAGACAATAAAATATTTTCAAAAAATCTGATAAAATCATATTAAATACTAGACTGAATTCCGAGACTTTTGCATTTTTTGGATTGATATTCGGATCTCTCATGAGGGGGATCTCGAATTTACAAATCGGAACCCAACACACTTAGCATTTTCTGGGTCTTAAAACTCGGTTCAGTATTTTGGACTTTGAATAAAGTAAACGATTTCAGATGATTCTGAATTTTTTGCAAGATATCAGGAACAACCATCCGCATATTATAAGATTTTTTTAGGTTTTTTTGAAGAAAATACAAACATGAAATAACGAGTGGATTGTATGCATAAATCAGAGTGCTACAGAAATTAAACAGGAAATGATGAAGCTACCTGATATGCATGGTATACTGAAGTAAAATATGAAAATATTAATAAACAATGTATCTAATATGGAAATTGATCATGCATAATATTTGCATTTTATTAATCATTATTTGTGCTTGATCCAGGTTAAAATCGCTCTAAAACCCCATTTTTATCATTAGTTAGAAAAACTGCATCAAAATTGAATTTATTGAAAAATTGTGTATTTCGAAGCTTTCCCTGCATTTGCTTTAGTTTTTTTTAGTTTAAGATTTTTCTTAGTTATATTTTAATTAGATTAAGTTTTAATTAGCTAATGTTAATTAGTTTAGGAAGTTTGAATTTTGAGAAACATGTTTTCTAAAACAAGGCCTCTGTTGGAAATTATTGAAAATTCTTGGACTGGTTTTGAAAAATTGGTTTAACCTAATTATAATATTATAACTAGGAGGTGAGAAAGGTAGAACACGTTTTTCCCCAGCAGCTCACACCCTCCTTGGTTCTCTCTCCTCTCTCTTCTCTCTCTCTTGCCTCCACTCTCTTAAAGTCGATTCCTTCTTTCTTTCTCTTCTAGCCTCTTTCATCGTCGGCAATCTCGTCTTCTTCATCGGGACGTGCATCTGCAGCCTGGGATTAACCACCTTCTTCTCCCCAACCCGTCCATCGAAAATGAGCCACGAGGTGACCGTTTCTTTCTCTGGCCCTTTTTCATAGTTTAGGATCATGGCATGCATCATTATTTATTTTTTTTCACATATTCATGGCATGTAGCGTGGCCTGAGTTTATTGCATTTAGTTTAGTATATCCGTTCAGCCATTTTATTGAAAAAGCAAAAAAAAAATCAGTAAAGTTAGTCGTGTGCTATTATTCAGTTTCACAACAACGTCTATTGCATTCAGAAGTATGTAGTTTAAATTTCTTTTGTTCCTTGTTTTAGTTTAGTATTTGTTAGTTCAGCAATTACATTAATGCTCTTATAGATTATTTGATAGCTAGGGTGTTATTGATTTTTTGTTTGATGCTATCAAAAGTATTGTAGCATATTGTCATTAGTCTTAACATTTTGTGTTTTTCATGTATTTTATTAGTAGGTTCAGCAATATTTTGTTTCATTAGCTTCAGAGTTTTCTTTTAAATAGGTTCAACAATATTTTGTTTCATTAGCTTCAGAGTTTTCTTTTAAATAGGTTCAGCATCTTTTCCTTTTAGTAGGAATCAACGTCTTTTCTTTTCGTGGTCGTTGTGTTTTAACCTCTGTGTTTAGATGGTAGCATATTAGATATAACATTTTAAATTTTTTTATGAGCCGGTTACCTAATGCATTGTCTTTTGTTTCAGTTTTGTGTAATAGTTTTCAATTAGGTTAGGTGTTGTTAATTGACATTATAGGTTAATTTGTTCAATTTACATGTTATAGGTTAGTTAACATTAGTTGCTCTTTACATAGGTAGGTTATGTGATTTTTAGTGGAGGCTAGTCAATTGAAGTCTTTAGTTTTCTTTAACGTTTCCTGTAGTGTAGTAAGTAATTGAGTTATATATGTGTTAGGTTATTGGTTCTCTTTTACATAGGTAGTCATGTTGTTTTCAATTATCATAGTTTATTTTGGTTCAGTTGTTGCTTAGTTTTTCATTTTAGGTTTTAATAAATTTTGTTGTTTAGGCTAACATTTTTATAAGGTTAGGTACAGATACATGACGGTGTATTCTCAGTAGAGTATTTAATAGATATTCATAGTTAATTAGCTTACAGTATTAGTTAATAGTTTTAGTCTTTCTTTGTTTATAATTTCTTTACGTTATCACATTAGTATTATTTCATTAGTTTAGTAGTTATTTCAATTATCGTGCTTTACTTCATAAGTTATTTAATTATCTTAGATTAGTTTAATGAATATGTCTAAATTCGTTAGTTGCTTTTCTTGTAGCTTGTATTTAGTTAGTTAAATTTGTTTTGCTATTTTTGTCGTTAGTGTAGTTGCTCATAGTTAGCTCTTGCTATTTAATTTCTGTTTTTGTGATTTTTCTTCATATTTACTTGGGATTTTCTCGTAGATTTCTCGTTTCTGCTGCGTGTTTTGTATTTTTGTGTTTTGCAGGAAAGTGCTTGGACGTGCGAGAGAAGTGATTTCAAGCCTCTGAAGAGCCCTCTGAGGTCCCTCAGAAAAGCAAAAGTTCAAGAAAACATACATTACCTCAAGAAGGGACAAAAAGACTTGAAGCACTGAAGCCTTTTCTTCTCTTTTTAGACTAGGATTTTATTTTATTTAATTTAATTCATTGGGTTTGTAATAAGGTCATTTTATTCTTTTATTCGTTAAGCCCTCTGCGTAGGGCAGTACTCTTTAGTGATTTATTTATTTATTCAATTTATTGTCTTTATTTTGGCAATAAAGAGTAGTTTAGCTTATGTGTTTGAATACAAGTATTTCCCGTTCCCTGAGATCGACCCGGACTCCACCACTCGTGCGAGCCGGTTTTTATAATTTTGGTGTCTGACTTTCACTTGATTTTGATTAAAAATATTATTTTAAAAAGCATTTTCATAAAACTCACACCATAAATCATGATGATGATGATGATATGATGCAAAAAACAAATCATGGAGGCGTGATCTTATTTGATCTAGCTCTTTAAATAAGTGGCTTCATCCATCGCTTGGGTGAGTCTCGACACATTATCATGCATATTAATTTAAGAGCATAAAGAGAACTACCATATGAGGGTAGATCCATATTCCTTGAATTGATTTCATATTACCTTCATAACAATGAAGCTTTGGGATACCATATTAATGGCAGCAAAGATGAGAATCACATTAACCGACAAGAGGACTTTTTACCTTGGTATAGGCGAGGACAATGGAGGTCGATTCTTGGTGCTCGGCTATCACTTGGATGTTTATGCTGAAGAAGGAAAGGTGGAGGTCGACTCCACAGTGCCTGGATGCTCCTTGGCGGTTCGGCTGCTTCTTGGTGGCTTGGTGGAAGGTGGAAGGAAGAAGCTAGAAGGGGCGTGTGGTAGGAGAGAGAAAGAGAGAAATGAGGTGAGAGCGAAAAGTGGAAGATCAAAGGGGGGCGTGTGATGGGAGATATCAAGAGAGAGGGAAATGAGAACTCCATGATGCTGGATGGATGGCTAGAGGGTCTTCAGAAAAGGTGGTAGGTGATGGATTCCTAGGGCGGTCGACTAGGTGAGTTTAGAAAGGGGGTGGCTACAACTTAGGAAAAGCAAAAAGCAAGTTTGCTTTTCCTAATTTGTAGGAAAAGCAAAGAGAGCTATTTGATTTTTGGAATTTTTGATTTTTTGCTTTTCTAAAGAGGCTTCAAATGTGTTTCCACCTCAAGGTGGGGCCCCACATTTGTTATTTAATAAAATGAGAAAAACAAAATAAAATGGAAAGAGGGCTCTGGGGGCGCCACCTCAGTTTGGGGGCCACCTTTTATTTTGAGGTGATAAGAAAATCTCTTTTTTTGGAGGGGTGCCACCTCAAAAGGGGGCAGCTCCTCAATTTTAGGCTTTTTGAAAAAGCTTGAAAACAAAACCTAACTTTTAAAGAAGGTCCAAGGTGGCGCCCCTTCAGAGTGCCCCCCCTCTCCCTTGGAATTCAAATTTTTTAGTGCCTTAGGGTGGTGCCACTTCAGAGTGAGGAAGCTCCTCCTTTCTAGGCTTTTTCCAAAGCTAAAACCAAAATCCTAGTTCTAAAGAAAAGCTAATGTGGCTCCACCTCAGGGTGGACCCCACATTGTCGTTTTATTGTTTGGAATTCAAAAACAAAGACTAAACAAGAAAAAGCAAGATTTGAAGTTTCTTTTTGGAATTTTTATAAAACTCTAAACTGACTAGCAATTATAAAACAATATTTGACTTAATTGTGAAAAACTTTAAAAGAGGATGCTTTCCAAAGCACTTTTATGAAAACGATTTGAAATTATTGATAAGAAAAAAAAAGGGGTAAATAAAGACATGTGAAATTCAAAGCCCTTTTGCAAAATTTGTAGAGATTCTAGGTTCAGAGCCTCGTCCCCTCCTTTAGGCATAACCGGTCCAGTTTGTAAAATCTGAAGATCAAAGGGCATCCAGATTGTTTTCTTGATAAAACATTTCAAAATTCAGAGTCCTGGGAGTTAAAATGGGAAAATATGGCAATTTTAAATACCTAGGGGTTGGAAATCGATTTCAAAAGAGTTTGAAATTCGAATCTAGATTGAAAATTTTAAATTCACTAGTTCTGGACCTCAAAATGACATGATGTGCAGTGAAGTGGTATGAATTGCTTTGCGATGACATGCAATGACATGTTTCGGGGGATTCGATTCTGAACAAGAAATTTGGAGATTTCGATCTCCTAACATGAGTAAGATTTTGAAACTTTGCGACTGGAAGTGAAGATTTGAGCCTAAATGTGGAAATTTTGAGAATTGTGAATGAAATTTGGACCTCTGCATGGTCCAGACTCAGAAATTGATGTTTTTGCCCTCTGAAGATCTCAAAGAACAAGTCGCGATGACTGCTTGGAAGTGTTGTGGGAGGTGAATAAAAATTTAGGGTGTTTACAAGGATAGCTCAACAACTCCAAACATCTGTGCTTAAAGATTGTAGAGACCTCGAGCAAGGTCCTTGCCTTCATAAAATGGATCTTAAAACTAAGGTCCCACCACGTGCCCCAACGTGCGGCCTATTTCTGTCGCCCACACTAACCGTCGCGTGCCTCACGTATGGGCGCATCTCTGCACCCGCTCCAATTATCATGTGCCTCAGCGCACAGACATGCCCCTATTCCCATGCATCTCCTCATCGCACGCCCCCAACATACACCATCTGCCGCTCGCCTCAAAGTGCCCCACTACACCACACATGCGCCATCTACCGCGTGTCGCGCGATAACATTTTTTATCGTTGCATCAACAGTCTTGTGAACCCCTTTTGGTAAGAACCTTTCTGCAATCTTAGCTCGCAGAGGAGGCTTTCCCCAGCGAGGCCGTGGCTTTCCGTTGGTTCCAAAGGGACGCCATTCAGAGGCTTGCCCCATTCAAGAACTGCGTCAGTTCAGTCTTGAACTGGTGCATCCCAACTTGACACCGGCACTGCTTGCCAAGTCTGCTTCAGCCGAAATTTTTGACAGCCTGGAATCGTCGAAGTTATTATCTTGGTATCAGAGCAAATTTTTGCTCATGGACATCCCTGAGTCTTCACGGGGACACGCCGATGATTCCCTCCACCGCAACGAGCAGGCCTGAGCCCTAGCTGAGCAAACCCAAGCAGAGTTGGTGAAGGATAGACAAGTCAATGCCGAGAATTTTCAGAGTATCCATCACGCACTGGCTCTGCTGACAGAACGTCTTGAGGCACTGGGCGCCTCCGTGTGCACTGGGCAAGGCACTGGCGGTGGCTACACCAACCCATCACGTAACATGGGTGCAACAGGCCCTGGCATGGCCGACCAGGCCAGCATGTTTGATAGAACAAATGATGCAGCAGAATCTCTTCTCGGTGAATCGCCAAGGCATATGTACGACAGACACCACTATGGCTATAAGACAAGGCATAGCCGCAAGGTGAGATTTGAGATTTCTATATTTTTGGGCAAAAATGTTTGTGAATGGCTGTATAAGGTGGCCCACTTCTTTACTTGCCACGACACTCCCCACGACTCCAAGGTCGATGAGGTCGTCGCCCACCTGGAGGGCAACGCACTTAGGTGGTACCAGTGGATGGTCACTGTGCAGGGGAAGCCCATATGGGAACAGTTCATGACTGGGGTCATGGAGCGCTTTGGTCCTATGACCCTCATAAATTATCATGTGGACTTGAAGAATTTACGGCAAAAAGACAAACTAGAGGACTACCACGCACCGATCCTCGTTGTACCGAATTTTTCCAAGCCATTTGTGGTGGAAACAAATGCATGTGGCACCGAGATAGGGGCAGTTCTATCTTAAGAAGGCCACCCTATAACATTTTTTAGCAAGTCTATGCCAAACCGAAGCAAGGTCCTATCCACGTATGATAAGGAGATGTTGGCCATCGTGTTGGCAATCGATAAATGGAGGCCCTACCTTCTGGGAAGGAGGTTTCTCTTGCAGACAGACCACAAGAGCCTTAAGTTTATACAAGGACAAAAAATCACCACCCCAAATCAGCAGAAATGGATAGCCAAGATATTGGGGTATAATTTTGACATCGAATGCAAGAAGGGGCTAAAAAACAAAGTTACATATGCTCTCTCTAGAAAATTTGAAGATGCACCTGTCTTGCACACACTCACTACTTTTACTTGTGATGTAAAAAGAAAAATTTGTAAATCCCAAGAGGAAGATAGTGAAACCCATAAAAAATTAAAGAGGTCCAAGAGGACCCCCAAGCTCACCCCCACTACCAAGTAAGAGGAGGTGTTCTTTACTATAAGGGAAGGATTCACCTCCTCAGTGGTAATGAACTTACCAAGGAGCTCATCATGGAGTGTCATGACACTCTCCAAGTAGGTCACGGGGGGGGGGGGGGTCGAAAACTTATCAAAAACTCAAAAATTTGTTTTTCTGGAAGGAGATGAAAAGAGGAATCCAAACCTATGTAAGACAGTGCCCATTTTGCTAAGCCAATAAGTACTAGTAAATCAGACCATCAGGGTTGTTGCAACCCTTACCCATTCCATAGGGGGCATGGCAAGATATATCGATGGATTTTATTGAAGCTCTACCGCCGTCCAGAAAGAAGGAAACGATCTTCATCATAGTAGATCAATTTACTAAATATGCACACTTTGTGGCCCTTCCAAGAGATTACACTACTCACAAAGTGTTGGATGCATTCTTAGAAAGTGTGGTTAAGCCACATGGTCTACCCAAAATCATAGTAAGCGATCGTGATCCGCTCTTCCTGAATCAGTTATGGGAAGAATACTTTCAGAGAAATGGGACTCGGCTAAGGTTTAGCACTTCCAATCATCATCAAACAGATGGACAAACAGAAGTGGTAAACCGTATCCTTGCCACTTATCTGTAGTGTTTTACCAACGATCAACCCTCACAGTGGGCCACCTATCTCATGTGGGTAGAATATGCATATAATATCAGTTTCCAATCCTCCATTGGCATTACACCATTTGAAGCCTTGTATGGGTACCTCCCGCCCTCCATCATATCATACGAGCATGGGAGTGCCCACTAATTGGAAGTAGATTGAGAGCTCCGGACCAATGATGAAGTTTGAGCCATCATCAAGGCCAACATCACCCAAGCACAACAGTGGATGAAATGGGTCTACGCCAAGGGATGGCTCGATCGCAACTTCAAGGAAGGTGACTGGGTATGGCTAAAGTGAGTTCAAAGGGGGCAGAAAACACTCTTCGGTTAGCCCTACACTAAGTTGCTTCCAAGGTATTATGGCTTGTTTCACATCGGGAAAAGAGTTGGCAAGGTGGCCTACCTCCTTGAGTTGCCTTAAGAGGTTAAGATTCACCAGGTTTTTCACGTCTCAATATTAATTTGGATTAAATCTATTGTATCCAGTCTGATCGAAATCCGGATTTAAACCGACAAACTGCTTATTTTTCAAAAAAATATGATTTCCGGACTAACCAAAACTCTAATTCTGAAAAGAAAAATATTATTGCGCTCAGAATTCTAAGACGCATCCAACGATATATAACATAAATATTAATTTCTGAATTTTGCCCAAAAATAACCTGAATTTTGCTTTAATTTAAAAGTCAAAAACTAAATTTTTTCTCACGTTTTGATTGACTCATCTCAACATAGCTAATGAGACATGGGCCAAGCCCTGATTCAAAAGCATCGGTTAAAAATCCAGGTTCAAACGATTTTTCTCTCAGACTTCAAGTTTTTGAAAAACTAAAAAATGACTAAGTCGTAAAATGCGTGGTATTACTGCCCCGCCCGCCCGTGCGGGTGTTGTGTGCGTTGGCATGCACAACAGTAGCCCGTTCCATGTGTGATGCCATTGTTGTGCGTGCACACCAAGCTATGCACACCTTCTAATGCACCCAACAGGCTATACGCAACCTTTTCACATACGGGCAGGCCCAACTGCCCCATGCACGCCGCAACCAGCCAATCCATCGCTCCTTGAGCAATTTTACTGCACTTCGCACACATTCGAACATCTATTGTCGCATCTGCGCTGCACCACACCCGTGCACATGCCATACCCCTTGCACAACCCAATGTCAAACCTAGGCACAAAACACACTCCGTGACATGCACACACCTCTTTCGCACCAGGCACCACACCAAGTCCCATACCACTGGCATGTTGCAAGGCTATCCGAGACTTCGTGTGTAACATTTTGCATATGTTCTTGTGTTTGTGAAGTTTTCTCTTTTTGGGTGTTTTTTTTATGGTTGATTTTAGTTTACATATATTGGAGATTATGTTATCTATGGTTTGTAGTTTTTAGAGAAATTCACAAATCGATGGGTATTTATTGAAGAAGATGATGCATACCAAGTGTTCGTTGAATTGCTTGAATAAATTTCAATAGTGGTTAGGTCATGCATGCTTTGATTAAGGAACTTGATGATGGTGAAGTTTGCTTTTACATATTGTGGGATGAAATTCTAGGGTGGTGGGGGCATTAGTGGAGTTGGTTTTATTGAATGTAGAAGGAATCTGGAATAAGGTGCTGCTTGATTATGTAAACATGGTTCTTTCTTGTTTCGGAGACCGACCAAATGGAGAGGGTGTATTTGCAGAGTTATTGGAGAATGTCTTTTCGTCTATGATTTGTTTTCAAATGCTTATGTTTATTTTATTCATACTCATGATTTGCTATTTGTATTCAAATACACACTACTTGGTACTATATTTGTATTTGTTGTTATGAAGTTTATTAGAGATTATATATTACATTAGATTTTGTCTAGTTTGAGAATTAGACAAAGTTGGTTCTTTATCAATTTGAAAAATGATCACACTATACGACAAAAATAACACATTTTATGAAATGCCTTTAAAATTTTCAAATCAATCTACTATCCAAAATTGCAAATATTGTTATTTTTATAACTTTTTTGTTCCTCACACCTATCATTTTCTGTGCGATTTTTTTTCATATGTGATGTTTTGAGTTTGGAGTTTAAAAGAAGTTTTGCATTTTTTATGCGAAGTTATTACATTTTTTATGTGAAGAAACTTAGTTATTTACGCAGTCTGTCGATTCAAGTTTGTTTTTTTTTTGGATATTTTTTAGGCGCATTTCTGGATGTTTTTTATGCGAAGTAACTCACGTATTTGCAAGGTTTTGTGGTTCGTGTTAAAAAAAATTATATTTTTTTATGCAAAGTAACTCAAGTATTTGCGCAGTTTGTTGACTTGAGTTTAAAAGACATTTCACAGATTTTTTAAGCAAATTTAGGATTTTTTTATATGAAGTAACTCAGGTATTTGCGATATTTGGAGGTTCGAGTTTAAAAGAAAGTTCATCAAACAAATATGGATTAAGTATTTTCATAGAAATCTTCAATGCCCTAGGTGAACGTGCATAATGAGATAAGGTAGACCTCCCCTCTTTAATGCCCTAACCAAAATTAGGGTTGAGCCTTTGCATAAAAAACTGTAAGCACTTGCATAAAAAAATAGCAAACTTTTTTTTAAACTCAAACCTCAAAACTTCGCAAATACTTGAGTTACTATGCATAAAAAAGTACTAAATTCCCATAAAATCTGTAAACTTTCTTTTAAACTTGAACCTCAAAACATTACAAATACTTGAGTTACTTCATATAAAAAATTTACTTAATTCGCATAATGAATATGTGAACTTTCTTTTACACTCGAATCAACAAACTTTACAAATGCCTGAGTTACTTTATATAAAAAATATAACAATATCGCATAAAAAATTTGTTAAATATCTTTCAAACTTGAACCTCCAAACTGCACAAATACATGAGTTACTTTGCATAACAAATTTAGAAATGCACATGAAAAAGCTGCAGAATTTCTTTTAAAATTGAACCTCCAAACCTCACAAATAGTTGAGTTACCTCGCATAAAAAATATACTAAATTCGCATAAAATATATGCGAGCAAATTTTTTTAACTCGAACCTCCAAACATTACAAATACTTGACTTACTGCGCATAAACAAATATTGGCAATTCACATAAATAGTATGATACTCAGTTGACTTTTGCACTGACAGGAGGAGGAGCATAGTCAAAAGCATAGAAAAAATGCAGGTGGAAGAGATACTCAGTTGGCTCTTGCGCTGGGAGAAATAGTGTGTTGAAGGAAACACTTGCTACAATGTCTCCAACTATTATACAACATCAAGCTGCGATTATGAAAAACTACGCTAAGGTGAACGAGTAGCTAAAAGCATGATTGAAAGATTTTTTATGCGTTGTTATTTTATTTTTTATACACAGTAACTCTGGTAGTTACGTAGTTACTTGGTTTGAATTTAAAAGAAATTTCAAAGTTTTTTTATGCAAATTTAGGAAATTTTTATGCGAAGTAACTCAAGTATTTGCCATGTTTGGAGGTTTAAGTTTAAAAGAAAGTTCGTTCGCACATATTTTATGTGACATTATTATATTTTCTATTCGAGGTAACTCAATTATTTGTGATGTTTGTCAGTTAGAGTTAAAAGAAAATTTCACAAATTTTTTATGTGTTGTTATTATATTTTTTATGCGAGATAACTCAAGTATTTGCGATGTTTGTCGATTCAAGCTAAAAAAAAATCACAGAGTTTTTATGCAACGTTATTATATTTTTTATGTGAGGTAACTCAATTATTTATGATGTTTGTCAGTTAGAGTTAAAAAATTTTGCATTTTTTATGCGAGGTAACTCAAATATTTGCGATGTTTGTCGGTTTGAGTTAAAAAAAGAATTTCAGATTTTTTATGCGACATTATTATATTTTTTATTCGAGGTAACTCAAGTATTTGCGATGTTTGTCGGTTTGAATAAAAAAAAATCATAGTTTTTTATGCGATGCTATCACATTGTTTATGCGAGTTAACTCAAGTATTTGCGTTGTTTATTGATTCGAGTTAAAAAAAATCATAGATTTGTATGCGATGCTATTATATTGTTTATGCGAGGTAACTCAAGTATTTGCGATGTTTGCCGGTTCGAGTTAAAAAAAATTATAGTTTTTTTATGCGATATTATAATTTTTATATGAGGTAACTCAATTATTTGTGATGTTTGTCGGTCTGAGTTCAAACAAATTTCATAGATTTTTTATGCAAATTTAAGAATTTTTTATGTTAAGTAACTTAGGTATTTGTGAGGTTGAGTTTTTGATAGAGACAAAGAAAATTTGCATTTGGAGAAAAATCACACTGAAAAATGATAGGTGCGAGGGCTAAAAATATAATAAAAATAATAGTATTTAAAATTTTAGACAACAAATATATTTGATAATTTTGAAGACATTTCAAAAAATATGTCATTATTGTCGTACAATATGATATTTTTTCGTTATCAATTTCATGTTGTGTGCTTTAACAAACAAACTGCCGCTTTTTTCAACTTATTTGCTCTTAGTTTATGTCCTTAAGATTGAAATAGTGCTGCTCTAAAGGCTTAATAAAGTGATAATTAGAAAATGAAAAAATTGTAATTTCAATTGCATGTACTCATTCTATAACTTTATTTTATTTGCTATTTTTTACATATTATATATGTTTTATATACGTATTATATATATTATATATTATTAAGTTTAAAAAAATACTTAAAACTATTTAAAAAAAACGAGCTTGAAGAAGCAACTATGATAAAATGAATTTCTTAAGTGCTTGCCATATTTTTAGTGGTTTTCCCAAACAATCAGGTGAAAAAGTACCAAATGTACTGGATTTGTAAATTTCATACTTCATTCCCTAGCCACCATGAACGCCTAGAACCAAACGGGCGTCCCAGCTCCTCGAACCTTACATTATTCCACAAAACAGTTTGTGGTCTCATTTTTTATATTTTTATAGGCATCTTTCATACAAAACATTTTTAGTTCGGCGAGTTTTGCGATTTCCCAAACGCATCAGCGAAGTCTGGTCACAAGTGCAGTTCTCGCGTGGCACGCACGCCAGACGAGAGTCGATGGGTTGAAATGATGGGATGATCCATGCTCCCACAGGCATCATCAGGATTCAGCAGCGACGATCGAGTAACAGGAAGACGAATGGACACCGGTAAAGCCCTCACAGAACAACCGCCACCGCAACCCAAGGTCCGTTTCTCTTCTTGCTTATAGTTTCTTGTTGCTCTCTCTGCAGTGGGTTTGGAAGAACAGCAAGAGAAGCTGCGGGGATTCGTGGATGCGTGGCACGGCCGAAGCTTCGAACTACTGAGGCGCCTGGACCCTGATGACCCTCATGGCACAGTCACCCTCTTCAACGCCCGCGCCTCCAACTTCGATCCCATCCGATTCTCCATGGAACCCCTGGACAACTCCTCCCTCTCGACCTCCCTCCTCCTCCTCCATTCCACCGACAATGTGGCCATCTCTAAGCTCGTCAGGGTGCTCTCCTTCGATTGCATCCAGATTTCATGTCTCTGCCGAAAGGTGAGGTTTCTTTCGACGTTCCGCTTGTGTCTAGACAATCGCGATACATGTTATGTCGTTGATCAGAAAATCTTTTTTTCGTAGTTTACTGTCAGTTGTGGTTGCTTTGGTTCTGTTGGATGGAAATTTCATAGGTTACTTACAGAAACATATACCTGATTGATCGGTGGCAGCCGACCAATTTTTTTCTCATTGTATCACCAATCCTGCTGAATTTTTCTGCCCCTCCGCACTCTGAACACTCTTTCCTATTGATTTTTTGGGGCATCGAGGAATGCTATTATGTAAGATAGTTTACTAACCTATTAGGATTTTCTCCCTTAGTGCAGTTGGTTAGGAACTCCTATTTTGTTCGCGACGACAGAGGGCCGCTGCTCCAACACACCCAACAACTCTCTTGTGCTTATTGCCATTCGGTATTGATGTCTCAACTAAGGGTCGTGAGCGTGCATCCTTGCGTGAGCTTCGCAGGGTTGGCCTCATTCGTGGGCATGTATATTGACTCGAGTCTTTGCATTGAGTTGCCCGAGTTGGTATTATGATCCCAGAATGCCGCTGCTTTTATTTGAACTTGAGTCTATCTACCCTATCAAACTTGTGCCGTTCCCCTGATTCATGACATGAGAACCCAATCAATCTTCATATTGTGGATGCTGCCCAACAGTTCCCAACTGATAAGTTTTCGCATTTTATTTGATCAAATGTCAACAGAATATGCTTTTCTTTTGATTGGTTTCTTCATAGTTTTCAAACATTCCTTGTGTTACAAAAAGTGTTGGAAGCATAACCCCATGGTTGCAGTTGATTTTTCTTTTCTTATATTGAGCTTGTTACGCTCACAAGAGTTCAAGGTTGCAGGTGTCAAGGAATATATGCAGAAAGCTGCTTTTGTTTGGTTGCACAGAAGATTCTCATGAGATGCTACTGGAAGGAGAACCCCAAAAGGCGTTTGGCCGCTCATTATCATTATTTATGGATTTATCACGGATCACGCATAGGATGAGCGCTGTCATGGGAAATCTGCTTCAGCAACTGGATGCCATCTACTCGTACCATGAAAAGGCAGATGGATTGCAGAGACCCTTTAAGAATATGATGCTCCCATCTACATTTTTGTCATTTGGTGAAGGTTTAGCTACATTGTTGACTTTAGATGAAATTATGACACAAAATAGCCACATGAAGACTTATTTATCTCTTTCAATGAGGTACTATTATTGAGTTCTAAATTCATTTGCAAACTTGTAATGCAAGGTTATTAGTTTTAGTCGCTAAACAAAACAATTCATTTCCTATACACAGTTTTGTTGCTTCTTTAGAATGATAATTTGCTGTATGCCTGAACTGATTAAGCATGGGATTGAACTTGACTTCGTGGACGATTTACTTTTAAATGGCTTAATCAGATTGGGCCGGTTCCAATTCATTTGGTTCATACCAGTAATTGGGTTGCACCACCTTCTGGGAGCAGATTTGACTGTTTTTTCCCACCTGAGTCCAAAATCCAGCCTATATACTATGATATGGATCTTCAGTATGGTTGAGTTGGGACTAACGTCCAGCTATTGAAATATCTCAATTGGAAATGTTTCACAGTTTCTGGTTTTCTCTTCCCCTTTCCTTTGCTATTTCACTTCTAACCATACAAACAATGATATATTGCAATTGAGTTATAAAATGCACATAAACGTTAAAAGTACATATAACAGTATAAAATCAACATCAGTAGATAAGCTGATTCTTAAGGCCTTCATAATAAGACGTGCCAACAAACTGCAACTTAACAATAAAAATTCAAACTAACTTACTATGACCAAAGGTAGGTTTCCATATAGTCTATTCCCTTCCCAGCCATCACAACCCTCCCCAACCCCACTGTTCATCTCCACCTCTCACACCATTCACATATAGGAGAAAAAGCGTATGATCATTTGCTCCAGTTTGCACGGACATGCTCCCCTTTGGATGATGCACATTAATTGCCATCCGAAACATCTTATTTGATGACATGCTCATCTTCTTCATCCTTTTCCATTTCTTCAAGAGTCAGTTTCACATAATTCTTCGTGATGTGCCTGTTGAAATGTATTGTGCATATGCCATTTGTATTCATTTGTATTTTGTATATATATATATATATAGTTCACTATGTATGTAAACTGAAATACCCATTATAGGAGTCAGTCCACTAGGGACTGACAAGTTTTTTTTTCTTTCAGTTTTTTGTTTTTTATTTCTCTTTTGATTCTGACAATTGACAGCTGACAGCTGACAACTGCAGCTGCAACTGACAATTGATCCAGAGCTGGTCCAACTAGCTGTTGGATCAACCCTTTTATGCATGGAGTGCCTATATAAAGGCACTCCCTCTCTTGTATTAGTTATGCTTGTTGCCAAGCATTGTTCAATAAAATATTTGTTATTTTTTATGTTCTTGCACTCTTTTTAGAGTTTGTGTGATTAGCCTTTAGTGTCCCTTGTTCTTGTGAGTGTGCACCTTTGTAGCCACATTGTGGCATTGTATTTGTGCACTTGTTATTTCATTATATGATATCAGAGCCATTGGTGCTCTTGGGCAAACGCTTGAAGAGGAGATTCGTGGGATTGGTGGAGCATTGGTTCGTTGCCTCTGGGAGCGTGCTATCATTACTTCTTCAACAATCTTATTTTACTTTCTTCTCCTCTTCCTTCTTCTCATTCTTATCTCCACTATTTCCTCCACTATGGCCGATAAAAAAATTATAACGGTTGTTTCTATCAAATTTATGGGAAGAACAACTTGTGGGCCGCGACGGTAAAGATGATCCGCATGTGTAAAGACTAATGGCATTTTGTTGATGGATCCTCATTGGAACCACAACCAATTCTCACAAAATTGATTGTTGGAACCGATGGTGGATCAAAAGAACAAAGCCTTAAAGGAATTGAAAAGAAAAAGGCTATGCCTGACTATAAAAAACCTATAAAGAATGAAAAGTAGGACATGCCAATGTCCTCTCCCTCTTTATGGGTAGTATGCATGAGGAGCCTTGCTCCGACATTCTTGAATTTGAAAGAGTCGATGAGGCTTGGGAATATGTTAGTCAAACGTATACCCAAAATGATGTGGCACACAAATGAGATCTCAAAGACTAGGTACACAATTGCAAACAAGGTGAAAAGACCGTGAGAGAATGCTATAGTACCCTCAAGAGACTTTGGGATAAATTGGCTAAACTTGAGCCTATATGGGAGACTCTAAAAGATGGTCAAGAATGGAAGAAATACACATGCGAAACAATTGTTCTAATTTTTAGAGGTCTTAGACTCGAATTTGAACAAGTTCGGGTTAATATTATTCATAGGAAAAATCCTCTTCTCTTACATGAAATTTTGGCTCAAGTATGCATGGAGGAGAAATACTCAAAGCGATGACCGAATCTAAGGAGACAAATGATAATGTGTTGGTCGTCTCAAGACTGGAGGCGAATACAAATGTTTACAAACCACCCCATTTTTCAAAACCTTGCAATAGGAAGCCTAGATATGATGACAACAAAAAAGAGAACTATGTTGACTTGTCATAATTGTGTAGAACCGGACCATATTAGGTCATTTTGTCCCAAGTTCAAAGAAAGAGAAGAAAAAAAGGTGGCATCCGTGGGAGCGTCTCACAAAGAAAGAGGTGGAACCAATGAAGATTCTAAATCTATTGGAATCATGTTCACTCAAATCATGGGGGCCCTTTATCCACTAATAAAAAGATCTTCTCTCTCTAGTGCCGCGGTCTCTATATATTCGCCTCCCAGTAAGATTTCATGTTTTTTTGGATTTTGGAGCCTCATTTTATATGATGACTCCACATTCCTCTTTCCTTTCCAAATGTTGCACTAATTCAACAAAACAAAATGTTTTTATCGCCGATGGATCCTCTTTTAGCATAAAAAGCATTGAAAATTTTGAAAACACTTCAAAATTCTCTATTCCAAAAGTTAGACTTATCCCAAAACTAAATTTAAATCTTTTGTCTGTTTCACAAATTACCGACCATGGGTATAGTGTATCTTTCTCATCCAAAAAGTGTTTTGTGTGCAGGATCTCCAGTCCGAGAAGCATATTGGGGAAGGCAATAGAGAATGAGACCTTTACTACATGGATCATCTTCTCTTCCAAAAAACAATTTTTGTTATAATGTTCAAAATGTAAATTTAGCTTTATGCCACCAAAGATTGGGACATGCTAGTTTGTCAAAATTATCTCATGTACCCTATTTAAGCAAATTTTGTAATGAAAACTTTTATTGTGAGGATTGTATTGTTGGCAAAATCAGTGCTCTCTCATTTCCAAAAAGAACCTTCTTTTCTTTTAAACCATTTGAATTAGTGCACTTGGATGTATGAGGACCTTATTCCATTTTATCTAAAGGTGTTTTTCTTATTATGTTATATTTGTTGACAACTATACAAGATACTCGTAGATATACTTTCTTAGGCACAAAAATGAGTTTTTTGAGAACTTAAAAAAATACCATAACTTTATCAAAAACCAATTTCAGACCAAAATTTCTATCTTCCGCTCTGACTCTGGGGGTGATTTATGTCAAATGATTTCAAAACTTATTTTGACAATAATAGAATTATTCATCAAAGATCATGTGCCTATACTCTTCAACAAAACAAATTAACTGAGAGAAAACATAGGCACATAATTGAAACTACTAGAACTCTTTTAACTGCAAAAGATGTTCTAAAACTTTTTTGGGTTGAAGCGTATTTAACGGCCGTATACCTCATCAATTGACTCCCGTCATCTATGCTTCAAAACATCTCTCCTTATAAAAAACTTTTCAAAGTTTTCCCCTTAGATTAAGACCTTTTGGAGTCAAGTGTTTTATTCTTAATGACAAAAATGATAAATTCTCTCCCAAAGCTATGCCGTGTGCTTTCTTTGGATATGGAGAAACTTATAAAGGGTTTAGATGTTTTAATTTCAAAAATAACAAACTATATATATCCAAAAATGCTCGTTTTCTGGAAAATGAAAGTTTTTTTTTTAAAGTGTGCTTGAGAAAGACTGAGTATTCTTTTTTGCTTGAATTATTGTCCTAATGTAAGGGTGATTCTTCATATAAGAATCCCCCTGATGGATTTGTTTCATATGAATCCTTCTCACCTTAATATAGGGCTTGTCTAGCTACGATTTTGGCTTATTTTGAACCTTCCACATATAAACAAGCAAAAGAATATTCCAAATGGGTAAAAACTATGAATAAAGATTTAAGAGCACTAAAAAAATCCATGACTTGGAAAGTTTTTGATTTGCCTAAAGGTAAGAAAACTATAGGTTATAGATGTGTGTATAAAGCTAAAACTAAGAGTGATGGCATCCTAGAAAGAAGCAAGGCCCGGTTAGTTGCTAAAGGGTATGCACAAGAATATAGAATAAACTATGATGAAACATTTGCACCAGTAGCTAGGATGACTTCAATTAGTACCCTTATTGTTGTTGTTGCTATTAAAGGTTTACTTATATACTAAATGGATGTTAAAAATGCATTTTTGAATGAAGATTTAAAAGAAGAGTTTTATATGGATTCACCTCCTAGATATGAAGTCCCTTTTGGTAAGGTACTTCGATTGAGAAAAGCTCTTTATGGTTTGAAACATGCACTTAAAGTCTGGTATGATCACTTTAGTTCTATTATGCTAAAGCTTGGTTTTAAGTCTTATTATACTGATATTGTTATGTTTACTAAGAAATTTGATGCAAAGATTGTTATACTTTTCCTTTACGTTGATGATTTGATCATTATAGGTGAAGACAAACTAGGAGTAAAGGATATTAAATCTATCCACACAAAATATTTTGAAATAATTAATCTTGGATTTCTCAGTTTTTTCTTGGAATTGAGGTTGCTTACTCTCCTAGAGGATACTTGCTTTCTCAAACCAAGTTTGCTAATGATATTATTGATAGGTTAGGCATTATTGATGAAAAGATGGTGGACACACCTGAAGTTATTAATGCCAAAATGAAGATTGATGATGGGATACCTCTGGATGATCCTACTTTTTATCGCTAAATAATTGATGCCTTAACTTTTTTAACTATTACTCGGCTTGATATTGCGCATGATTTCAGCATTCTCCCACCACTGTTCGCATGAGTGTTGTGACAAGAATTGTTAGATATCCACAAACCTCTACCTCTAGAGGTCTTTTGTTATCCTCCTATTCCTCTTTTGAGTTGATTGCTTATTCTGAATCAGATTGGGGAGGAGATCCAAATGATCGATGCTCAACTACTAATTTTTGTAGGTGATTCTCTAGTGTCATGGAAGTGCAAGAAACAACAAAAATTATTATTATCCTCTAAGGTCGAGTACGATGCAATGACTACTACAACATCAGAGATCGTTTGATTGCAAAGATTACTTGAAGATTTGAGCATTCATCTTCAGACACCCTCCAGACTGTGTTGTCATAACAAGAGTTCCATATACGTAGCTGACAACCAAACATATAGAAATCAATTATCATTATGTTCATGAAGAGTTTTTGAGGCAGATCATCACCCTATTTTATATTACTTTCGAGTATCAACTAACAAACTTCTTCACCAAGGTGCTTCCATCACCACGATTTTATTTTCTTCTTGACAAAAAGTTTGAGGGGGGTGTTAAAATGTATTGTGTATATGTCATTTGTATTTTGTATATATATATATATAGTTCACTATGTATGTAAACTAAAATACCCATCAAGGGTATTTCAGTCATTTCATGTTGTAATAGAAGTCAGTCCACTAGGGACTGACAAGTTTTCTTTTTTCAGATTTTTGTTTTTTATTTCTCTTTTGATTATGACAGCTGACAACTGCAGTTGCAGCTGGCAATTGATTGAGAGCTGGTCTAACTAGCTTTTGGACCAGCCCCTTTATGCATGGAGAGCGCAGTTGGGCCAGCCCCTTTATGCATGGAGTGCCTACCTCTCTTGTTTTAGTTATGGTTGTTGCCAAACGTTGTTGAATAAAATCTTTATTATTTTTTATGTTCTTGGTCTTTTTTGAGAGTTTGTGTGATTAACTCTTAGTGGCTCTTTGTATTTGGCCCATTAGTAGCTCTTGTTCTTGTGTGTGCACCTTTGTAGCCACATTGTGGCATTGTATTTGTGCACTTGTTATTTTATTAAAGCGCCTTCATTTCTTTATGTTTCTAAAGATAAGCTTCTTTGACTTATGGCTACTAACAAGGGTCTTCATTTTCATGGACCTGAATATTTAATGTTATGAATATGCCACCTATTTTTGTTAACCTATTTCAAGGCAATGGGTTTGGTTCTTCTTGTTACAGAGGTAATCCCGGTAATCCCTGGGCGATGGTTTCCTTATCATTCACTCCAGATGTTCTACATTGTTTCCATTTGTAGATATGATGCAGTGGAGGAGGAGGGGCTCCTCTGCGTTTGACGTTGACTGATAAAGGCACGACCCTCACGATCGTGCGTTGTGCAGAAAAGGAAGAATACCCAACGTGAATGATGGGCTTTAGATTTTATTTGATTATAAAACTCAATGAACAATGTAAGTAAATGTAAATGACAGGTAACGAGCAATGAAAAGGAATAAAATAGGGAAAGCACACGACTAGAAGGAAAAAACAATTCAGAAAAAAAAGAAGTCTGCTGCTGAAAGGGAAAAAAGCTGTCAGAAGAAAGGCTGCAAACAAAATTAAAGAATAAAAGGACTGCAGGAAGGGAAAAAAGCTGTTGCAACAAAACAAGAACATTAATGTAAAAGCTGCTGTAGGAAGCTGAAAAAAGCAAAAGGCTGAAACAAAAGGTTGCACTGAAACTTTTCCATCTCCTCTTGCGCACGCAACCCTAGAGGGTTTTTTAAAGGCCCCTGATGGAACCGGGTCTCGGGTCTGGTCCCGGACCCGAGACCGCTCCTGTTTCCTACTGGATCTGGGACGTGATCTGCATCATTCTCCCTCGGTTGGGATGAAGTCGGCTCTAACGACTGAAGTGAAAAGATGTCATCACTCTGTATATGTCTGACTCGATCCATTTATATATTGAATCGGGTCCAAACCCAATTGGTGTAAATGTAAATTATCACGTTAAAGGGGTATTTCTGTACCCTAGGTTTATTTTACTTAAAGTATTTAATAGAATGAAAGGGTAAGTCGATTATCGACAAAACCCCTTTCTCTGAAATCACTCTCCCTCCTCTCTCTCTCTTTCTCTGTTGCAGGTAAGCGTGGAAGATCGAAGGCTCCTTTCTAACATGGTATCAGAGCAGCGTGACGACTGTGCGTGAAGAGCTGCCTTCGTTTCACGGTGGCTCGATTTCACCGGCGACTGTCACACGGTGGCTTGATTTCACGATGGCTCTATTTCGCAGTGACTGTTTCACGGTGACAGTCGATTCTTTCTGACTTCTTTTCACGGTGAGTTCGTGATTCTAAATCTAAATTGACCCTTTCTGGAGATATTCACGGTGAGTTCGTGATTCTGTATCGACCCTTTCTGGAAACATTCACGGTGTTCGTGATTTTGAAAAATATATCTCTGATTTCGTGATTCGGAAACTGTTGTTTCGTGGGTTTTGGAAGTATTACTGCTGTGTGAAAATATTTCTGAGTTCGTGATTCTGAAATTGCTGTTTTCGTGGGTTCTGGAACTGCTGTGCGTGATTCTAAAACTGAACTGATGTATCTCTCATGTTGGAACTGCTGTGCGTGATTCTAAAACTGCTGTTTTTCGTGGGTTCTGGAACTGCTGTATCTCTGAACTGCTGTGCGTGATTCTAAAACTGCTATTTTTCATGGGTTCTGGAACTGCTGTATCTCTGAACTGCTGTGCGTGATTCCCATTTCTGTTGATCTATACCTAAGTGTCAGCCGAGTGCCCTGTCAGTCGAGACCTCGACTGTGATATCCCTAAAACCCTGTTAGCCGAGTCCTCTGCTGTGAATGGATTCCTCTTATGGACAGTCATGTCTGTCCTCAAGCTTTCTTGGTCAGCTAGTCTATGAGAAATTGAACAACTCCAATTTCTTAACCTGGAAAAGACAGATCATTCTATTTATAAAGAGTCAGGACCTCTCTGGTCATCTGGATGGATCTGTTCCACCACCTCCAGAATTCCTCTCACAAGAAAAGGCGGACGATAAAGGAGAACAATCTGTTGTTCTTCACAATAACCCAAAATATGTTGCTTGGATGAAGAGGGATCAATCGTTAGTGGCCTACATCACTTCAACTCTCTCACAGGAAGTCCTTATTGCTCTTCCTGATGATTGTACGACCAATGAACTGTGGGATGAGTTAGTTCAGACGTATTCACAAATTTCTGAGGCAAGAATTATGTATCTTAAGCGAGAATTTCAAATGCTGAAGAAAGATTCCATGTCTGTTATGAAATACTTGAACAAAATGAAAGGCATCACGAACCAACTGGCTGTTGTTGGGTGTCTTGTCAGTGAAAAGGATAAAGTACAACAAACCTTGAGTGGATTGGGGTCAGACTATCATGTTATGACGACTACCTTATTATGTTTACCAGAACTTCCAAAGTTTGAAGATCTTCGTGCGAAACTATTGCAATATGAGATGACTCTGAAATGATCTTCTGAAGATTCTCATGGGAATTCAGGAACACAAAATGTGCTGGCTATGGGAATGAGTTATGGCCGAGGACGAGGAAGCTCTTTTCGAGGAAAAGGAGGCCAAGGGAGAAACACCTATGGAGGTCGTGGCATACTTCCGACACCAAATATATAAGGACAAAGACCCATTCCCACTTGTTTTCTATGCAACAAGAAAGGACACATTAAGGAAAATTGTTGGTTTAATCCTCAAAACAAAGGGAAAACTTCACAAGCAGAGGCTAGGAAGGATGGAGAAGTAAAGGAGTTGTTGTTGGCAGCCTTGGCAGGATTGAATATGAAGCAAAATGACAAAGGAATTTGGTATGTCGACTCTGGAGCAGCTACTCATGTCACAGGTGATGCAGGTAAACTCTTGACTCTTACACCTTATGTTGGTAAGAATAGCATAGTCACAGGAGATGGATCTCATCACTCAATCTCACACACTGGAAATGCCATTATACCAATGTCAAAGTCTTCTCTTAAACTTCCAAGTGTCATCCATGCACCTAATATTCAAAAAAACATTGTTTCTGTCTCAAAACTTGTTGATGATGCCAATGCTTCAGTTGAATTTACTCCCTCTTCTGTTTATGTCAAGGATCTTCACACGAGGAAGACATTCGCTGAAGGAAAACGATGGGGCAACATGTATATCTTTCAAGAAGATCCTTCCTCCATTCATTCCGGCTATTCATCCTTGAAGCCTCACCAACGTCAATTTGTTGATTCTGGTTTTATATTCAATATTTCTGAATGTAATAAGCCAAGACTTTGGCATAGTCGTCTTGGCCATTGTGGTCGTCATTTTATTGAAAAACTTGTCTTGAATAATTTTATTCCTAAGTCCAGTCTGAGTTCAGAGGTCGTTGATACAAAGTGTTCTAGTTGTCTTTTATGTAAGAGTCATGTCTTACCTTTTGCTTCCATCAATAAAAGAGCTTCAAGGCCATTTGAGGTCATTTGTTCAGATGTCTGGGGTCCTGCCCCAATTACTTCTCTTTCTGGCAGTAAATACTATCTTATTTTCATTGATAGTTACTCACGTTATACTTGGATATTTTTTATGAAGCACAAATCAGAAGTTTTCGGATTGTTCCAAAGATTTCATTTTTTTGTTCAAAATCATTTCTCTACCAACATCCTCAATTTCCAGTGTGATGGAGGAGGTGAATTCTCCTCAAATGACTTTGTTGGTTTCCTTCAACATAATGGGATAAAGAGAAGAGTGTCTTGCCCGCATACACCTCAACAAAATGAGATTGCTGAAAGGAAGCATCGACATATTATAGAGTCTGCAATGAGCATGATGCACGGGAGCAATCTTCCTGTATCATTATGGACTGAGGCCTTTCACTACACAGTCCATGTGATAAATCGATTGCCCATGAGTATCTTAGAAAATAAGTCTCCATATTTCTCTCTTTTTGGCATACAACCTGATTACCATGCATTACGTGTGTTTGGGTCTGTTTGCTATGTTCACATTGACAGCTCACTCAGACACAAGTTCCAAGATAAAGCCTTAAAATGCAGGTTTATAGGATATGCAAAAGACTACAAAGGGTACAGGTGCTATGATCCTCTAACTAAGCGTGTCAAGATATCAAGGAATGTAATTTTCGATGAGATGAACTTTGATGCTCAGGATGCTAATTCAACCCTTCATGCTGATAACTCAAGCCCCAACATTGAGGTATACTATCTACGGTTAAATTCAGAACTTTTTTCCAATGATAGAGTAGACTGTCCAGAAAATTGCAGTAAGAAGGAGACACATGAGGAATCAGCAAATGAAACTCAAACGGAAGAAACTGTTCCACATGTCTTGGAGCCAGAAAGGTATAAAGGTATTGTATACACCCGGCGAGAAAAAGAGCCCTCATTGCCCCCGCGTACGAGTACGGATTCATCTTCACAGACAATGGATATCAAAAGATCCTCAAGGATTCGACATCCACTTCACAGGTGGATAAGTTATAAAAATTTTTCATTGGATTTTCAGTTGTTCTTGACATCCATAAGTAAAGAGGAAGAGCTCCTCATGTTCTATCAAGCTGCGAGCTCTAGAAGATGGGTTGAAACAATGAATGAAGAAATGGAAGCTCTACATGAATGTGGAACATGGGAGATTGTACCCAGGCCACTAAACAGAAATGTTGTTGGGTCAAAATGGGTGTACAAGATAAAATATAAACCAGACGGGAGCATTGAAAGGTACAAGGTTAGACTTGTAGCCAAGGGATTTACACAAGAGGAAGGCCAAGACTTTGATGAAACTTTTAGTCCTGTAGTTAAAATGGGGACCATTCACATTGTGTTGGGTCTAGCTATTAAATATGGTTGCCATTGAGCCAGCTGTATGTAAAAAATGCTTTTTTGCACGGGGATTTAAAAGAAGAAGTTTACATGGAACAACCCACTGGATATGCAGAACGAGAAGCCAAAGAATATGTATGCAAGTTAAAGAGAGCACTCTATGGTTTGAAACAAGCCTCTCGTTCCTGGTTCGACAGTTTTTCTCTAGAGATACAACGACATGGCTTCTCTCGGTCTCTTCTGGATCACTCATTATTTATTCACAATCTACAAGGAGTCACTACTTTCCTATTAATATATGTAGATGACATCATCATCATAGGGAACTGTAAAAGTCACATTGAGCAGGTGAAGGCGTTGTTAAATCAGAGATTTAAGATGAAAGATTTGGGAGAACTGCGATATTTTCTTGGGGTAGAAGTTGATAAAAGAAATGATACTCTCACCCTTACTCAGCACAAATACACGTTGGACATTCTCAGCAGAGCAAGCATGACAGATTGTAAGCCGTTGACAACTCCAAGTGTCATTCATCAGAAACTGAGTTCAAAAGACGGGGACATATATGAGGATCCCACTAACTATCGCAGCTTAGTTGACATGTTGCAATACCTGACTTTTACTAGACCTGATATAGTATATTCGGTTAATCAGGTATCCCAGTTTATGCATGAACCTCGTATGTCACATATGAAGGCAGTCAAACGTATACTTCGTCACCTGAAGGGTACAATTGGTGATGGGCTGTTATACAAGAAAAGGGAATTAGATCCAGGCGGGGGCCATGAGGGCCATGAGATCGTCACTTATGCTGATGCTGATTGGGCGGGTGATCCAGACGAACGACGATCAATATCCGGTTATTGCAGCTTCATTGGGCCAAACTTGGTATCCTGGAGCAGTAGAAAACAAAAAGCGGTTGCTAGATCGAGCACTGAGGCTGAATACAGATCCATGGCCACTGCCACGGCCGAGGCTACATGGATAAGACATCTCCTGACAGAAATGGGAGAACCGATTGCTCGGTCACTGTTGCTGTGTGACAATCAAAGTGTCATTAACATGTTCTTCAATCCCATCCATCATAGTCGAGCAAAGCACATTGAAATAGATCAACATTTTATTAGAAAAAAGGTTGAAGATAAAGAGATTGAGCCTATGTATGTGCCAACTGAAGAACAAGTTGCTAACATTCTCACTAAATGGTTGACGAAGGGCAAATTTTGGTGTCTGAAAAGCAAGTTCTACATGGTTCAACACCATGCGCAACTTGAGGGAGGCTGAAAAGATGTCATCACTCTGTATATGTCTGACCCGATCCATTTATATATTGGATCGGGTCCAGACCCAATTGGTGTAAATGTAAATTATCACGTTAAAGGGGTATTTCTAAACCCTAGGTTTATTTTACTTAAAGTATTTAATAGAATGAAAGGGTAAATCGATTATCGACAAAACCCCTTTCTCTGAAATCACTCACCCTCCTCTCTCTCTCTCCTCTCTCTCTCTTTCTCTGTTGCAGGTAAGCGTGGAAGATCGAAGGCTCCTTTCTAACAAGTATGCATATGGATAAGACAAATCTTCAGTAGCGGCCTCTGAGATGGGTCTGGTTCCTAGCACTTGAGTGCAATGTCAAGTGCTTGCCTGACTTCCTTAATCGGGCAACAAGCTAAACCAGCATCCATTGCATACTCTTCCCTCTTGCTTTCCGTAACTATTTTCACCCATGTTTCACACCTTGTGCCTTCCTCTATAAATATTTCATCTGTTGGTTTAGAATGATGCAGAGCACGTCCCAGATCCAACAGGAAACAGGAGCTGTCTCGGGTCTGGGACCGGACCCGAGACCCGGATCCAGCAGGGGCCTTTAAAAACCCCTCTAGGGTTGCGTGCGCAAGAGGAGATGGAAAAGTTTCAGCGCAGCCTTTTGTTTTTTTCAGCTTCCTACAACAACTTTTACATTAATGTTCTTTGTTTTGTTGCAACAACTTTTTTCCCTTTCTGAAGTCCTTTTATTCTTTAATTTTGTTTGCAGCTTTTCTTCTGAGAGCTTTGTTCCCTTTCAACAACAGTCTTCTTTGTTTTTTTATGAATTGTTTTTTCCTTCCAGCCGTGTGCTTTCCCTATTTTATTCCTTTTCATTGTTCGTTACCTGTCATTTACATTTACTTACATTGTTCATTGAGTTTTATAAGCAAATAAAATCTAAAGCTCATCATTCACGTTGGGTATTCTTCCTTTTCTGCACAATGCACGACCGTGAGGGTTGTGCCTTCATCAGTCAACGTCAAATGCAGAGGAGCCCCTCCTCCTCCACTACATCAAATGGTATCAGAGCATCGGGCATCCTCCGTCGTCGGCACCATGCCACCAAACGTGAGGAACGATTCGACGAAGGGAAAGGAGCAGGCGGACACCGACAACGACGGTCAAATGTCGCGTATGATGGAGATGATGACTCGAATGGACGAAAATCTACTGCGTGTCAGCCGGGACGTGGCCAGCATGTCGAAACGACTCGATGGGATCGAAACTCGGATCGCGGTCATCGAGTCGTGGATGGAGCCGCACACGGTGACTACACGTCAAAGGGGTTCAGGAGTAGCCGACGATGCTTTCGTCCTCATTTAAGCTGCGACATGCGACCTAGATCAGCTGATGCACCCTCAACCTGCCCGATTCACCACCACACCTTGGGTTCTCTCTCCCTATTCTGACCCGAGTCCTCCGCTCCAGCCGAATCAAGGAACCACCACAGATCATAGTGGGAAGCTTGAGTGCTTATCTGTGCTAGCAAGGATAGGACAACAATTTACCATCTGTTTTCGTGTGAAAGTCCTGCTTCAGTGGATGGTCTACCTCTTTGGAAGTTTGAAGATAGAGTAGATACCCTCCCAAACAAAGATCCTAGTCTTGCATTCACTAGCCAGAAGGTTGTCTAGGTTGAAGGGCCCGAGCCTCTTGTTGATCTCATTTTAATCACTTCTGGTTCTGCATTTGTTGGTGAAATCTTCCCTGTCTCTGTGTTTATGACTGCTAAAGGACATATGGTCTGCCCTGGGGAGCTGAAGATAAACCTTGTAAACACCAAAGGGGGAGACATTGAATCTTTCTCTTTAGAAAATCATGATGTGCAGCTTCTTAGTGTTTCAACATCAATTGAAGAAAACGGTTCCCAACCGAATGCCGAGAATATCAGAAAAATTCAGGAGTCTTTTGGGTTGCTTTCTGCCCCATTCTTGAATGTGGGTGAATCATGGTCCTGCAGGTTAGACATCAAGTGGCAGAGACCAAAATTGGGGATGCTGTATATTTCACTAGGGTACTCCCCTGGTAGCTGGGAAACCATGGCTCAAAAAGTTCACATACAGAAGGAGCTAGCCTTCCCTCATGATCCTGGGCATGGAGACCACAAGACAAAATATCCACAAGCGGGAGCAGGGTAACCCTTGGGGATGGGCCCAGACCCAAGAGGGTCTAGATTCGAGTTCGTGGAAACGGGACCCGGGTCCGGGACAGGGGACCATCCTTTGGGTCCTCGAGAGCGGGATCATCAACAACTGCTTCAACCATTCAGTGAACAACAACGTTTTGCAACTGTTGCTGAATTGGCTACAACATTACTCTCAGTTCTCCTCTACTTGAGATGGTGCAAGAAGCGGTAGATCTTCCATGATAATATATCAAGAGGACAAATGGGGATCTTTAAATCATCAGTCATGCAGTCTCTTACCTTTGAGGTAAGAGAATCAGATTTTGGACTTGCTATACTGATGGATCTAGACCAGACACATGTAAGAACAGTTGTTGTCGGCACCTTTGGTTACCTAGCTCCAGAGTATATAGATACTCGAGGAGCCACTGAGAAAGGAGATGTTTATAGCTTTGGTGTTCTGCTGTTGGAGCTTTTGACTGGAAAGAAACCTGGAGCTTTTGACTGGAAAGAAACCAACTGCTGAAACATTTGTAGAGGAAGGCACAAGGTGTGAAACATGGGTGAAAACAGTTAAGGAAAGCAAGAGGGAAGAGTATGCAATGGATGCTGGTTTAGCTTGCTGCCCTCTTGAGGAAGTCAGGCAAGCACTTGACATTGCACTCAAGTGCCTAGAACCAGACCCATCTCAGAGGCCGCTACTGAAGATGTGTCTCATCTATATGCATACTGGGGTGACAATAAGTCGTCAGAGCTGACTTCTTCCCAACTGTGGGAGAATGATGCAGAGCACGTGCCAGATCCAGTAGGAAACAGGAGCTGTCCCGGGACCGGACCCGAGACCTGGATCCAGTAGGGGCCTTTAAAACTCCCTCTAGGGTTGCGTGCGCAAGAGGAGATGGAAAAGTTTCAGCGCAGCTTTTTGTTTCAGCCTTTTGTTTTTTTCAGCTTCCTACAACAGCTTTTACATTAATGTTCTTTGTTTTGTTGCAATAGCTTTTTTCCCTTCCTGCAGTCCTTTTATTCTTTAATTTTGTTTGCAGCCTTTCTTCTGACAACTTTGTTCCCTTTCAGCAGCAGTCTTGTTTTTTTCTGAATTGTTTTTTCCTTCCAGCCGTATGCTTTCCGTATTTTATTCCTTTTCATTGCTCGTTACCTGTCATTTACATTTACTTACATTGTTCATTGAGTTTTATAATCAAATAAAATCTAAAGCCCATCATTCACGTTGGGTATTCTTCCTTTTCTGCACAACGCACGACAGTGAGGGTCGTGCCTTCATCAGTCAATGTCAAATGCAGAGGAGCCCCTCCTCCTCCACTGTATCAAGATATTACAGTTAAATTAGATGAAACATTAAAAGTTCAATTTAATTATTAAACTAGAATAACGTGAACATTGAAGGATTTTTATTGATTTTACTGTGATTATTATATTCCAATCTATGTTACAGTGATATGGCCCCAGATATGGGGATACAGCCACTTTTATGAAGCTTTCAGTATGAATAGTATATAAGGGGACACGATACGTGAGCCAAAATAGAGTATCCATGTGGCGTAGATTCCAGTTTCATCTGTGACTTTTTCTGCTGCATATCAAATCCAAGATTTTTGGGAACCATCTTTTGGAGGTTTCTGGTGCCACTACCAAACGGTACCAAATATGCTATTGCATGTGAATATAATGTGGGCATAATTTTGACACCATGAGGAGTGTTTATGCCAAAATATGAAATTTAGAAGCCGTCTAAATTTTCTTGTCTAATTTGTAACAAAGTCCATGCTGAATAGACCAATTACTGATTTTAGAAGAGTAAGTCATCTATTTTGCTTCTACTGTTAGCTAGCTTCCAGCTTTTGACCACTGACTGCACAAGACATTAAAGGAAACCATTGTCATCTCAATAGATTTTCTCAGATCTAAGTCTTCATAACTGAATTTGGGTATCTGCACTTGCTTTGTGAAAGGGCCAGTAAAGATGGACATTCCTTCTTGTGTCTACTATTTTCCATATTGCTGCATATTTGTTCATCACATCTTTTAGCTATTTACTGGTGTGTACGTGTGTATGCATATATTTTACAAAACACACATACTATAATGCCACTTAATGTGGTCTTAATAGGGCAGTACAGAACAGTCAACACAATAAACTTAATTACAACAATGCCACTTAATTTGGTCTTGATAGACTATGTACAAGGAATAATAAATGAAATACATCAAAGCTAATAAAACTAGGGGACTAGATTTTGTAATGACCCCAACTTATCCTCGTAAAAAGTGGATTTGTTTTTTAAACAATTGCGGAAACAAAACTCAAGGATCAGGGGTCTCACCGATTTAATATATACCAAACCATAACAAATAGTGTATTGAATCAACGAAGAATAATCACTTTATTAATCAATTGAATAAATGTCATAAGGCTTGAAATAATAAAATCGTCTGTTACAAGGAGCCACTCTGTCAAGAACCCAGATCATGTCACACAATGCTCACAGTCTCCAGCTGGCAAGTCAACCCATCACTGAGCACTCAGTCCTGTAAAATAGTTTTTGAAAACAGGTAAGAACCAAAACATTCGTCGTATATGACCCTGTGCATAGCAAAACATGCAGTCTGGTTCACGTATTCATATGAGAAATCATGTAATCTGATTTGTGTTGCACATCGTATTTTATGGAAATCTAATTTATAAGCCAACTTGTGCACAATCAAAATCTGATTCACTGTGCACGTTAAATTCTGATTCATGTGCAAAACTGTGCACATTAAAATCTGATTCATAACTTCATTTAGGAACATGATAAAAGAAATATTTGTCGACTATCGCAAACATGACAGATCTGAGCCAGATTCGTCATGTTTATGAAATTAGCAGATCTGTCCAGATCTACCAACACATGAGAATTGGCAGATCTGACCAGAACAGCACGTGACTGCTGTTCTGTAGATTTGATCCGAAACAACACATGCTTACTGTTAGGCAAATCTTATAACTACAGAAAAGAATAACAAATTTATTTACCACCTCCCTACATACAACTGTAAGGAAACGGCTTGGAACATGAAGTGCGGATATACCCACTAAGGGGGAAAACATAAGCACATAATGTGCTAACACATAAACCCACGAAAGGGGCAAAAATGCCTATAAGGCATAAGTTAATATTATTAAAGAGAAGAAGGGTGTAACACCCATTACAATGGAGCAAAAGCTCCTCAAAGAAGAAGTAAGAACATACAAAGGGGAAAGCTCCTATTTATGCACAAAGAAGAGAGGAAAAGGAGAGGCCAAAAGGGGCTCCCCATAGAGACGTTGGGAGCCCCCAACGGTCACATTTGTGACCGTTGGAGGCCCCAACGACTCTATGTAGGGCTCCCACTTGCGTGAAATAAAAACAAAAACAAAAAAATATAAAATGTAAACTAATTCTAAAAAATAAATAGTTGTTTTTCTAAAAACAACTATATAGCAAATGCAAAAAGACAAAAATACCCCTATCGGGTATTGCACACATATATGTATATATTTATATATATATATACATATATGTGTAAGAGTACACATATTTTAACACCCCCCCTCAAACTTTGCGGAGAAAAAACCCGAAAATTTCGAAAAACAAAAGAAAGTCTTGAAAAGAAATCCAATGCTTCAAAAGTCTTCAAGGGAAATCTCCATCTTGTCTTCAAAAGTCTTCAAGTGTATAAGCTACTAGATCAAGAACATAAATATAATGCCATTAAAGGCCAAAGACACACACAAAGGTGTGTAAAAGAACCTCTTGTCTACATGTAATAATACTTGAAATGAGTGCATCTACAACAAGAACAAGAGAATACACGCCAACATGGACCAAAAACATCTCTTGTCTACGTAAAAATACACTCAAGATCAAGTCTATTCAGCTACTAGAATAAGAGTATCAAGCCAACCATGGGCTAAAACACAATACATCTCTTGTCTACATAAAATGACATTTGAAATGAGTGAAAGAAGCCAACCATGGGCATACATTTCAGCGACTAGAACAAGAACACAAATGCCAACATAGACTAAAATCACACACCATGGTGTGAATCAACGTGCCTTGTTTACATATAATAACACTCAAGACAAGCGTGTTCAACTACTAGACCAAGAGAACAAAGCCAACAAAGGGCTACCAACACACAAATGTGTAATAAAAATCTTGTCTACATATGATGACACTTAGATAAGAGGTATAAAAGGAGAAGACTTTTGATGCAATAAAACTTGTAATGACAAACATATAGATAAAACCTTGAATATAACCAATAGAACAATATTTTTTAAAATAAATACGTGCACGTACGCACAACAAGAACACTTGAAACACTTGTGCACAAAAAGAACAAGACACGAACTCACAAATGTGCAAATGTACTCATAAGATTCATAAACAACAAAAGGCTGGGCAATAGTCCCAAAACCCTTGATTTTAATATACCTTAAAACATTTAAGGTTTCAAACACCATATATCCATCACATTTATATATAAATAAGAGCATCCATAAGATCAATGGCCAAAAAAGGGAAAACGAGTGACACACTCATAATTAGAGATCATATAACAAATCATTTTAGAGTCCCAAGGTGCCCATAACTCACCTCAACAACCATCTTTAATATGGCAAGTGGACAATCTAAAATGATATAACACAAGGTGCCCATAACTCACCTCAACAATCTCTAATATAACAATAAGGCCATAAAAAAAGATTGATGCATCATATAACTTGTGATGGATAAAAATAAATGCCATAAAAAAGGCAATGAACACTTAGGGAAATCATTTTCCAAATATGTGATTTTACAAAGAGGGCCGATTCAAAGGTCCAACATGATTAACCACAACAATATGCCTTATAACAATAATTTTGCATAAACACAAAATTATGTTCAATCATGATCATTATCAAAAGACTTAATAAACACAACATGAAATATTTAAGCAATGTCATGTGTGAGAACGGATTTGGAATAATCCAAGAATCAAATCAAGCCTTTATAAATTGCAATTATATGCATACCAAGATGTAGAATAACAATAATCTTAAATGAGCAAATTTAGGACAACATGTAACAAGATATTGCGGAAGCACTTACAACGATAAAAGAAACAATCTCACAAGTCTACTAAGGGACAAAACAAGCCTTAAAGAAGTCAATATAAACATCTCTTTATTGAAAAGAGAGAGAGAGAACTCTCAAGCATTCATAAAGATGGTAATATTTAAAAAGTCTCATAAAAACCAATATTGTTATTTAAAAAGAAGCATATAACAATCATGAAATCTTCTCAAAGAGTATATACTCATAAGAAGATTCACAAGGATCAAAAGGCCTCTCAAAGAGAGATCCAAAAAAATTCCCAAATGAGGGTACATACGAAAGGAAGAGGGAAAACTTTATTAAAGTGGAGAAAATCCCAACAAAAAAGAATAATAGGATTGCGTTATGACATAAATCTATAAACAAAAATTCATAATATTGTTAAAAACATATGACTTAATAGATTATAACAAACTCCTAATGTAATAAGTATGCAACATTAATGAAGACCATATATTTTATAATAAAACATATTCTTGAAATTGAATTGAATAATGTAAAGAGAATAACTATATTTTATGAGATCATTTTTAAAACTTAATTCAACCGGTATTATAAAATGCCTTCTTAATCAAATATTGCTCATATGAGAAAGAACTCATTAGGTAGGAAAATAAAAAATTAATAAGGATTTTTTCATAGTTAATATATGTCAATCATTTTTCAAAGACATGATATTACGAAAAGCCTCATATAGGACATTTTAGAGGATAAACACATACCTTTAATACGAACCAACAATTATGATGAGAGTATGTGAGCAATGCTACATATTTCATAAACATTTTACTTTTAACATAACTTTCTTAAAAGACTTATTTTTCAAGAAAAGACATACGAAAGAGAATAATATACGAAAAAAAGGTTCAATGGAATGTTAAGAACCCAAACTCATAATGACAAGGAGAACACATATGCAAAACATATCTAATTCTTCATAATGCACAATACTTAAAGAGATATAATGCATACCAAATAATTTTAAGAAACAAAAGAGAGAAATGAGAACTTCACCATTTTTCTTTAAAATTTCTTGAATAGCACGCTTCCCAATGCAACAAAGAGCAACTCGATCCCAACCTTGCTCTGATACCGTGTAAGGAAATGACTTGGAATACATTAGGTTCAATAATGAACCAATACACATGCACATGAAGTGCGGATATACCCACTAAAGGGGAAAGCATAAGCACATAATGTGCTAACACATAAACCTACGAAAGGGGCAAAAATGCCTATAAGGCATAAGTTAATATTATTGAAGAGAAGAAGGGTGTAACACCCATTACAAAGGAGCAAAAGCTCCTCAAAGAAGAAGTAAGAAAATACAAAGGGGAAAGCCCCTATTTATGCACAAAGAAGAGAGGAAAAGGAGAGGCCAAAAGGGGCTCCCCATAGAGACGTTGGGAGCCCCCAACGGTCACGTTTGTGACCGTTGGAGGCCCCAACGACTCTATGTGGCCCCCCCACTTGCGTGAAATAAAAAACAAAAATAAAAAAATATAAAATGTAAACTAATTCTAAAAAATAAATAGTTGTTTTTCTAAAAACAACTATATAGCAAATGCAAAAAGACAGAAATATTCCTATCGGGTATTGCACACATATATGTATATATTTATATATATATACATATATGTGTAAGAGTACACATATTTTAACAACAACATATATGGCTGCATGCCTGAACCATAACATCCATTGACAAAATCAGGCTAAGGGCATGAACCTAAATAAATGTCTTTTTGTCAAATAGATAGCATAACTTATATATGCCGATTACGTAGGCCTTTAAATCGACCAGCCTGAAGAACGACAAAGTTTACTTTAGATGCATAAACACTAACTCGGCAAGGTTGGTACCCCATAAACTCATATGCATGGGTATAACTCGGCAACTACTGAAGCACATAGGCATGAGAAAAATATTAACACATATAAGTGAAGTGCATGTTTTCGGATGTATTAGCCGAATCTATAACATGAGCATATTTTTTTGATGCATGAACCATGAAATTTGGTAATATGCCTATACAACAATCACTAAGATCAATAGGTCTGAAATATGTTTATCTATATCTATATCTATATCTTTCTTTGAACATGAGTATTAAAAACCAGCCTATGCCAAAATCGGCAGGGCAAAAATTATATATATATATATATATATATATATTCAACATAAAACAAGGATTAGATGCATAAATCAACAACATGCATGTAAATCCAAAATAACTTGATGTTGAACACATGTTTAAACATGAAAAACGTTGGCATGGTTACATCAAATCAAGAATATGCAAAACCGCAAATTAAGACATAGGTTTAAACATATTTTTGGACCCAGATTTTATTTTTCCATCTAAAATTTCACATGAATTAGATTTAACACTGTTTCTCCCCGTTCGAATCTAAAGAGGAACCCGTACCTTAGATTGGATGTGTAGAAAGATCGAAAAAAACAAATGGATGATCGATGATAAGGATCTCTTCCTCCTCTCCTTCCTCTTCTTTTTTCTTTCTTTCTTTTTCCTTTTTCCTTCTCTCTCTCTCTAGAAAACGAGATCTAGAAAGAGAGAGAGAGAGACGAGTAAAACCCTTATATATATATTTAGGTCTTCTAGACAGGGGGTGACGTCCCCTCTAGAGGCCTTTCATATGGGTAGAGTTCTACCATACGTAGAACTCTACGTTCTACCTTCCTTATCCATCTAGATCTTATCTCTTTTATTTTATTTAAATTAATATTCTCAAGGAATATTCCAAAGGGGCTCTGGAAGCCCAGGTAGAACTTTACCTCATCCTTATTCTATTTTAAAGTTGTTTTTAAACTTTAATTCAAGGTAATTTTAAAATTGTCATGGATGGATTTTGGATCCAAAATCCAAATTCATATCCAAATCCATATGGATCCAACTTGGACCAGATCCTAGTCAATATGGGTCTTGGATAGGGTTCAGATCTATATCAACTTCAATCAAATAGAGCGAATCCAGTCCGATCAAATCCAGAAAAGGTAAAAATAGAGGCGGGTCATTTTTGAAAAATGCAATTTTTGGGCCAACCGTAACCCGATTTAAAAAAAAACAAGGTACCAACATTCTCAGAATTACGAGATGCATCCAACAATATACTTACCTGATTTTCGCCTCTAAAGTTTGCCTAAATTTAATCTGAATTTCGCTCGATTTTTGCTCGAATTTAAAGGTTAAAAACAAAAAATTTCTCTAATATTAATTGTCTCATTTAAGTCTTGTCAGTGGGCCCTGGGCCACACCCAGACCCAGCTGACATCACCTATTTTAAGGTTATTTTCCATGATTTTTATTATATTCTTTAAATACTTAGCCAAAATTTCATAATTTTTGAAGTTATAAATCATGGAAAAACACACGATATTACAAAATTAATATGGTGAACCAACATGAGATGTGGCAGCAACACATGCGGAGTATAAAATTATGATATTTCCTTTGAAGACATCCACAAGTTCAAATAGACAGAATGTTTTATATAATTCTCTTGCATTTGCTATTGTAGGATGCTGGATAAGGTGAAGATGGATCCCCAGAGCTTTGGCATTTCATTGGAGGACTTATATTCCCTTGATAAAGCATTTAATCAATTAGAAAAGCTTTTCTCTATTGGTTTTTTCCAGGTATTCTTAATAACTGATAGAAATTTTACATTCTTGTGCTATTCTAACTTTAATAATTGTAACAATCATGAAGGATATGTCAAAATCATGTGCTTGAAAGAGCCTTGCTTGTGCTACAGAGATTATTGGGGGAGGACACCATATGGTATGCTACTGTACAGAGGGTCAAATCCAATAGGAAATTCATTGATGCATCTTTATCCTGCATTCACGACAATTTAACTGAAATCCTTATGCGATTAGGTAAGCTGATACTGATCTTTTATGTGTCTTGTATTCAAACTCTTCGCAAAATTTCCCTAGTTGCTTAGGGTTTATCTTCATCTCATTGATTATCAATCCTGTTTGGCAGACACTTCAAGGGAATATCCTTGTGATAGAAGGAGAACATTGCATTTAGTTGCCCTTTTCGTATTCATTTCCCACCTTCAAGGTGCACAGATCTTAAATGGTGGTTTTTGAGATTTTCTTTTTCTAAAATTTATAGTGTAATTCTCTATTTCATTATTTTCCATGACATGGGGACAATCTGTCATCTTTCTATTAAATAATGCATGAATGTTTTGTATCCATCGGGTAAAAACAGGTTGTGCCATTACGTAAACATATCTTGGGAACACCACAAAAGTGCTCATGGTATGATTATGAATATACATGTCAAAACTGTGAAAGCATTTCACAGTTGATTTGTGATACAATATCATCTTGGTGCTTAAGGACTTGATCTGGGAGGCTATTGTATCAAATAGTTGGAACATGATCTCTTACCGCAAAAATGGTTTCATGTGTAGAAGCACCAATTATCAGAAATCACATGTGATGCCTGAAGACCAAAAAGTTTTCTAGCATGATGAATATATATGTATGGATATGAAGGCATGGGCTACATATGGTGAGAAATGGTTTAAGAATGTAATGTAGCTAGGTTAAGACTTAAGAGTCAATTGAGCATTCCATGGCATCAGTAAAATCTCATAGAGGCTTTAAAACCCTCACCTGTACTATTGTTTTTTAACACCTCTTTAAATAGAATTTTTGTTTATGGTAAACATTTCTTAGGACATGGATATGAACCAAACCCGTTTTTGAATTGAGACTATGATTTGAAAACAAGTTCTTTCCTTTTGAGTAAAAAAGATTCATATCTGGAAGAGGTTGATAAAGTTTAAGGAGATTGACAAGAAGTTCCGTCAAATTAGCAAAACTTGTATAATCAAGCAAAAAGGGAGCATCTCAAATATCCTTGGTCAAGAGATACAATGTCATTGTACATAAGAACCGTGATTAGCAAGTAATTAATATTAACATAATAGAAGTGAACCAATCAAGCAAATCATGTTAATGCTCCAGGAGCATAGATATTCCTAAATTGAGTTGCTATACATTTGAATATGCCTCAAAGCTAATGGCTAAATAATGTAGTTGTTTTCAAATCATGTTAGTAATATTAATCTGGCACATACTGTCGATGATTTATAATCTTTGATCCAAAAGTTAGACAATGGGAGAGAAGTTACGATATGTTACTTTGAAAAACTAAGCAACAATCATTATTGGTAGGTCGACTTTGAGAATACCTTACTGGCAATGTAATATCATGTGTTTTTCCATGATTTTTAATTTTGAAAATTATGATTTTTTGACTAAGTATTTAATGAGATTTGATAAAAATCGTGGAAAATACCTTTAGATATGGGTGACGTCAGTTGGGTCTGGGCGTGGCCCAAAGCTCATTGACAAGACCAAAATGAGACAATTAATATTTGAGAAACTATGTCACACAGACTCTTCTAACAGGGCACCGCACCCGCGTCGCACCCAGGTGGGTGCGACACTTGGGCACAACTTTTTTTGTGTTAGGTGAAGTCCACCACACTGAGGTCCATTTCTATCCAAAAGTAGATTCAGTTAACCCTAATCAAGTCCATTTTATCTATATTATATATATACACATACTGTTAACTTAAAACTGTTATATATATATATATATATATATATATATATATATATATATATATATATATATATATATATATATATATATATACCCTCCCCGCACCCCCGCACCCGAGTTTTTTTAAAGTGCCGCATCGCTGCACCCACACCCGCCGCACCAATGTGACAATTGATAAATTTTTCATTTTTAACCTTTAAATTCAAGCAAAAATTGAGCGAAATTCAGGTGAAATTCGGTGGCGAAAATAAGGTAAGCATATCGTTACATGCGTCTCGTAATTCTGAGAATGTTGGTGCTTTGTTTTTTTGAAATCGGTTTAAGGTTGACCCGAAAATCGCGTTTTCAAAAAATGACCCGCCTCAATTTTTACCTTTTCTGAATTAAAACGGACTGGATCCACTCCGTTTGATCCAAGTTGATATGGATCTGGACCCAGTCCATGACCCATATTAAATAGGATTTGGTCCAGGTAAGAATCCATATGGATTTGGGTATGGATTTGGATCTTTGATCCTGATTTGGATCCGAAATACAAATTTGGCCAATTTAAAACTTGAAAATCAATTTAAAAGTTAAATTGAGTACAACTCTACTATGGGAGGACTTCCAGAGGGGGGCGACACCCTTTCGAATATTCTTGCATTACATTATTTAATTAAATATTAAATAATTAATAAAATAATTAAATAAATTCTGAATTTATTTAATAGATAAGGTGGACTACCTAAATGAGTTATCTAGAGGGACGTCACCCTCTAGATAACCCTTTAATAAATGAAATAAAAGAAAAATAAAATATAACAAATTAAGAGGATAACCTCTAGAAGAGATAGAGTTCTACCTTTGGTAGAACTCTATTCTCTAAAGGAGAGTCCTCTAGAGGGGATGTCACCTTCTAGAGAAGTCTTTTAGATAAGAACCAAAATAAATAAATAAATAAAATAAGAAATTAAGAGGGTAAGGTAATATAAAAGGGGAGATTTTTCCCCCTCTCTCTAGAACTTGAGTTTCTAGAGAGAGAGAGGGAGGGAGTTAGAGAGAGAAAAGAAAGAGAGAAAAAAAAGAAGGAAAGAAAGGAAGAGAGGAATGGAAGAAAAGTGAAGGAGTGGGAGAGATTAATCTTTCTTATTGATCGTCTGTTGTTTTTCGATCTTTTTCTACATCCGAACTAAGGCACGAGTTCCTCTTTAGATTCGTGCGGAGAGCAATAGTTTTAAATCTGATTTATGCGTAAGTTTAGATGGTAAAAGGGAAATCTGATTCAAAAACATGTATAAACATATGCCTTGATTCACGATTTCATGTATTTTTTATTTGATAAAAGCATGCCATCGATTTTTCCCTCTTTAAGCATGTATTAATCTATGTTCAAACAGTTGATCTCTTTTTTTTAGCGAAGCATGCTGAATATATATATATATATATATATATATAAAATGTATGGAACAACCATGATTTTTTTTAATGTTCCATCTATGTTTTTGAAAGAAAAATAGATATTTATGGTTTGAGATTAGATTTGATCCAAACCAGGTCTGCCGATTGGCATATAGTTATTTTTGGTTGATCAGATCGGCACTCTGTGTGGGTGCAGTCTAGTCAGACATGCCATGACAGTGCAGGCTGATCAGACCTGCTGGAAATACTTTTTTATGATGTTATCAAATCTAGCTGTATGTTACCCTGTTATTTATAAAATCTGAATATGTATTTGATGACTGTCATAAGAATTTACTAAGTAATTCTTGATGACTATCATTAAATCTATGTCATGCTATTATGTTGATCAGATTCAAACATGTGACAAGTCTGAATATGTTGTACCTAAGGACTGTCTGCCGATTTATCTAAAAGTCATTTTTGTTGACTGTTATTAGTTATGTACATGCCATTTTTGTTGATTGTCTGCCAATTTAAATATAAGCTATTTTGGTTGAATGTGATTGAATCTGATTATGTGAATTTCTTATTACTATTTTCAGATTTGATGACATGTTATTGTGGACTATCATCAAATCTAATGTTGCTATTAGTTGTGAACTGTGATTAGACTTCGTTTCAAGCTAAGTCACACGAACTCGGCTAAAAGGTCGATGCACCTGCGTCGACACGCCCCGACATGGGTGCGGCTTCGGACACAGTCAACTAATTGTTGGACTCGGTCAACGCACCAGGGTCGAGTCCGTTCACATTTTGGACTCGGTCAACTTTGACCGAGTCTATTTTTGTCCATTTATTTTGGTAAGTTTGTCCTGTTACTTTAATAGAATTACTTTTTTATTTTTGCTTTAAATTTTATAATCTTATTATTGTTATATATATATAGCCGTGTCCAAATTTTTTGAAATTGCTCCGCACCCATGTGGCACCCGTACCCGCACCCATGTGACGTAGGTTTCAAGCCATTATGGGGGCTGAGATCAGATTTGATTAAAGCGTCCCTTTGCAGACTGTTATCATGTCTGATTTCAAGCTTTTATGTTAAAGTAGTCGAACCTGAATTTTTGCTATTAGGTTGACTATTGTCAGGTGATCTATATGTTAATCGGAGTGATTCTGATCAGATTTAACTATGTTATGTTGGTGGACTGTTATCAACCCTACAACGTGCTGTTTTTGATGCTTGAACTAGACTTTGATATGTGTTGACATGTAGACACATGTTATACTCAGGCTTGCCGATTCATGTGTGTTGGCAGATCTGGACAGATCTGCCAACAACACGTGCTGACTGGTCAGATCTGTCGTGTTTTATTAGTGTGCAGATCTGCTTTAGATCTGCTGTAATAGATGTATGCAGATTAGATGAGATTTGCTGTGTGCATAAAGCTCGTAGTCTGGTTTGATTCTGCCGAAGTACATGTTCCTTCTCATGCACGTATTCATTTGAGGTGATACGTAAACCTGATTCTGATTTTATCATGTTTGTAAAAATGTGCATATCATATGCATGGAAATTCTGAAGTTATTTTAATGTTTGCATAAATATGATCATGTGCATGTTTGAGTGTTTATGCATGAAATGGATCATGATAATGTGTGTTGCAAACATCTATTCTCGTGCGTATGTAATTGGCTTTATGTGCATTCATGTTGTGTGATTGAATATGCATTGTGGACATGTTGTGGACATGTTGTGAAACAAGTATGTTGCATTCACCGATTTTTTGCAAAAAGATGCATAAATCACTTTGAGATGCTTTTGTGGTCCGATGTGAACTACTGCCGTCGTGTGTGTCAGGAGTACATGCTGGTCCAATACTGTTGATTTTAATTTATGCATTACAAAATTTATTTTTGAAAATTATTGGTTTTTCAAAATTAATTGCAATATTATATTGTGCGGGCCAGGGCCCAAGATGTGTTTTGCATATTGATTTGCAAAATGGTTCTTGTGTAAAGAACCTGAATTTGTTTAAAAAAAGGTAAAAGAGACCGAACAATGTAATTAATCTCTTCCTTGATGTTCATTCCATAGTGTGAGAATCTTGGATGACGGTTTTTGGGAAACCATGAGGATACTAAAACTCCGTGTGTGATTGTGCCCCTGAACTCGATATGGTGGTTCACCTCTCGACTACTGTTTTAAGGAGATTCATCCACTTTGCCTGGAGGCGGTGTTGCCTCAGCTCTAGTTATTGGTATACCAACAAAGTGGCGTTAGTTGATGCTGATTTTCCTGATGTTCCAGTATTAGATATTGATTTTTAATATTTCGATGGATGGTGTTGATTCCTGATATCGGTCGAAGAACAAGTGTGAAGCCCGTTAATAAGATATAAATTGTGTTAAGCTACAACTGGGAACCTAACTTGGACTTTGGGAAATTATGCCCGTTTTGTGTATCTGGGAGTTTAAGGAAAAGTGAAAACTAAAACTTGTGTGCATTTAATAGGGTCACACATACAAAAGTAACTCTGATAATAACTTAATAAGTTATTCATGCATATGCATTGAATCATGCATCTTTATTGTTCTGTATTAGTTCATGCATTTATGCTTATTCTGTTCCACATGATAATTGTTATTGCATGATACTTGTTTAAATGCTTGAATGATAAGTTGATTATGAAAATTGTTGTTATGATATTCCTCTGAAATTATGCATGAATTTGGTTTATGTTATTTCCTTTCTGTTTGGATTTTTAGAGGAATTCATACAAAAGATTTTGGTTCTTACTCGTTTTCAAAAACTATTTTACAGGACCGAGTGCTCAGTGATGGGTTGACTTGTCAGCTGGAGATTACGAGCCTTGTGTGACATGTTCTGGGTTCTTGACAGAGTGGCCCCTAACAGACGATTTTATTATTTCAGCCCATATGACATTTATTCAATTGATTAATAAATTGATTATCTGTTGTGATTTGGTATATATTAAATTTGTGAGACCCCGGATCCTTGGGTTTTGTTTCCGCAATTGTTTAAAAAAAGTTTCACTATTTTTACGAGGATTAGTTGGGGTCGTTGGTAAAACCCTGGAGCTCCTCTTGTCCACCGAAGAGTACATCCTTCTTTGACCTTGTTTCAAGGTGTAATCGGATGCCAATGAAGCAATACAAGAGGGCAATGAGCCAAAACACACGCCACTAAGGTCAATACAACTGCACTAAGGCAAAGCGAGTATGAGAGTGAGAGAGCACCAACATAAAAAGATATAAAATTTATTAATAATAATGCTAAAAACACACTCAACAATGGGTTTGAAACACATTTAAATACATACAAGAGAGGTCATACTAGCCGTTAGACACTCCTAACTGCTAGTTTAATAACCATATTATAAATAAAAAATAAGAAAACAAAATAATACACAATTCAGATGTATATATTATACATTATATATATATACGAAATATACATACATATATACATAAATAGTATATATATACATATGTAGTTGTTAAATTATGTATCGATATCTGTAATCTCATATTCATATATATATATATATATTTTCTTATCCACCCAAAAAGGGTATTTTTGTAAATTCCTGTTTTACGCATATTCCATTTTGGAATATGCTTGTAACCTTTCCTTTCCTTTTATTTTTTCCTTTTTTGTTTTTTGTTTTTTTGTATTTTGTGCCACATAGGGAGGCTCCCCAAAGAGTCGTTGGGGAGCCTCCAACGGTCACATATGTGACCGTTGGGGGCTCCCAACGACTCTCTTGGGAGCCCCCTATGTGGCTCCTTTGCTTTCTTATAAATAGGGGATTCCCCCTCTTGTATTCTTATGGCTTTGAGTCAAAGCCCAAGTGCTCAATAAAGTGATTCCAATATTTTTTATGCCGTTGTGCATTTGTGAGATTTTGTGAGTTGTGCTTTTGTGCACAAGTGTTCTAAAGTGTTCTTATTGTGCATGTGTGCCGAGTTTATTATCAAGAATATTAAGGTCTTGATCTTAGTATCTTGTTGGAGATACTTTTAGAATAGTCTATATATAACTATATTTAACACTCCCCTTCAAACTTATGGTGAGATCATCCAAAGTTTGCTAAGAAGGAAAAGAAATCGCTGTAAAGGTAGGGCTTTGGTGACAAAATCTGTGATTTGATATTCTGACGATACATAAGGTAACTCAATATTTCCTTTCAAGTGCTCTTCTCGAACGAAGTGGCAATCCATCTCAATATGCTTGGATTTTTCGTGGAAGGTCTGATTGTTGGTGATAAATATGGCACTCTTGTCAACAATTCTAAATCATTATAATTTAAAATACTAAACAATAAAACTATTTTGAAATTGAAATTCAATGTAATGGATGACAAATTTAAAGGAAAATGATGCAATTGAACACAAAATATGTGGCACCCAAACCTCGAGAGTGTATATATATATATATATATATATATATATATATATATTTGAAATAGATTTAAGAAAAACCTTGATGAAATACCATATAAATAATCATCCCAAGATCAAGAAAAGAAATGAGTTTCAACACTTCGATAAAAGTATCCATTTTCATTTACAACAAGATGTGAGTTTTACATTATAGTTGATAATTACAACAAAACCCAAAATTCCAAAAAGGTTCCCCAGAAGGAAGTCTAAGACCCTATCCATCAAGGTCCAGGAGCCTTCGGTGTCCACTGCGCTCTATTTTGCCTTCACCTTAGTGCCTAAAATTTTTAATGACGACAATTAGAAACAATTTGTCGTAGTATAGTTCCACTACTCACATGATTACCGGTGAGTGTGAGCCAAACCAGAAGTCCATTTGTCAAAAATCCTTAACTCTCAAATACGAAGAGTCGACTCTTGTCATTGGAGTTGACCTTCATGTTTACTCAACACAAGAGAACAACTTAAAATAGTCAACTCACCTTAATTAGGGTCAACTCATAGACCAAAGAGCACACACACATATATAAGAAACTTAAGAGGAGTCTACCCTTCAATCTCAAGAGTCGACCCTTAGAAACATGCCTAACATCAATAGACCCAAAAAGGAGTTGTCCCTTCACACAAAGGAGTCGACCCTTGAAAATATAAAACATCAATTTCACAAGAGGAGTCGACCCTTTCGTCATAGGGGTTGACTCTCAGAACAAAAAAATCATAACTACAATAAAAATGAGTCGACTCCTCCAACATAGGGTCGACCCTTAGGTGTCTTATACACAAAGCTCAAAAATACATGCCATGTCGACCTACATGTATGAATATTTTATTAAATCTTTCATTTAATTTCTGTTGATTTATATGTGATGCTTAACATACACTTTTTTGTTATGATTCTACTTTATATCTAAGGAGCACCACTCCCCTGGCCCCTGTAGGTATCTTCGGCATGTCCAGGGGTGTTCATTCAACCATTTCCTTATATCTTTTAACCCTTGAAAAATACCAAGACACTTATACCAGAGTTCGAGACCCTTCATCAAGGAGTTCTCCCTGAAACTCAGAATACGGGAACCTTATCCCTTTCTGAAGTCAACGTAGTGCACTACTAGGCATACTGCATCACCTCCACCTCCGCCTCGAGTATAAGAGTCTCGGTCCCCTAATCCCTATGGCTAGGGACGGTCCACAATTGACCAACTAGCATTACACGCTTCGCCACAAGGTTGGTGCTAATGCTCGTCCATCTTTGACAAGCGTGCTCAAGCCACACATTTTGGCGAGCACAAACCAATCTCTTAGTGAAGCTTGTTCTTAATTAATTCATTATGCATAATACCGTACCCTCTCGGTACCTTAGGCCAATGCCCACATAAGCCACACTCTAACTGACATCATTCATATGTCATACATTCAATCACATATTGCATATTCTTGCAATAAAAGAAACTAAAATCCCGTACTTACATAAGTATTATATTTTGTATTGGAACACTTGCAAATTCAAACAGAAGCAAACATGTGCATGTGCAAATCACATAGTGCCACACACTATTGACAAAACAACACTCACACTCCTTTCATCAGTAATACTAAAAAGAAAACATGCATAATAATATGCATCATACCAATCATATACATCATACCATGCATGCATGCTCATGTACCCATGCATTTCAACACAAACCGGGTCCCTCATTAGACTACCAAACATAATTTCATGCAACGGACCAAAAAATACCATAAACATAAGCCTTTCAACCTGTTCTCGAGGTGATTCACTTGAATCTCAGGCTTAATTAGACCAAACCGAGCCCAAAATATGAGAAATTTGCATTCTGTTACTCATGAGTCGACTCTCTTGGTCACAAGAGTCTACTCACTCTTTAACAGAGTCAATCCTTAACAATATGAGTCGACTCAAGTAAAAATGAGTCAACTCTCAACATCTATTAATCGACTCTTAGAAGAAGAGTCAGCTCACCCCAAGCTATGAGTCAACTCTAAACAATGAGTCGACCCTTTGGGAAGCAGAGGTCAACCCAACTCCACGAGAGTCGACTTCTAGAAAGCAAGAGTTAAAGCTCGGGTCTTCGCAAGGGTGTGTGGCACAGCAGGAGTTGACTCTTGAGTACAGGAGTCAACTCCTGTGCTTCACAATGTAATATCGTGTGTTTTTTACACTTAGTTAAATTCAGAGATTTTTGAAATTTTGGCCAAGTGTTGTAGAAACATCGATAAATACTTGATATTATGTGGCGTCAATTGAATCTGGGTTCGGCCCAGGTCTTATTGACAAGACCTAAACAAGCCAAACAAAATATGATAGAAACTTTTATTTTTGACCTTCAAAATAAAGCAAAATTCGAGTGAAATTTAGGTTAAATTCAGGCGAAATTCGAAGGTAAAATTCAAGTTATACATTATTAGATGCACCTCGAAATGCTGAATTCAATGTTATTTTATTTTCTTGAATTCGGGCTACGGTTGCCCCGAAAATCACATTTTTTCAAAAAAGGCCTATCTCGATGGGACCGGGTCTGGGTTGGATCGGACCGGATCCGATCCGTATGATCCCAGTTAATATGGATCTTGACTCAGTCCAAGACCCATACTAATTAAGATCTGATCCAGTTCAGGACCCATATGGATATTGGATATAGATTTGGATCTTAGATACATATCCAAAATCCAGGTTCAACGAAATTAAAGCTTTAAATTCAGTATAAAAGTTTAAATTAAGGAAATTTAAAGTTAAAAAGACTCCCAGAGGGATAAGGCAACCTTTGGAATTTTTTGGATATTTATTAATTAATAAATAATTAAATTAATATTAAAAATTATTTAATTCTGAATTTTAGTTAATGTAGTAGTTACCAAATGGTGGGGTCTCTAGAAGAGCCCAATTTGGTTGGGTAAACAAGAAAGTAAGTAAAGAAAAAGGTAAGTAATTAGAAAGCGAAAGAAGTGGAAAAGTCAACAAAAATCTAGAAAGATTAGGAAAAGAGGTTAGAGATAGAATCCCATATAGGAAAATTCTATCTCCAGCCCATATGGGGAAGCCTTAAAGGGTCGTCACCCTCTAGAGGTTCCCTTCTAATATAAAACTTCAAAAAAAAAAGAAGGAAGAAAGAAGAGAGAGAGAGAGAGAGAGAGAGAGAGAGAGAGAGAGAGAGAGAGAGTTTTTCCTCTCCGGTCATCTAATATTTTCGGTATTTTTCGAACTCCAAACAAAGGTACGGGCTTCTCTCTTGATTCGAATGGGGAGGAATAGCATAGATGAAGTTTACGTAGTGTTTTTGGTGGAATGAAAAAAGAAGAAAAGAATGAGAATCCAATTTTATTAGGGATATATATACACGTCTATGTGTGTATATATATATATATATATATATATATATATATATATATATATATATATATATATATATATATATATATATATATATATATATATGAAATATTAAAACAGTCCTTACGACTATTAGGCCCGCTTTACTATATGGTACGGAATGTTGGGCTGCCGAGAGACATCATATTCAAAAAATGAGTGTAGCTGAGATGCGGATGCTTAGATGGATGTGTGGAAATACAATAAAAGATAAGATTCGGAACGAGGAGATACGTAAGAAGGTAGGTGTTGCACCCATTGAAAATAAGATGCGAGAGAATCGTTTACGGTGGTTTGGACATATTCGGCGAAGGCCTAATGATGCTCCAGTTAGAAGGTTGGAGAAATGGGAAAATATATTAGTTAAAAGAGGTCGGGGTAGGCCTAGGAAGACTTGGATGGAGATAATAGGAAAGGATATGAATGCTTTGAACCTCACCGAGGACATGACATTGGATAAAAATGATTGGAGGAAAAGGATTCATGTGGAAGACCCAAAATGAATTTCTTTTTTGGTTCATATCGCTGACCCCAATTGTTTTGGGATGAAGGCGTAGTTGTTGTATTAAAACAGTCCTTAAATTTTATTCTTTTAGCCTGAGCACGCTGTTTCGGTTTTGGGTGCATATAGTTAGATTTTGTCCCACTGTTCATAAGGACAGATCTGGACAAATCTGTCCCACCATGTGTGTACGGACAGATCTGCCCACTGCAATGGTGGACAGATCTGACGAGCCTCACGGACGTGCAAATCTCGTCCAGATCTGCAGATGTGAATGGATGAATTTTTGGCCTGTCATGCTACAAATTTTTAGCATGTTACATCGCTAGATTTTTGGCCGGTGACAGACTTTTGGCCTGTTACTTTACTACGTTTTTTGGCCTGATATGTAGTTGATTTCTGGCCTGCACATGACTGAAAATTTTGGTTTGTTATATGGCTGGTTCTTGGCCTGTATATGACTAGTTTTCGGCCTATGTCTTGACAAGTGTTCGGACTGGACATATAACATACTAATATAACTGTTTGATGCATGATATAAAATTGTTCTTGTTGTACATAGTGTCACCAAAACCCAAATTTTGTAAATCCTGGTTTTATGATTGATTTTCGAATTTATTTCAAAACAGTTTTTTTCTCCTATGGACTATGAACCGCCTAGCCGATTGCAGTCGGCTGAGCAGGTTCTCCTTTACACATGTCCAGCTGACTGCTGTCAGCTGGGCAGGGTTCAAAAAAAAATTATAGGACACTGATATGCCCAACATACTATAATCAACTGAGCATACTTCAAACACTTCTGTGCCCAGTCGGCTGAGCATGTTTTATAATCTGTCATGCCTAGTTGACTGCAGTCGGTTGAGCAGTTTAAAAGCATGTCAAGCCTAGTTGACTGCAGTCAACTGGGCAGATCTCATGTGTTCACCCCAGCCGACTGCAGTCAGCTCGGGTAGACTCAAACACAAAAAAAAATAATGATGAAATGGGGCTGATGTCAGTGGGTTTTTTCCCAGCAGATTGTCATCGGCTAGGACCCCTATCTAACCTTGTTTGATGCTGCCATTCAAGCTAGCATCAAAACCACCTTTAAATTTTCATCTTGAACTCTAAGTTAAGATAATGTGTCTTGTTTTGTTGCTGTCACATGAACTGTCGTAAGTCTGATTTTTTCTGGCCTATTATATAGTTGATTTTTCGCCTTGTACATGATCAAATTCTTGGCCTGATATATGGCCGATTTTCTGCTTGTCATATAGTCAATTTATGAACCTCTGTACTGATCAGCATAACCAACGCACTTACATTTGTTTGCCTTGTTCTAAAACTTGTGGGAACTGTCAATATGAACGTAACATACACAGCCAAAAACTCGTAATTCATTATAACCAGGGTAAGTCCCAAAGAGTGTAAAATAAGGAGATTGGTTTGCAAGCAATTTCATGGGTAATCGATTTATGACGTACACAGCAGAATGAAAAGCTTCAGTCCACAAGCTTAAAGGGACATTAGTACCATGTATCATGCTCAAGGCACTTTTTACAATATGTCGGTGTTTTCTTTTCGCCACACCATTTTGTTGGGGGTGTGTGTGGACAAGATATTCGACGACTTATTCCATTATTCTGGAGAAATTCAGTAAATTCTTTTGATAGATACTCTCCCCCACCATCACATTGAAAATGTTGGATTTGAGATGCAGGCACGAAATGCACGAAAAAACTTGATCACTTCAGATTTGTGTTTCATAAAATAGATCCAAGTATACCTGGAATAACTATCAATAAAGGTGACATAATAGCGGCTACCCGACAAAAAAGATTGTGGGGCAGGTCCCCAAACATCAGAATAGATAATTTCAAAAGGTACAGAAGCTCTTTGATTTATTGAGTGAAATGGAAGAACATGACTTACATAAATGACAGCTGGGACAAAGAGAAATATCAGACTCATTATTTAAACTAGACTGTGGAACAAGTCCACTGGACACAAGTCTTTCAATGAATGAACGATTACAATGACCCAAACGACGATGCCAAATGTCTGGCTTATTACACTAAGACAAACTAAAACAATCTTTGAATGATACTGGCTGAACTTTTTGTGACTTTATTGGAGTGGCACGAGCAGTATGAGACTCCTTGAGGACATACATATTTCCCTATCGTTCTCCTTCAACGAGCGTCTTCTTCGTGAGAAGATCCTTGACACAAACAGAATGAGTAAATTCGACATAAGAATTAGTATCATCAACAAGTTTAGAAACAAAAACAATATTTTTAACAATACTGGGTGAGTGATAAACATTTGATAAAAGAAGTGATGAGTCTGGGAGTGGAAGAGAAACATTTCCAACATGAGAAATAAGATGGAGGGCACCATCTCCAGTTTTAATACTGAATTTACCATGATAAGGAATGAGTTGAGAAATCTTACCGGCATCACTTGTCACATGTGCAACAACCTCAGAGTCAATGCACCAAGTTCCCTGCTCAGTCTGCTTAAAACTTAACTCAGAAAGGGCAAAAATCAAGAGATTCTTCACATTCTCATTTTCTTGGGCTTGATAGCTTCAACATGGGACAGAGTGACTCTTTCTTTTACTTCAATCCTTCTTGCTTTTTCAGTTGCTTTATTTTCAGTCGAATAAAACATTGTCTATGAAATTTACTCTTATTCATAAATAAAAAAATTGTTTTGGTTCTTATGGATGATGGTTGTAAGTTCGTTTGTAGTGGTTGGCTATCTAATTGAAATTGGAACTGTCAGGACCCCGGGTCTCTGGGAAGTTTTCCGCACTGTAAAAAAAAAAATTTCTCCGCATTTTCAAAAGTGTATAAGTTGGGGTCGTTACATACCTTGCCATCAAAGATGAAAGATCTCTATTGTTATTCAAATGCAAAATACCACACAACAAATTATACGCAGAAAACTCCAGGTGGGATCCCTCAATTCCTTCATAATACAAGCCTTGCAATTGTGACTGACACTGCAAAATGAAAAAATAGAAGGAATGAAAGAAAAAAATTTGATCAACTTCGAAAAACAAAACAATAAGATGGTTAGCTATGAACAAAAGCATAGTTTTTCAATCTTCGTGTTTAGGCAAAAACATTTGTGCCAACAACCAAAAGATAAAAGGAATATTTAGTTACATTTTCTCATGCCTCACTAGTTGATCTTCATCTTCCTAATTTCCCTTTTACCTTTTTAAGTTCTGGAGATTCTTCAAGATTTCCAAATATATCCAATAATTATTTCAATAAGTGCTTATCCCTACTTTTAATCACCTTGAACGTGCCTCACTAGTGAAGGATATGTCCACCTCTGTATTTTCCATTGATCAATAAGACACGGACTTCATAAAATTGTAATTATTGTATAAAAAACCAAATGGTCTTAGAAATCTTTTTTTTTTTTGCGCCTCATGCCTCAGGCTTGCGCCTTGAGGCACAGAGGGTCGCGCCTTAAGGCGAGGCACGCCTTTTGCACCTCAAGGAGCGTTTTTGATAACACTGCCTGCAACTGCTTCTTCAACTCCACTAATTCTGCAGGTGCCATGCGATACAATGCTCGAGAAACAGGTGTCATACCTGGCACTAACTCGATAAAGAACTCAATCTCTCTATGTGGTGGTAATCCCGACAAGTCCTCGGGAAAGACATCCGAAAACTCTTGAACAACGTCTAACTGCTCTAAGGGTGTTGCCTGACTGTCCTGTGCAGATACACTGACCAAGAACACCATGCAGCCCTGCTTGTGGTACTTGGAGATCTTCAATGCAGAGACAATCTTCACCTCGCCTGCTGGTCTAGTCAAATGAAATAACAATGCAGACAAATCGAGACGCTCCAAAATGACTTTCTTACCCAGACACTGGAGAGTAACATTATGTCTAGACAACCAGTTCATACACAAAATGATATCGTAAAAGTCATATTTAGTATGACCAAGTCGGCAAACAACTCATGCTCCTTAATCACCACGCAAATGGCAGAAAAATACTTTCCACAAGAAGAGGATGCACCCATAGGTGACATCATATCGAGAGCCTTATCAAGGCCAAAAGGAACCAAATCGAGCAAATTCCCAAACAAAGTAGAAATAAAACTGTGGGTCGCACCCGAATCAAACATCACACGTGCATAATGATCGATGACTAAGAAGATACCTTCAATCAGATCAGGCTGATCGTTCTGCGTAGCAATCGTAGCAGCATACACCCGCCCGTTGGTCCTACGCTGACCCTACTGCTGCTGCAGTGACTGATGCTGATGCTGTCCTCCCTAAGCCGCTTGCTTGTTCGGACAGTATGGAGCAATGTGCCCAGGCCACTGACACTGGTAGCAAACCCCCTTGAACATCGGACAAAAACCACTTGTGACATATTGATTGGGCCTTCCCCTGCTACTGCTGAGGTCGACCCTGCTGAGTCTGTTGTCTCTTACCCCCTTGCGTCTTGTCGTCCGCAGGTGGGTTCTTCCTCGCTCCACCCGAAGTGCTACTGCCATTGCCGCTCTTCTTCGACCCATCTCTAGACCTCTCCTATTCCTCAGTCAGGACTGTCGCCGACTCTATAGCATCGGCCAAAGTACCAGGCCGACTCATTATTACATAGACTCTAAGTCCGTCCTTCAGCCCACGCACGAACTTGGTCGCCCTCGCCTTATCACCAGCGAACAAGTTCGGACAATACTGCTCAAAGCTCTTGAAATTGTTGGTGTAGTCCACCAAACTCATGCTCTCCTGAGTAAGCTCAAGGAATCGCTACTGCATCTGCTTCCAAGCGAAGAAGGGAAAAAATGTGTCCAAGAACTCCTCCCTAAACACCTCCCAGGGAATCATGTCTACTCCAGCGTACTTCACCCTTTGCAGGGTGTCCTACCACTTCTTGGCATCGCCTTTCAGACGGTACATGCCAAAAGCGGTCTTTCTATCCTCGGAGACAGGTAAGATGTCAAACACCCGCTCAGTTTCCTCGACCCAGCTCTCAGCTGCCTTTGGGTTGGCTTTACTTGTCAAAGTTGGCGGATCCAACTTCAGGAATCGCTCATAAGTAATGCCACCGGGGTTTTTGGAGCAACCTCGACGGGATGGACACAAGTGGCTGTCTGCGCAGCCTGCATTGTCACAGTCTCGATTAGAGTGTGGAGGGCATTCATCATAAAATCCCTCTGCTGTTGCCAATCCGCGGTAGCACCCGAAGAAATCGAAGCACGATTGCGGCGATACATCTAACACATGAGAATTTTTTAGAGTCATACCTTGATCGATCCTACCCTCTTAGGATTGATCCCATACGCTTATAATAAATGCAATTATACAAGCACATCAAAATTTTCTTAATTCATATTGCAAAAATTAAGAATTGTACCATGAATACATAAGGAATTCACATACTTTTATAAAAGTATTTAATAGCCTTACCAGTGAAGGAGACTGCTTTGTAGTACGAGGCACGACTTGCTAACATTCTTGGACATGACTCAATTACCAACATAGACTTTTGGTACAACAAGATGATACAATATCAGATTTTGTGGTGTGCTTTGATACCAAACCTGTAACGACCCCAACTCGTACTCGTGAAAAAGTGTTTTTTTTTTTAAAACAAGTGCAAAAATATTTTCAGAGACCCGGGGCCTTTACACTTACAATACATCCACAACTACAAGGGATCTTATACTCATCTTTCACGCAAAACCAAACTTTATTCATTCAAGTGCATATAGTCTGAGACATAAGCAAATAAAATATAAATAAAGTAGAAAGAAGAGCCATGCTGTCAAAAAGAAAAGTCTGCCAAGAAGTCGTTGTGCTCTCGTAGCTCCATGCAAAGGAAATCACCTCATAGGGCCCCTGAGGCTGCGAAAAGCACAAAAGTAGGGGTGTAAGAATCCAAAGAAATCTGTGTACGAATCCCTCAAATGAAACAAATAAGTAAAAAGAACACAAATAAGATTCATGCAATATTTTAGAGGGATGTAATGATGCCAAATTCATAATTCAATTAACTATTTATGCAATAGTGAATAATTAATAAGCACGAGGAAACAATTTAATAAACAATAGATACCACAAATTAAGCAATAAAAACATTTAACATGCATTAGGGAACAAACATCATGCATTGACCAATATATCACAATTAAGGAAACAAGTAAAGATGCGTGATCTAATGGATAGTAGGAATATGCATGATTTCAGTGCATATGCATGAATAAATTATTATCTTTTATCAGAGTTTTCTTTGCATATGCATTTTCTTATTAAATGCACACAATTTAAGTTTCTCTTTTTTATTACCGTTGACCGCGGATACTCCAAACGGTAAAATTTCTCGAGGTCAAGTAGGGCTTCCAGGGTAACTTAGTACACAAGTTGTATTCTATTACTGAGTTTCAAATTTAGCCTTCGACCGAAATAGCCTTCGGAACATTAGACCTCCACATTTAATATCAGGACATCAGGGACCTCCACATTTACAAGTGTCACTTTCTTGGTATACCAAAACAATAGTTGTGTCTACACACCACTTTCAGGTAAATTTGCAGATTCTTCCTAAAACCGTGGTCAAGAGAAGAACTTTAATATCGGGTTCAAGGATAACAACAATACACACAAAGTTTTAGTATCCTCACGGTTCCTTAAAACCGGAATTCTAAGAGTCCCATTATAAAGACAGGATATCTCAGAACTTATATTACAATGTTATCTTTCTTTATCTTGTTATTAATACCCATTCATTAATTTTCAATTTATCATCCAAAATTAGTAACATTGGTTTGCATATCTAAACGTGAGGCTCATCACGGGACCACAACCTGTAGAAAACATAGAACAATGCAATATAGCGAAACAATATCAATATGACTTTTGCGATGCATTAAAACAAGTAAGAAAGAGCAATCCAAGCTCAAAGCTATGTGATCATCGATGCATCATATGCAAAAATGATAACAACATACCATATATGCAATGAAGTCACATGCTTTCCAATGCACATTCATATATGCCAATTTAACAATGTACAAGAACTACAACATTCGTGTGTACACACTATTCATGTGCATGTATTTTTTGATAATCATTCCACATACATGCTTTCATTCATGGTTTGTCTCAATTTTAACATGTGAACATTCATGTATTTACTTACATGCAAACACACATCAATAAATTTTATTCATGCACATGCACTTGAAACAACTTTGAAATAACATATTGCTCAAGCATGCCATGTCAAGTCAAGGCATGTGAAAAATTCCATTATTAACATGTATTAAAATCAAAATTTATGCACCTAACGAGATCTGAAAATTTACAAACATATTCAAATCGAATTCCAGATTTAAGCAACCCCCATGTGTCAAAAAATTATTTTTTTGCAATAAGACACTAGAGCCTAGCCGATCCTGTCGGCTGGGGTTCAAGCCCAACCCAGCTGAACCGAATCGGCTAGGCGCAACAGGCCACCCGACTGTCACCAAACAAAATCCTGTTTTTTTTTTTTAAATTTTGTTTCAGATTTTTTTTTTATATATAGGTCTGAACACCCAGCCAACCCAGTTGGGTGGGGACCAGATTAGGCCCAACCGACTATGGTCGGCTAAGTCTGGTCTGGTCAGACCAGAGCTGGAGACTGCCAGGCCTGTACCAGTCCAGCCGGGAGGCTGGACTGGGCCTGACCGGACCCTGCCAGCCCAGGCTAACCGAGCCAGCCCAGCTGACCTTGTCGGCTGGGCCTGACAGACCATACACAGGCCCAGTTCGGGCCTGTGTGTGATCTGCCAGGGCCTGGCAGACAGCCGAGCAGCACTCGGCTGACGACCAGCCAGCCCCGAAGACAAAAGTTTTTTTTTTTAATCTGGCTCAGCTAGCCAGCCGAGCGGGGCTTGGCTGGTCTGCTGGCCAGCAACCACTTAGACCATGACAGGCCAGCCGAGTATGTCTCGGCTAGCTGCCATCGAGCCCAGTAACAACAGTAAAAAGTAAAAATAATGTGCCAAGAGGAGACTGCAGAAAAATTTAAGCATGAACATAATTTTTTTTTTCTTTTAAGTATGCTCCGATTCGCCAAACTACAAACATCCTCATATAGATTGTTATGAAGATATGTATGTTCAACTTACATGTATATGCTTATTCACCAATCATTAGCACATGCATATTCAGACTTTTAAACATGATATGCATGGTTAGATTATATATAAATGCTTATTCTAGAACACATGCGTTTTTTGATCTCTCAAGGTGATATGCATGCATAAACAAAATTTTCTCTTACAAAATAACATACATCCAACAGCTCTTTCGATGGAAATCAAGCCTAGCATAAAACAAGCACTCCATAGGCTTTTTTATCATGAAATAAATTCTGTTTTAGCATGAGAATAGTTATGTACAGAATTTTATTTGAGAAAAAGGCGAAAAGAACCATCAACACATCCATTGAAGGGGATCCATAAATCCTCATGCATGTATTTTAGGATAAACATCCATATTTACTCATTTTCTATATATTTTCATCAAAATATTGCATGAAAATCCAATCTATATTCAATTTCTCACTTGATTCAATAGAGGAAACCCGTACCTTAACCGTGAATCGAAAAGAGAACTAGAACAATGGTGAAAAAACACCGGACGATTGGAGAAAAAGACTCTTTCTTCCTCTCCTTTTCTCTCTCTCTCTCTCTTTTTCTTTCTCTATTCTTCTCTTTCTCTTTCTTTCTTTTTTTTATCTTAAATAGGCCAAGGGGGGGGGGTGACCCCCCCCCCCCCCCCTCTTCTAGATGGGCTGGGCTGGAGAAGAGAGTACAGCCCATTATGGGCTCTCTTCTCTCGTGAGAGTTTCAAAAATTTTAAAATTTCAAAGTGTTGACTTTTCAAAGTTGTATTTTAAGTAGACTTAAAACCTTCTTAGATTCTTCTAGGTATGTTTAAGGACTCTTTCAAGAGTCCTAAACAACCATAAAAATTAAATATTGGAATTAATTAAAATTAATTAATTAATTAATTAATTGTTATGTATTAAATAACTATTAATTATCCAGAAGCTTCAAAAAATTGCCAAATTAACTTGGGAGACTTCTTAATATTAATTAACTCCAATTTAAGGATATCTAATGAATTTAAAGTTAGAAAAATCATTGGGCATGGATTTGGATCTGGATCAAGATCTAAGATCCAAATTCATCCAAAAAATCCAAATGGGTCTTGAGTTGGATCAAATCCAGAGTAATATGGGTCTTAGATAGAGTCCAGATCCATATTAATTTGGATCAAATCCATCGGATCCAGTTTGATCCAAATCCAGATCCGAACTGACAAACTGCTCTTTTTTCAAAAAATGCGATTTTCGAGCCAACCATAACCTGATCCATGAAAAATAAAATATTGTTACGTTCAGAATTTCGAGATGCATCCAACGATATATAACTTGAATTTCACTTTTAAAATTTGTTCAAAAATAACTCGAATCTTGCTTGAATTTAAAGGTTGAAAATAAAACTTTTCTCACATTTTGATTGGCTCATCTCGACCTTGTCGATGAGACCCGGGCCAAGCCCAGACTCAAAAGACGTTAGCCTATATCAAGCTTTTACCGTTTTTTCTTCTATACTTGGCCAAATTTTTGAAAAATTCTTAAAATGACCAAGTGTGAAAATACACGATATTACATCTACATTAGATGTCCCTAAAAAAGAACAACTTTGCCCATAAGAAGAAATCTATTCCAAATGGGTCCCAGAGCCTACCTAAAATGCCCTGTGAGGTTTCAAAATAACCAATATATCATCTACCTTAAAACCCATGTTTTTTTCAAAAATCCCTTTTATATCCTTAGGACAATAATACCTTAACTCTTTTTTAGGAATAGTAGGCTTGTCCCTTGCCCAAAATCCCATCATCTTTTCCAAAAATGATGATTATTCTCCCGAATCCAAATGGGGTCAATCCAAACCCGAATTTCATCTGATTTGAGATCCAAAACCACGAGAAACAAATATTTATCACATATAAGACATTCATAACCCGAAAAGCTCCCAATTACTCAAAATATATCTATTTTTAATGTCTGAAAAGTCGGGATGTTACAAAATAAGTAATCATGATCACCAAAGAAAACAAACAAAGTTACACAATACTGACCGTATCCACGAAGTACACATGTTAAGTGAGGTGTCCATGTGATCTAACTGGGAAAGTCCATATGCAACAATATATTTTGTTGCTGTTGGAATAAGCAGGAGTGTCTTGTTGGCATGATAACTAGAAGCAAAAAGAAAGTTTTACTCCATGCATGGAGTATTCTAGGCTAAACTGAAACTTTTTCTTCTATCCATATTCATTATATTAGTTGTACTAATCAAGGTTGTCTGTATCGTACGATACAATACAAAACACATTGTTACTTTTGGGGTTTACGATATAATACACACTCGTATCGTGATACAAGTGTGTATCATACCCGTATCGGGTGTATAGTACGATACACCCCTGTATCGTGCCACATTGTATGATACACCTTCGGTGCACTTTAAAAAGGCTGAAAGTTATTTTTTTCATTTTGGGTTTTAAATACCTTTTGAGAGCTAACTTTTCCATTTGTCTAGACTCCATTAGAAGTGCATTTCCACCATTTTTCACTCAAAGAAGTGAGTTAAAGTAAAAAAAATGTATTTCCACCATTTTTCCATGCAAGAAAATGGGCTAAGGTAAAAAATCTTTATTATGAGTAAAATTACAAGGCTGCTCTCCAATTTTTTTGCCTCGGGGGGCACCCTCGAAAATTAAAGACTTATATCAAGGTAGAAATTATGCTTCACACTCCTCCAATAAAGATGACATCAAATGATCCGACATGGCAATGGGGCACTCAAGTAATGAGTGAAAACTGATTAAAAATCGAGTGCAACTATTGCCATAATATTTTTGTTTATGTAGTATGAAAGTATGAGTTTTATGTCATGTTCTTAATTGCAAGATATTTAATATTTTGCATTGCTCTTGTGAGATAGTTGATGTTTGATGTCTTATGCAACTTATAGAGACATAAATGCTTTATATGTGATTTTTTGGTTGTATTTTGTGTAATTCATCATTATTTCATGTGATATGATTTTTTTTTAGAATTTTTACTATTTTTTTCTGATTTTTCTTGATTTTTTGGATTTTTAAATTTTTTATTATTAAAAATTATGATGTTTATGATACGATATGATCTATGTCACAGGGACTTGACAAACTGGGTGACGCACCCGCGTCGATGCAACGCGGGTGCGGCACCCGGTGCGGTCAACGCACCCAGTGTTATTTTTGTCAACATGACCCTTCCGGCGAATGCAGTGAGAAAGGGGGAGGGCACAACAGGGAGCCGCCGGCCTCCTGCCGGCCCTTCGGCAATCAAAAGAAGAAGTGATGAAGAGAAGAAGGGGAGAAGAAGGAGATGCGTACCTGAGAGAGAGAGCCGTCGTCGTCGACGCTGGGTTTCGGTCGCACGTCGGGAGCGAGAGAGAGGGGAAGGATGCGATAGGGGGCGCCGACCTTCCGGCGAACGCAGAGAGAAAGGGGGAGGGCACGAAAGGGACCCGCCGGCCCTTCAACAAACAGAAGAAGGACATGCGTACCTAAGAGAGAGATGGTGTCGTCGTCGGTGCCGGGGTTCGTTTGCACGCCAGAAGCGAGAGAGAGGAGAGGAGGAGCGCAGGGGTGAGGGCTTCCCTCTCACCCTTGTGGGATTTAAACGGCACGGGAGGACGCAAATCGGGAAACCCCAAAGGGGTTTCCCTTATCAGCAGAGGCGAAAAAAAAATGAAGGTCCAAGGCTGCACGGGCGTTATTTTTTTTTTAAGGGTTTTTCCTGGACTCGGTTCCGGTCCGGGTCCGATTTTTTTTTTTTTGTAAAATCGTGGGTTTTACACCTACCCCCAACGAACAAAGCCCTCGGAGAGATGAGATAGCTGACCGCACCCAGGGTCATTTATGTCCAACTTTTGGACTTTATATATAGCGCTGTACATGTTTTAGGATTTGCCTTCATCAAACTCATTGAAATGGTTGTTTTGTTTTATGAGCTGCTAGAATACAGGCCATGAATTCATGCTGCTAATTTGTTTCTGTAAACCAAAATCCAGACCTGCGTGGTACAGTAGTCCTATTTGTCTTTGTATATTCAATAAATAAAATCAGCCGCTGCGTGTTTTCAAAAAGGGGCGATCTATCTGTAGATGGGGAATCAGGAACTGTGGGTTCCTATTAGTAAACTTTTTATATATAAATAATAAAACAGAAACTATGAGCTGAGTATGTGCAGTATAATACTTTTGTGTCTTGCATCCTTGATAAAACCCTGTATTGCTTATCACAATTTCTAAAGTAGTCTAAGTGAAAATCCTGTTAGAACTTTACAAATGGTCCTTGACCTATCTGTGTTAGGTCCCAATGACCGAGTAACTATGCTTAGTAGATCCATCAACAAAAACAATTTGTGTTTTAAGATTAATAACCAATATTAGATATCTGTGTTGAGGTCATTGGTAGAAACTTACTCCGGCAACAAGGATACTGACAGATTGTTCTGTTGAATTTTGTTCAGCAAGAGAAATCCAGTTCTGCGTTTACAATAAGCATGTTTCTGTGTTATGTTCTTGGGCACAAGCTGACTGCTGCATATTGTTTTCATAATTTTTATGCAGATTGTGTTCTTTCTGTACTTTAGGTAATGAATGGTGCAAAGTTTATTGATGTTTACTATATCTTAATCAAGTGTAGTTAATTTGGAAGTCCATGAGCTTTTCTACAGTTACCCTGCATATTGTGTAATCTGCCTATGTGTGACAGCACTTGAAAGGATTCCGCACTAGCATCCAAATTTCTTGTGACAACATGATTTACATTGCCAATTTGAATTACTTACCTATTCTTATAGTCTTTCAACAAAAGCCAAAAATAAACAGTACACCAATGATCAAACCCTGTTTATAAACACTTTAATGTAAAGAATTAAACTTATGTGGGTCTTACTCCTATGAAGTGGAAGTCCATGATTTTAGTGATAATAAAACTGAGTATGATGAAAAGATTGTGGTTATGAAGCAGTACATTTACTTTTGTGAATAACTTCAGGGTAGCCCTACATTACATATAATTCTCAAAGAATGAATTCATAACCAAGCCTACGGGTTGGTTTGCACATGAATGACCAAACCTTGTGTAAGAGGGTTCCATGGGGGCCCTCGAGTTTATAAAGAGACTACACAAGTAAATTGAAATATAATAATTACTGCCTGACTGGTTTAAAGGTACCGGGGCATTCGTGCTTGACTGGTTTAAAGGCACCGGAGCACTCTGAGTGGGTGTTTGAGAAATCTTGCCTAACTGGGCAATATGGGTTGGGTACCTGATGCAGGTACTTGGGTTGATGAGCTTGCACTCAATGTCAATAACACTGGTGAAAAACTTAAATTTAAATTTTTTGAGCCTGACTGGTTTAAAGGTACCGGGGCATCCGTGCTTGACTGGTTTGAAGGTATCGGAGCACTCAGAGTGGGTATGTGCAATTAAATTAAAAAAAAAGTTTGTATACCTTTGTAAGATCACAAAGGTTGGGGATCTACTATTATGGTAGTGGAAAATAAATTTTGGGGAAATGCCCCTGTACTTCGGGTAATTTAAATAAATGAAAAGATAAACTTACTCAGATTTGGGCTTACCTTAGAGAGGGTAGGTGGTACAAAACTCTGGGGACATGTGTTCTTGCTTCGAGCGGCAATGACTCGTTGGTCTCCAGTTCTCGAAGTTAGGGGACCCAGACTACCAAATGTGTCCTAGGTGGTAGCTCCATGTTCTTCTGCAGAAGTTAGGGATGCATCCTGTTTTGGTTTTGGGCCTTTGAGAGGTTCTCTCAGTCACTCGCCGTTCCTTTAGGATTTACAGTTTCAGTTAGAACGTTCAGGTTAATAAAACACCAATGCATAATAAACCCACGAAGGTTCTCTTCTGAAATGGTTGCCTTGGCCTGCATGTACCCGCGTGATAATTCAAGAAAAACATTAAGTGAAAACACCTTGTGTACATCAGTGGATAAGTGGTAGACCGGTTTGCACTTGAACATGTTACCTTTGGCATGTGGTTACTTAAACTAGCTTGAAATAAATTAGGTATATCTGTGAGTTTGATTTGAACCTGTTATTAGTCATATGAGTTGTTAGAATCTTAGATATTGTTGTTGTAGAAAATTAGTTCATGATATCTCCTTTGCAATTTAACATGTCATTAGCTAACTTAGAATGAAATGAATTCTTTATTTCTATGACTGTTGATTTGATTATTTTAGTGTCCATATGTGCTAGTTGAAAACTTAAAAACTTGTGAGGTGTAGCAGTTTAGTCATATGTTTATGCTTAGTATTATGCTTTAATTAATCCAAATCCTTTGCATACTTGTTACTTAGTATATCTGCCAAAGTACAATATTTCCTACTTAGACCGTTGTAGTCTAATTCCTATAAATTTATCATTTTTCAGGTGAAGATTAGAGTTTATGAGCGGCTGCGGGGCGAGACTTCGATCGAGATTTGATTTACTGTTCTCGGGATAGTTTGATTTCCTTTTGATTTATTAGTTCATGTCATTATCTACTTGATATTTGAAATAAAAGAAATGGTGTTGCTTGCTCTCTACTGTAATGTTCCAGAATGCTTAACCTCATAGTATCAGTTGTTTCCGCTGTTACAAAAAAAAATCCTCAAAATTTGGGTTAAAATTTTGGGGCGTTACACGGGTCCTAGTTGATGCTTTAGCCCGATCCATTGAATTATTGGGATGGGCTCGACCCAAATTTAATCGGACTGAACCCTAATTTGCCTGCCTCAGCCCGGTCCGATTTGGGCAGGGTACCCTGTCCGTTGGCCACCCCTATGTATGGTGCACAATACTTCTATACTATAGAGAATTGTTGTTAAATGTTAGTTATCATGCTTTTTTGCTCATGCATCATCAACTCTTAGGGCATTTTAGTCTTCATGTGCATTTGTGTAAGGCTAGTTTAGTCTTCTTTTTTTTACTAATGCATTGTGGGGATAGTTAGTGTATTCTTATTTATTTAGATGGAATATATGAAAATGTTAAAATTATAATTTTGTAGCCTCTGAACTACCAATATTACAACATTTACTTATTTCTAACTAGTAATGGCATGCTTGAGAAAAAAATAGAAAGTGGGGGTGAGGTAGTTTCCTATGTCTGAAGAATAAGAGGGAGAAAAGAAGATAAAGTAGCTTTATGTTTTTCATGCTTTTTGTATATTGTGGCATCACATTTCAGATATTTAACTTCCTAAATATTCCCTCTTTCTTTTTCTGTTCTTGGTAGCAAGGTGTGAGACATGTAAAAAACAGTATGAATGGTAAATATTGCAATCTGACCCAATATTGCAAATATTGGGTGTCTTTGTTGGCATCCTTAAAATTTTCACTAATTTTCTTCTTGTATACACCTCATATATTTTTGGCTATATCATTCATTAGAACTTGATGAAAAATAGCAAGTTTTCTTTCCAAACAAATGGTTTATCCTTTTGCTTGGCTGTATACTTTGAAGTAAATTTGTTTAGACTTTGGAGGTGACCAATAATTGGTCTTAAAGCCCAAGAATGCATTCTTTGTGCTGCCATTTATAAAAAAACTTGATTTGGTGTCAATTGAAAGATGAAAGAGATTTCAGAAAAAAAAACCTCATGGATCTTTAAACATGGCATCGGACAGCTTTTGAAGCCTTTTCTTTGTCCTCAAACTGTCACTTAGGAAATCCTTGTCAGTGGGCATCTGTTAAACCCATAGTCACATATATAGTACATATTTTGAAAATATAGCGATAATATAGCTATAAATTCATTAAGTGATATTATATGCAAAATATCATGATATTTCAAAAATATCATAAATTTATATATGTCACAAATAATATCATGATATTATGAGTTACCTTTTACTTTTTTACTTCTCTATATCTTAACTACATTTTTATTCTTTCTTTTATATATTTTACTTATTTATTTTATTATGTGTATGTTATTATCTAAATATGTTATTTTTCTTACTTATTTCTACTATTTTTATATTTTAAATTTTTTTAAGCTCCATGTTTTTCCTGAGATTTATCGATTGAACCTATATTATCGCGAGAAATTGCCTTGACGAGATACAGCTGAGACTGATATTTATGACTATGGTTAAAGCCTTTAAAGAAAAGAAAAAGCCTTAGGAAATCATTGCCCATTTATTTATTACATGATATTCTACTGAGTTCCCTTACAATTCTTTTGCGTTCAATTTCAGTTGAATCTGTGGAAAAGAAAGTAGGGAAGGTGATTGTCAACTTGCTTCAAGCTGTTCCAGTAATCTATGTGGAAGGTGGGCTCAGATTTGTACTCTTGGACCTATTGGCAAATCAACTTCCACAGTTAACTTCATGGCCAACATTGAAGGAAATGACCAAGGAGCCAGATCTCCTTAAAAAGAGTTATTTAGAACGCTTAAATGAAATGCTTTCAAGGTATGCAACATATATTTTTTGTGTTCAATATTTCTTTCTCTAGTTTTCTTTTATATTTGCTAAGAATACATGCATAATGCATGTCTAAGGTGTTCCTGCATATATGCATACATGAACTTATGCCTGTTCATTTATGTGCTTGTGCAGTCATGATACCAATCTTTATATCAGAATAAGAAATAATAACTATTATCACTTTTCTATGCCAAATTGATATTACTTAAAAATTATATTCAAATAGAAACCCATAACTTGTAAATCTTCATGTGAGTTTTAGATAGCTTTTAGTTGGAGGATTTTTCCCTTTTGTTTTTTTGGTAACAATTTGGCTTCCTCTTATTATGCATAAATGACTTGATTGCTTCACAAATAACATGCAATCTTTGGGTAATTGAGCACCATGAATCTCAAGTTGTGGTATGCATGCATGTCAAGGATGAGATTGTTTCTTCCCTCGTAGACTATCAAAGTACATGGATGGTTAGAAGGATCATAATAGCCATACATAATGAGCATATATAATGAAAAATATGTCCATTAGATATAGGTCCAGCTGGACCATGCAAAAGGTACACACATATTCTAGCATCTGGTATTTAGATGAGAGATGTGACAGTATCAAGAAGGAAATACAACCTTTTAGTGTTTGAAGTGCAGGGTGACTAATTTTATGAACATATACAATAGTAATGTGCTCAGACTGCTTCAAATGATAGTGTATGAAGGTCAACATGCATCCGTGATGCAACAGAGGACAAAAGGGATAAGCTAAAACTTATCAAAGATGATGGAGTATTTGTAACATGTATTTCAATTTTCAACTGACAATATTGAAACTCTCCTGCATTTTACCTTATGATTTGTGATATTGTCTCAGAAGATTGCAATAACCTGCTGTGTGACTTCTGCACTAGGATATCTTTCCTGTCTATTTATATGGATGTATGTTAACAGTTTGTATGTATTTAAAAGGAGATTTTACATGTAGGCACCTAACTAATGAAAAAATTATGTTTAACCACTTATCTTTTAAAGCCTTTCATATAGGTGTTTGTCCTTTCAACAAATTGCTCAAATGGCCACTTATGTCACTTTTCTTGCTAAAATTACTTATTTGGTCTTAACTGTATGACAGTTCCAACAAAGTGACACTCAGTCATCTAAAGAAAAGAAATGGTTAAAGTGTCATTTTAAAAAGTTAGACTTGCTAAAGTTACTTATTTGACCTTAACTGCATCACAACTACAAAAAGTTGCATTCTGTCATTTAAAGAAAAGAAATGGCTAAAGTGTCATTTTAAAAAGTCAACAGAGTGAAGTGATAGAAAAAGAAACTTAAGCGGTCATATGAATTATTTCTTGAAAACATAGGTGGCTATTTGAAAAGCTTTGAAACGTAGGCGGTTTTGCCATAAGTTAGGCGCCTATATGTAAATTCCCCTATTAGAGATCTACTTGTTCATTAATTTTATCATGAAAACAGACTTTATGGTTTATAGGGACTTCAATGAAGTAAAAGATGTTATGGCTGGTTGGATAGCGTCTATCTGCTCGACCATATATTCAATGGTAATCTTTTTTTCTTTGTTTGGTAGCCTATGATATGTTAATTGCATAAGCTCTTAATACATGCTGCTGATTCTGGTGCAGGATGAATTGTCAAAAGTTGAAGCCAGCTTCCGAATTCATTTGCATCTGATCATCCAGGTGATAGGAGTAATTCCTTCAGATGTATCCTTATCAGATGGATGAATAATTTTTTCAAGCATACATTAAATTTTGGACACATTAAGCATACCGGCTTCTCTCTCTCTCTCTCTCTCTGCAGGGGATACTTTTAGCCAATAGATTACGAGTGCTGGCTATGTCCATGCTTGATTTGCATGCCTTACTGAAGGTATCATAACCACTCATACCGAAAGTCATTATTAATTAATCTTGATATTTGCTTTGATTACTATAACTTATTTTTTTCTCCTTAACCTGGAATCAGTATTTATGGAATTAAAATCAAAATAATAAAAATTTGGAAAGACCTTTGCCAAGTGTCTGTTGTGCCTTGGTCGTGGTTCTCATTTTCTAAATTAGATGGAGGCATACGTTTCTGGAAGAACTGGTCCAAGTTAATATGACTATTTCTGGCCAGCTATGATTCTATAGACATGTTAGTTTGATTCTTTTCATTTACGATTTTCTTTTCATATTTATTTTTTTTAGTATTTTCTTCTTGTTCTCTTTGAAGTTAAAATGGATTTTTTCTTTTTTCCTCATTCTACTATTGTTTTATGTATTGTCTCCTCCGCTCCTAATGATCAGACACTCTTTCAATCTTCAAGCATCTTCAACTTGTGGTTTTCTAGATGGGCGATGCTTGGTTTCCAGTACTTGTATTTTTTATTTTTGAAACATTGTCTTGGCATATTACTGCTAATGACTTTTATCAAATTTGTTGAATGCTATTATTATCCCTGACCTCCATGCATCCACTTTCATCCAATCTTTGATGATGGATAGAAGGGAAGTGATGGTCTCACGGCATGCTAATCCCGTTATACGAAATTGGGGTGGACAACTAGTCTTCTCGGCCTGTCAACAGTCTGCTACTTAATCAAGCCTCATCTGTCAAAGGGCTGGGTTGTGCCAAAGTGTTAAAATCTGCCGTCCAGATTCACCTGCACAGGGAAGAAGAACAATAGAGAGAAGAAGGGGCTGCAGAAAGTCACGTTCAGAACAGTCCATCGTGATAGATTGTATACAGAAATATATATTAAGGGGTTACAATAATTTGGGTACGAAAATACCCTCTGATAAAAAACAGAATTACAACATAACAATGAACAGTGCGTCAAACAACATTGGGTCCTAGGTCTGGACCTGACTTGGATCCAGACCCATATACCATACAACTTCTTTTTACCCTCCCTCAAGATGTACATGGTCCTGAACCATGAACAACTTGCCTTTCAGCATCCAAAACTTGTCCTTCGTCAATCCTTTGGTGAATATATCAGCTGTAATAACCCATTTGTTAATGGAGGTTTTTGGGCCTGGGATCCACATTTTGAATCCAAGACCCAGAAAACATCCTTAAGAATAGAGGCAAAATAACCCTTATACAAGAGTTTTCGGAGGATCCACGATTGGATCCATTCGGATCCAATCCGTGAACCATATCGAGTGGGAGGTGCGGGTCCAAAACCACAACCGGGTTTGGATCCCGAGTCGCAGATCCGGACCCGGCCCGCTCGTTAAAACGATAAAAAGGAGGGGAGGTTTTAATAAGGCAACCCGATAAGGGTTGCCCGATTTTCTGTAACAGGCAGTAGGGTTCAGAGATAACCCTAACCTTGATCGCAAGGAAAAGAGGGGGGGAGGATGGGCCGCAACCACCGGCGAGATGGTAACGACCTCCACCATTTTCGGAGGGCATCCTCCTTCAAAATAGCAGGTCGGTATTTTTTCCCCCTTATCTCTCTATTTTCCCCCAAACTCTCATCTCTCTCCCTCTCGTTTTGTGCGCATCGTCAGAGCCACCGTCACCGACAACTTCCCACCCGCGGCAGACATACACGACACCCTTGTCAAGCGGAGCTCCTTCTTCCTCTTTCTCATTGTTTCCCCTCGACCTGAGTTCGACAGTGGGGAGATCGCCCTCAGCTGACCCTTCTCTCGTAACGACTGTCTTCGATCACCGAAAAAATCGCCGAAAGAGGTATGGTGCTTCTCTTGAACCTAGGTGAGAGATTGAACATGAGTTCTATTCCGTGTGATCTTTTGAGACGAAAGTCCTTGGAGACATCTCTAGATGGCCGTCCATTTGATCTGAGGTTCTTATTTTAGGGTTTGATCGATTTGAGGCTTTGATTTAGGGTTTCAATTTGGGATTTATTGAACTACTTTGATTTTATTTGGTGTCTCGTCTTTAGGGATTGAAATTTGGATATGTAAGCGGTACAATGCCGTTTCTGAACAATCTGACTGGGTTATTCCAGTCTTCTATAGCCTAAGTACTTTCTGTTTCATGCTGGAAAACAGCCAGAATCTCATAGGAATCAGTTAGTTCGACTGTTAAGCTTATCAAATCTGTATTTTTCTCATTAAAAACGGAAATATATATATATATATATATATATATATAAAGATAATCTACTGTTAAAACAACGAAACATTGCTATTTAGTAGTGATATTCCTAAACTATGGCTGAAGGGGATACCTTTAATCTAAGGTTTGTGGAAGAGACTAAAATGTACACTGCAATCTCGTTAAAAGTTCAATCCCCTGGTTTCATCTCACCGCTTGGTTGGGTGGACGAGTACCTATTTTGATTTGATATTGCACAGTTCAAAGTGTTGCTGTGTGAGGTATTATGTTTTTGTGAATGAACTGTTAGTACCTATTTTGATTTGATATTGCACAGTCCGAAGTGTTGTTGTGTGAGGTATTATGTTTTTGTTAATGAACTGTTAGTATTTGGCCTGTTTGCTTCCTTGGGCTGAAATTAATCTGGTCTGATAGCCTATGACATGTTCCTATCTGAATAAGGTTTCACGACTGAGTGAAACGTGGTTGATTGGATCGGTATTTGTACTAATCAAAACTATTTCACACCTTCAGAAGCCAGACTAAGGTGATGCTGCATCTATGTAAAACAATAGATAACAGACTATTCCATCTTGAATTAAGACAAGGGAAAATTGTCCCAGTGCCAAACAGAAAATAAACTTTCTGTATGGAATTGAAGGGATGTGTTGACCTCACTGAAGCTGTAACAGGCATAACAGCAGCCCAATGCGCGTTGGTATATGCTCAATAAGTTACCTATGTTCGTCTTGGTTGATGCTGTTCATAATGCTAATACTGTTCATTCATGTTAGGTTGACATAGGTGCTCATGCACGAAATTTATAAGTTCTGCCCAATGATATGTATATGTGATTGATCTTGCTAAGCAGTGGTCCATTGTCTTGGTTATGCCATCATTATTGTGAGCATGTGTTATCATTTAACTGCCAACTTATTGATATTGTGCAATTAATGTAAGCATGTACACTCGATAAAAATGTGTAATTTATGTGCACATGCACACTCGAAGGAGATATGCATTGGTGGATACACGTATGTGATGGAGGTAGCACACATAGTGAGAATGCATATGATTTAAAAATGACATGCTTATAATTGGGTTTATATTTGCATGAGTGCACATGCTTTTGGCACTTTGGCCTAGTGTTATGAATAAAACACTACTTTGGTTTTGTTATGTGATACATCGATGGCCTAAATGGACCATCACCGGCCTGGAGAGCCGTGAGTTTGATTTCTTCTCATATATATATTTTGATTTGCATCACTTAAACCACACAAGTTGGTATGACACACTACTACACTGTTCCTGTTGTCCTTAGGGGTTGGAGTCCCGTAAGGGTCCCCACAATAGAGGATGCGGGTTTTCACTTTACTTTTGCATATGGTGTTGCAAACTTAAAGAATTGAATTTAATAAAAATATAATAAATAAGAACAGTGTAATATATGTTCTGGGATCTTCCATTTGAAGAATGAAGATCTTGGAGATCCGGTCTTGGGGAGACTGTCAGGATACAAAATCTCCGTGTGCTTAAATTTGATTCCCTGAACCCGATATTGATGTTCCTTCTCCTGACCACAGTTTTAGGGAGAGTCCGCCACTTTAACTGGGGGTAGTGTATTTGTTACAACTGTGATTGTTTTGGTACCAAGGAAGTGGCACATGTGGGCGTGGGGTGTCCCTTGTGTCCCCGACATTGGATGTGGAGGTCTAATGTTCCGAAGGTGATTCGGTCGAGGGCTAAGTTGGAACCCACTAATAAAATACAAATTGTGTGTTAAGCAATCCTTGGAACCTAACTTAACCTCGGGGTTTGTACACGTCTGGTGTATCCGTGGGCAATAGAATTAAAAAGATGAACTTAAAGTTGTATGCATTTAATAGGGTATGCATATGGAAAGGAAAAATGAAACGTAAAAGTAAGATAATAAAATGATTCATGCATTAAAAAGAAATCATGTATTTTCCTGTTATGCACTAGATCATGCATATTTGAATTGTTCTCTAAATCATGATATGATGGTGGGGGTATGTTATTTACTTCCTAAATGCATGCTGAAAGACTTGGTTACTTAGTTCTTGCTATATGCTACTGCTTTACTGTTCCTTCTTAGTGAGTATACGAAACCTGTTGCATGTGTGATTTCTTAAACACTGTAAATTGTTATATCTTCACACTCAAATTATTATATGAAATCTTATCCATGTTCTTTGTCTCAACTGGTTTCTTTAGAAGTAGCTGTGCTCAGAATTTCAGTTTTGACATCCTACTTTGTTGGTTTTTCACGGGAACCGGTGATCAGTGAGGTTTGACTAGCTACTGGGAGGGGACTAGAGTTATACTTGGTTCTTGACAGCTTCATTAGTGAATAGAGTGACTTTTTTTTTTGTCTTTTAGTTCTACTGTTGCTTTCAGTTTTCTTGCTTAGTTAGTGTTGCTTTATTTTCGGTTGAGTAGAACAATGTCTTTGAAATTTAATTTTATTCATAAATAAAGAGTTTTGGTTGGATTATTGTGAATGATAATTGTAAGTCCCTTTATGGTGTTGGGGTATCCAGATGGAATTGGAACTGTGAGGACCCTGGGTCTCTGGGATGTTTTCTGCACATGATTTTTTTTTTTGCATTTTTCAAAGGGTATTAGTTGGGGTCGTTACATCAGCAACCTGCTCTTCAGTTCACACAAAAATAGGTTTAATCTCATTTTCTTCAACCTTCTGTCTGACAAAATGTTGGTCTATCTCAATGTGTTTTGTTCGACTATGATAAATGGGATTAAAAGACATATTAATAGCACTTTGGTTGTCACATAGCAGAAGCGATGGAGCAATCGGTTCTCCTATCTCCGTTAGGAGATGCTTGATCCACGTAGCCCTCAGTAGTCGCGGCAACCATTGACTTGTATTCAGTCTTTGTGCTCGATCGAGCAATGGCCTTTTGTTTTCTACTACTCTTAGGCACCAGATTCGACCCAATGAAACTACAATATGGGTTTGTAGTTCCTTGTAACAATAATATCATATATATATATCAATAGGAGAGTGGTTACATTATGTTCCTTTTAGATAAATAATGACTGATCTAGGAGGGACCGTGAGAAACCATGCCTTTGTATCTTAAGTGAAAAACTCTCAAACCAAGAACGAGATGCCTGCTTCAAACCATAGAGAGCTCTTTTTAACTTACACATATACTTGTTAGAATCTTCCTCTGGATATCTAGTGGGCTGTTCTATATAAACTTCTTCCTTTAGATCTCCATGCAGAAAATCATTTTTAACATCTAGCTGACTTAACGTCCATCCATATTCAATGGCTAAAGCCAACACAATTCGAATGGTCCCCATTTTTACAACCAGACTGAATGTTTCATCAAAATCCTGCCCTTGTTTCTGTTTAAAGCATTTGGCAGCAAGCCTTGCTTTGTACCTTTCAATACTCCCATCTGGTTTATATTTAATCTTGTACACCCATTTCGACCCAACCACATTCCTGTTGTGTGGTCTGGGGACAACTTCCCAAGTACAACATTCATGTAGGGCTTATATTTCCTCATTCATTGCTTCAATCCACTTCCTAGAATTTGCATTTTGATAAAATGTGAGAGGCTCATCCTTTTTGTTTATGGCCGTTAAAATAATTGAAGATCCATTGAATTTTTTTTATAGCTGACCCATCTGTCTATTGGGTGTCGAGTAGATCTCCTAACATCCAATGCCTGTGAAGAGGTAGAAGGAGCATCAATATCTCGACTGGAGACAAATGGAGGCTCCTTCTCTTGTCGGGTGTAGACAACACCTTTATACATTTTCGTTTCCAAGGAGGGTGCAACACCTTCTTCTGGTTGTGATTCATCTGTTGATTCCTTGCATGTTTCCTTCTGGTTGCAATCTGAAGGGCAACTATCGTTAATGTTGGAGAAGAGTCCGGAGTTTAGCCATGGGTAGTACACCTCAACATTAGAATCTGAATTGGAGGGGTTAGCTGAATGGTTATCAAAATTCATCTCATCAAAATCAACATTTCTCAATATTTTGATGCATTTGCTCGAGGGATCATAGCAACTGTACTCATTGTAATCCTCAGCATATCCCACAAACCTGCACTTAAGGCTTTGTCCTGAAACTTATGTCTCAATAAGCTATCAATATCCACATAACAAACAAACCTAAACACACGTAATTCATGATAATCGGAATGAGTGCCAAAAAGAGAGAAATATGGTGATCTGTTTTCTAAAATGGCCATGGGCAGCCGGTTTATCACATGCACTGCAGAGTGAAAAACCTTTATCCATAAGGTAATAGGGAGATTACTATCGTGCATCATGCTCATTGCACTCTCAACAATATGTCGATGCTTCCTCTCAGCAATCCCATTTTGTTGAGGTATGTGTGGGCAAGACACTCTTCTCCTTATTATATTATGTTGAAGAAAATCAATAAAATTACTAGAGGAGAATTCTCCCCCCCCTATCACATTGAAAATATAGAATATTCTCAGAGATATGGTTTTTGACAAAGGAATGAAATCTTCGGAACAATCCAAAGACTTCTGACTTGTGTTTTATGAAGAATATCCAAGTGTAACGTGAATAACTGTCAACGAAAATAAAATAATATCTACTACCAGATCCATAGGCAATTAGAGCAGGGCCCAGACATCAGAACATATGACCTCAAATGGCCTTGAAGCTCTTTTATTGATTGAATTGAAAGGTAAAACATGACTCTTACATAAATGACAACTTGGACATTTTATATCATTTGCTTCTAGACTCATACTAGACTTACAAATAAAATTATTTGAGACAAGTTTTTCAATGAAGTGACGACCGCAATGACCCAGATGACTGTGCCAAAGAGTTGGCTTATTATATTCAGAAACAACAAACACACACTCAGAAGAGACCAATGATGGAGTCTGATGGAGCTTTAAGGATGGGCAAGTGGAACGAACTGAAGAGGAGGAAACTTCTTGAAAGATGTACATGTTGCCTTGTCTCTTTCTTTCAACAAACGTCTCCCTCGTGCGAAGATCCTTGACATGAACAGAAGAGAGTAAATTCAACTAAGGCATTGACATCATCAACAAGTTTTGAGACGGAAACAATATTTTTCTAAATATTGGGAGCATGAAGGACATTTGAAAGACTGACGGAAGACTTGGACATGAGTATAATGGCATTTTCAATGTGTGAGATAGAGTGATGAGAACCATCTCCTTTGACTATACTATTTCTACCAACATAAGCAGTAAGGTTTAGGAGCTTACCCGTATCACCTATAACGTGCGTTGCTGCCCCAGAGTCGATGTACCAAGTGCCTTTGTCATTCTGTTTCATATTCAGTCCTGCCAAGGTTGCCAATAGCAACTCCTTTACTTCTCCCCTAACCTTTGAATTTGCTGTCTTTCTTAGCCTCTGTTTGCGAAGATTTTTCCTTATTCTGAGGATTAAACCAACATTTTGCTTTAATAATGTCCTTTTCAATTACACAGAAAACAAGTAGGGATGGACCTTTGACCTTGTTGATTGGGGGGAACATTGGGCGTTGGAAGCAATCCACGACCCCCAAAGTCATTTCTTCCTTTTCCTCTCCTATCTCAAAAATATTTCCTCTTCTTTCTCTTCCATAAGCCAGCCCTGTAGCAAGCGCATCTTGAGTCCCTGGCTGCACATAAGTCTCCGCAGAAAATCTCTTCAAGGTCATCTCATACTGCAACAACTTTGCACGTAGATCTTCGAATTTTGGAAGCTCTGGGACACACAACAAGGATGTTGCTAGATCATGATAATCTGGCCCCAATCCGCTTAAAGTCCTTTGCACTTTATCTTTATCACTAACTGCACATCCCACGATAGCCAGTTGATCTATGATGCTTTTCATTTTATTCAAGTACTCCATGATAGACATCAAATCTTTCTTTAACATATGAAATTCTCGCTTGAGGAACACAACTCTTGTCTCGGAGATCTACGAATATGTCTAAACTAGTTTCTCCCACAACTCCTTAGCTAAACAATCATCAGGAATAGCCACAAGTATTCTTGTGAGAGCGTAGAGGTGATATATGCTACTAACGCTTGGTCTTTTTTTATCCAAGCAACATAATCTGGATTTCTAACCAGCACCGTAGAGGACATCCCTTTATCATCCTTCTTTTCCTGCGAAATGAACTCTGGCGGGGCTGAAATTGATCCATCCAGATGTCCAGAGAGATCTTGGCTCCTTATAAAAGGAACAATCTGTCATTTCCAAGTCAAGAAATTGGAATTATTTAACTTTTCAGAGACCAGTTGACTAAGGAGGTTAGAGGAAAGACTCGTCTGCGAAAGAGATGGATCCATTTGAAAGAACACAAAGGAAAAGAATAACATTGAATAAAAGGAACAAAGAAAAGGGAATTCTGGACCAGACTCAGTTCAGTCTCAGTTCAGTGAGGGAATCAGCCACACAAATATTCTACCCCTTTTGTTTTTAGAAAGTTACGACAAATATGTTATATCTAGACGTGATCGGAGAGCACGAGAGGTCTGATCCTATCAAAACTGAATCAGTCCGTGATATTGATAAATCCTTCGTTGAACAGAGAAAATGATAACGTCAAGTTAAGAAACGTGATCAAAGAGCACGAGAGGTCTAATCCTATCAAAACTGAATCAGTCTCTGATATTGATAAATCCCTCGTTGAATAGAGAAAATGATAATGTCGAGTCAAGAAGACAAAAATGTCAAGGGACTGGATTAAAAAAAAGACTCAAATTGTCTCGGGTTGATTTTTCGGAATAGGATATGTGCAGTGCAGAGCTCTACTGAGTGAAAAATGCATTGAGTGTAGGAATGCACGGTATGCATTCGCTTGATCGGTGACGTGCGGTGGTAGCACAACATGCGATAGGCATCAGTATCGTCGTTAGTGCATCGCTGTGTGGCAGCACAAACGTTGAGCGTTGTTTGGTTAAGTAGTGCTAGCGGATTAGAGAATGTTGCCTTTGGGGATTTGGTTAAAGACCTCTCGGCTTGCAAGAGTTTTCCACGCGTAGCGGTTGGACACACGAGGGTGCGTGTGAGTTAGGCCTAATTCCCCTAGGAATCACCTTAGGTGGTTCCAATCGAGTATAGTGACTCGGGGCTAGGCGAGTGAATGCCTAGGCGCCGACGAATGAGTTTGGGTGGTGCTTTTCGCTATGGTGTTCAATCATCAACCAATCTTTGGACTGGGGGGCACAAGGTCTTGTTCCTTCAGTTGCGAGGTTTTGCTATGTCGTGCACATGGGGCTGTAATACGCTTCATGGCACGCAAGGCTAAGGCAAAGTTTGTGCCTCTTTCAGAAGTGATAGCTGGTATGGGACGACTATGCACTAAGCGGCATGGAATGCACATTTGGAAATGCGCTTGATCAGCTTCTGCTAGGCAGCTGCGCATGGGGTGGTGCGCAGGGCCAATGAAAATGATTAAGCACATCGAAAGGTGTTGGTACGTGGCCTTTGGCCGTTAGGCTGACAAGCTTGGGCAGCTTGGCACGTCGCGGATTTGCGAAGCATTCTATACCCATGACAGAGCGATGGAAAGGCTTGCGACGGTAAGGAAGGACCGTTGCACCATACTGGTTTATTGAAAAAAGTAAGCCCGTGACACAAATTGACGTTATTTCAAGGCAAAAGGAGGTTTAAGATTGACAACAAGAAATCAAAGAAAAAAAATGATATTTCAAGACAAAAGTTTCAGATTAACGGCAAGAAAAGGGAATTATGAAGAAAACGACTTTAAAAAGTTTCTTTAGAGAAGAAGAGGACCAAATCTCTAAAAAAACAAGAGAATAGAAAGAGACAAAATCAAGGATCGAAAAACAATCTTGACTTGGAATCTCAGATCATCTCCTTGGACATACCTTTTGGAAAAGCAATCCCAGGCCCAACTTTAACACCACTTTGATACCATGTTAAAATCTGCTGTCCAGATTCACCTGCGCAGGGAAGAAGAACAGTCCACCGTGACATATTGTATTCAGAAATATAAGACATGATAGGGTGCCCTTGTCTAGGGCTGTTCGTGAATCAAACGCCCCCTTAGGTACTTTTGTTTTTCCTAAACTTTTTTTAGGGTTTTGTTCTTTATCACCTCAACATCTTGGTGGAGGTCAATGCCCTTGTCGGAGAAATTACCATGCTTAACCTATATCAACCTCATAAAAGAAAAAGAAAAATATTGGCCTTGGAATGTATATTGGACCTTTTGGTTTTACTTTTTGAGTGTATGTAGTTGTTTTTGTAACCTAGGGCCTGTTTGAAATGCGAGACAAAACCCTCCTGGGGACAAAGCGGTCCTGCATTCAAAAGGTGCATGAGCAAGGACAAAACGATCCCATTGGGGACCGGTTTGCCCCCTTTTTTTTTGGATGCCAAAGTCAGAGGTGTCCAGGTGGCCCCTGTTCAATGCTAAATTGCCCCTTTAGGGGGCTTGTCTGCTGTCTCAACCATAATTACCAGGGAGTTAGGTTCTAGTTTCCTAGATGCTTAATCAGACTAGGCTTTAGGATCGGTTGAAGTATAATGGCCTTGGTACATAGTTATGCTTGGTTGTATATATGGTGAGCACCAGTGTCTAAAGTGAACACTTCAGTGGCTGTTTTGAACTATTCTATATGTTTATATTTTAGGTGTCTCGGACCGAGCCTTCAGAATGGGGCATGTGCAGTGCAAAGCTCTATTGAGTGAAAAATGCATCGAGTGTAGGAACGTGCGGTATGCGTTGACTTGATCGGTGACGTGCGGTGATAGCATGGCATGCGATAGACATCAATATTGTCGTCGGTGTGACGGTGTGTGGCGTCATAGACGTAGAGCATTGTTTGGTTAAACAATGCTATCTGATCAGAGGATGTTGCCTTTAGGGATTTGGTTAAGGACCTCTCGACTTGGATGAGTTTCCCATGCGTAGCGGTTGGATGCACGGCGGTGCGTGTGGGTTAGGGCTAATTTCTCTAGGGATTACCTTAGGTGGTTCCAACTGAGTAAAGTGACTCAGGGCTAGGCGAGTGAATGCTTAGGAGCCGGTGAACGAGTCTAGGTGGTGTTCTTCACTATGACATGCAATCATCAATTGGTCTTCGAACTGGGGGTCGCAAAGCCTTGTCTCTTCTGTGGTGAGGTTATGATGGGGGCGTGTCCATGGAGTCACAATATGCTCCATGACACGCAAGGCTAAGGCATCCGTGCGCTTGCTAGTCAGTATGAGACAATTATGTATGTAAGTTACATGAACCAAGTAGAATACGCATTTGGAGATGCACTTGATCAGCTTCCGCTAGGCAGTTGTGCACGAGGTGATGTGCAAGGCTAATGTAATGATTCGGCACATGGAAAAGTGTTGGTACGCAGCCTTTGGCCATTGGGCTGGCCAGATTGGGTAGTCTGGCGCGTCGCAGGTTTGAAAAAATTTCTATGCCCGGACAAATTGACATAGAGCAGAAAGATGCACGGAGACCTTGTTGTTCGATAAGTTTGGCATTGAAGAGGGCAGTAGATTCTTACCAGTTGTGCGACAGGCTCGTAGTTGAAGCGTGGTGTTTGCCTTGTGCATGCAGAGAATGCATGTTAGATTCAGCGGGATGGATTTGCAACTTTGAGATGGGTGACTCAATTGAACTTCTATGTTCTCTCACGGGATTGTGGGTTAGCGGAGTGTCCATCTTGAGCAGAGTGCTCGTTGTTTTTGTAACGACCCCAACTCATACCCTTTGAAAATGCGTTTTTTTTTAAACAGTGCGGAAAACTTCCCATGACCCGGGGTCCTCATAGTTCCAATTCCAACTGGATAGCCAAACACTACAAACAAACTTACAATAATCATCCACAAGAACCAAAACAAATTCTTTATTAATGAATCAAGAATCAATCTCGAAGACAGTGTTTTACTCAACAAAAAGTAACGTAACAACTGACTGAAACAAGTAAATGAAAAGAACACTAGAACTGAAAGACCAAAAAGAAAGAGCCACTCTGTCCACCAATGAAGCTATCAAAAACTCAGTATGACTCTCGCGCCCTCCCAGTAGCTGTTGACTTCACTGATCACCTGTTTCTACGAAAAACCAATAAAGTAGGGTGTCAGAATCGAAATCTTGAGCACGACCACTTCTTAGTAAAACAGGTGAGACAAAAGGTTAAGATAAAATATCATGCAACATTTGAGGAAAATACATACAGGATAGTTTATAACAATTAAGAAATTTTCATGCAACAGTTATAATGCTAAGCATGCAGAAACATTAAAGCAGTAGCAAATAATAAAACTTCAGTATGCAATAATAAGTAAACATTTCACATTCATCATTATGTATTGATTAAGGAAATAATTAAAATATGCATGATCTAATGCACAACAGGAAAATGCATGACTTCTATACAATGCATGATTCATTTTGTTATCTTTTATTTAAATTTTCCTTTTTCCATATGCATGCCCTATTAAATGCATACAAATTTAAGTTCCTCTTTTTAATTATCGTTGTCCGCGGATACACCAAACGGGTATAATCTCCGAGGTCAAGTTAGGTTTCCAGGGTAGCTTAGCACAATTTATAATTTATTATTGGGTTCCAAACTTAGCGCTCGACCGAATCACCTTCGGAACATTAGACCTCCACATCTAATATCGGGGACACAAGGAACACCCAAAACCCACAAGTGTTACTTTCTTGTTACAAAAACATCTGTGTCAAAACACACCACCTCCAGGTAAAGTGGCGGACTCTCCATAAAACCATGACCATGAGAAGAAACCTCAATATCGGGTTTAGGGGACCAAAATAAGCACACAAAGTTTTTGTATCCTCACAGTCTCCCCAAGACCGGATCTCTAAGATTCTCATTCTTCATATGGGTGATCCCAAAACGTATATTACACTGTTCTTTATTATTATCTTTTATTAAAAATCAATTCCTTAAGTTTTGTAACACTATATGCAAAAATAATGGTAAAAGCTCGTATCTACCTTGCGAGAGCCATCACAGGACTCCGGTCTGTGGAAACAAATAGAACAGTGCAATAAAATGAAATATTAATTAAACATTATTTTTGCGACGCATTGAAATGAATAAGGAAAAACAATCCCACAGCTCGGGCTTACCAAACTCTCGATGATTCATTTCGATCACCGAAGCACCAAATGCAACAATCATAACCATGTGTAATGTATGCAATGATATGAACATGCCTCCAACGTACAATCATATATGTACCAAATTAATCCATTAACAACGAGCATGAAATATGACATTCCCATATGCAAATTTGAACTGCGCATGTTATACCCTTTTAATGTGCATATGCTTGGTATGCACATGCACGCATCTTTATGCGACCATTGCCAAACATGCTCCTAACCATGAATCGTCTTGGGTTGGACAAGAGCATTCATGCATTTATGTATATGCAACAACACACGTCAAGTCCATCTATGTGCAAACACTTGAAACAAACTTTATCATGGAATAATGTTTAAGCATGTCCCAACAAACATATAATCAACTTCAAATCCTCGCATACAGGGAAATCAAAGTGCAGGTACATAACTCATTTCGAGTTTCACTAATCACATAACCAGGCACTGTTTACATAAGCAAGCATTATGTCATTAACATAATATGATTCCAATATGAGATGATTCTCTTAATTGGACTAATACAAGGGTCGATGTGTTGTCAATGTGTTTACCAATACCAAATAAGAAATTGCAGGGTATTGAACCTAGTAATACCCCCCCCTCCCCCCTTTTCTTTTTTTTTCTATTTAACAACCCAGCCCAGTCGACCCTGTCGGCTGGGTCTGACAACATATACACAGGCCCAATCTGGGCCTGTGTATGCTGTCCAGAAACATACATCATAAAGAGGAACCATAGAGACTTTAGTATTGTGTTTTTTTTTGTATTGCATCACCTTTAACACATGCCAGTACCCAGTCGACTGGATCAGCTGGGCCTGCCTCGACCTTATCATAGGCTCGCCTAGCACCCAGCCGACTGGGTGCTGGGCCTGGCGCATCCTGCCAGCATGCTGGCAGTCAGCCGAGTGCTACTCGGCTGGGTACCAGCCAGCCAACAGTAACCCAGAAGAAACAAACAAACTTTTTTGTTAATATAATTTTTTTTGAAAGAACATGCCCAACCCAATCGACCCTGTCGGCTGGGTCCAACAACATATACACAGGCCCAGTTTGGGCCTGTGTATGCTGTCAGAAACGACAACATAAGTGTCAATGCAAAAACTTTGTGATATTTATTATTATATACCCTTTTTTTTGTTGAAAAACAATGAAAATACAGAATATACAAATGAGTAACAGTGGAAATCGTTGATCCACTGCTCCTCCATGGATTTCCATCAAAAGATGCATGGAAATCCAATCTCCACCCGATTTCTCATTCGTTTCAAGAAGAGGTACCCGTACCTTTAGAGGAAAAATATGAAAAGAGGGCTGTGGAAGGTGCTTGGCTGAGCAACAATGCCTCCACTCTCCTTTTTCTACCTCCTCCTCTCTCCCTTTCTTTTTCTCCTCTCTCTCTCTCTTTTCTTTTTCTCCTCTCTCTTTCTCTTCTTTCCTGTTTTTTTTTTCTAAGGCAAATGAGGGAGAAGGGCTGCCCTCCCCTCCCCTCTCTTTTAATAGCTGGAGAGAGTTTCCAGAATTAGGTCTCTCTCTCTCTCTAGGGGAGTTTCTAGATTTCATGAAACTCCCTTCCTTTCTTTTTTTATTTGACTTTTGACTTTTGACTTTTTAAAGAATTGGAAACCTCTGGTCTCCTAATTAACTAAGGAAGAGGGTTAACCCTAAACCCCTTAAACCAAATCCCGAAATTAGCAAAAATTAATAAATCAATTAATTTATTTTTTTTTGAATTTATTTATTCTTGAATGTTTGTTGAAGGATAGATGAGATGCACCAAACCCGAGAGAGAGAGAGAGAGAGAGAGCTGCACAAGAAGCAAACTCGTTAATTGATATTAGGGCTACTCTCTATGTTAAATAGAGAGAGGCCAAAAGAATAATTACATCTAAGTCTATCATTAAATAAAAATTTCAAATAACCTCTAATCTAAGAAGATTTAAACTTAAAACCACCTAATCTCAACACTCCCCCTCAAGCTTGAGCATAGATATCAATCATGCTTAGCTTGTCACAACATTTTGAGAAATTTGGTCTAGCAAGAGGTTTTGTAAACATATCTGCAACTTGGTCTTCCGACTTTAGATATTTGGTAGTGATATGACCTGCTTGAATCATATCTCTTACATAGTGGCAATCAACCTCAATGTGCTTTGTTCTCTCATAAAAGACATGATTGTTCGCTATATATGTTGCAGCCTTGTTATCACACATCATGGTCATAGGAGAGGAAACCTTCACCTGAAGATCATGAAGAACAATACGAACCCACATCAATTCAGCAGTTGTTTGGGCCATAGCCCGATATTCTGATTCTGCACTTGACCTATAAACCACATTTTGTTTCTTACTACTCCAAGAAATCAAGTTGTCTCCCAGAAACACACAGAATCCTGTGGTAGATTTTTTATCCACTACAGATCCTGCATAGTCAGCATCAAAATAGGCCACTATCTCAAGAGTTCCACCTTTCCTGAACAATAACCCCTTTCCAGGAGAAGATTTTAGATATCTGAGAATCATTATGGCTGCAATCCAGTGTACCTCAGTTGGTTTGTCCATAAACTGGCTGACTTTGCTTACTGCTAAAGCAATATCCAGCCTGGTCACAGTTACATATAATAGCTTCCCTACTAGGGAGCGATAGCTTTTGCTATCAATCTGTTTTGACCCTTCTTCAAACAACTGAACTTTATGGTCCATGGGAATATTTGTTGGTTTAGCTCCCAACATTCCCGTTTCCTTTAATAAGTCAAGAACATACTTCCGTTGAGACAAAACCATCCCTTCACGACTTCTAACAACTTTTATACCCATGAAATATCTAAGTGAACCAAGGTCTTTTGTAACAAAGTGCTTTTGAAGATGAGCCTTTGTGTTTTCAATATCTTTCACATTGTCTCCTGTAAGAATGATGTCATCCACATATACCACCATAACAACTATGCCTAAGTTAGTTTTCTTGATAAATAGTGTATGATCTGCCGCTGACCTATTAAAGCCAAAGCGTGACATCACTTCAAACAACTTTTGAAACCATGCACGAGGACTTTGTTTCAGGCCATAAATCGCCTTTCTCAATCTACACACCTTCTGACACTCCCCCTCAACCTCGAAACCTGGAGGTTGTTGCATGTAAACGGTCTCTGATAGATCCCCATATAGAAATGCATTTTTCACATCTAATTGGCATAAGCTCCAACCATGCTGAACAACTACTGAGAGAACAAGACGAATGGTACCCATCCGTGCAACAAGAGAAAATGTTTCAAAGAAAGCAATACCATATGTCTGAGTATACCCTTTTGCTGCTAATCAGGCCTTGTACCTTTCAATAGAACCATCAGATTTGTACTTTATTGTATATACCCATTTACATCCTACAATGTCAGCACCTACTGGGGAATCAACTAGATCCCATGTATGCTGAGATACTAAAGCATCCATTTCTTCTTGCATAGCCATCTTCCAGCGGTTATCCAGCTCTGCTGGTTGATAGTTCAGATGAATAGTTTCAGCAGATAAGGCTGAAATAAAAGTCTTCATCTGATTTCCAATTCTTGCATTGGAGACAAAATGAGATATGGGATATAAGGTACATTGTCGTGTCCCCTTGCGTAGAGCAATAGGCCTGTTATCATCATCATGAAGATCACTATTGTCAGTAGAACTTACCTCAGGGGAAGAAGAAGATGAAGGCACTTGCGGAGGTGGAGCTCTACACACATATACCAATGGAGGATTATTAAATCTGGAAGAGGATGAAGTTTGGTTCGGTAATGAGGGCACGGATTCCAAAGGAAAATGAGGTATAGGTAATGGAAAAGACTCAGTTGGATCAACCTGCAGCGGAGAACCGGTACTAGAGTAATATGGAGTGGATTCCAAGAAAGATACATCCACACTGACATACTCTCGGCGAGAAATAGGATCATAACATCGATATCTCTTTTGATTTTTGGGATAACCTATAAATATGCATTTTGTAGCTTGAACAACTAGTTTATCACGGTCAGGGCCAAGTTTGTGTACAAAACAAACACATCCAAATATTTTGGGCGAGAAAGAAAAGAGTGGGGCATTAGGTTTTAGGATATGTAATGGAATTTGATCACCCACAGAAGATGAAGGCATGCGGTTGATCAGATAACAAGCAGTGGTAATCACATCACCTCAGTATAACGCAGGAACATTAGATTGAATCATAATGGTTCGAGCAACATCAAGCAGGTGCCGATGTTTTCGCTCAGCCACCCCATTATGTTGAGATGAATAGGCAGAGGAAGTTTGAGGTTGAATGCCATGATTTTGGTAAAATTGTAACAGATTTTTTGATTTAAACTCAAGAGCATTATCAGTGCGAACAATCTTGACAATAGATTCAAAGTTCAAACTGAGTTTTTATTTCAAGAATTAAGGATTTGATAATACTTGAAACTTCAGATCGTTCCTTTATTAAAAACACCCATGACAGCTTAGAGAAATCATCAACAATAACAAGATAGTATCGACACCGAGTCCTAGTAGGAATCTTACTAGGACCCCATACATCTGCATGAAGAAGTTCAAAAACTTTATTACTAGACTGACTCTGACTCGAAGGGAACAAACTTCGATGATGCTTGCCCAGCTGACATGCTTTACACTGAAATGACGTAGTGGAAGGTGAAAAAGGTGAACCCGATCCACGTTGATCCATGTATTATAACCCACTTAAACTATCGGGTGTGGATACACCAGACCCGGATCCACATCATTGTTGTAACATTATAAAACATCCTTTAGGTCACGATTTTAAGTAATGAAAAAATCAGAAAGCGTAACAACTGAAAGAAAGCTTGCGTTTCTTCTTTGTCTCCCTCTCTCTCTCTTCTCTACAGGTGAAAACTTTCATGGTATCAAAGCATAGATCCGACTGAGGCTGAGAAGGATTCCGGCAAGAGCGAGTTCCGGCAAGAGCGAGTTCGGAAAATCGAGGTTCTTCTTTTCCCTTCTCCTTTTTTTTCTCTGTTCCCCCTTTTCCCTTTCTTTTCTCTTTTGTTCTTCCCCATTTCCTCCCCTCTTTCTAAAATCTACTGTGTACCCACACCTCAAGTGGTTTTTTTTCTTGTGTTCTTCCCCATTTTCTCCCCTCTTTCTGAAATTTACTGTGTACCCACACCTCACGTGGGTTTCTTCCCTTGGTGAAACCGTGATCCACGTGACCTCTATTCACGTGGGTTTCATTTTTTTGTGAATCTGTGATTCACGTTTACGTGAACACAGACACCCACAGTATCTCCTTAATTTCTTTTCTTGATCAGCCCTACCTAATCCCCTCTAAGTCTGTCTTTGCACATTCGTTTTTTTTTTTAATTTATTCTTTACTGCTATACTGTGAAACTTATCCTTTAATTATCGATTTCTATTCTTATAAAAAAAAGGAGATCCTTTAACGTGTGAAGGCATCCTTTACCTCATCAATCTCAGTTTCTGGACTGCACAGAAAAGGTTCAGAAACCGAGTTCCCTGCATCCGACAGCCTGCGATTCCAAAAAAAAAAAGGGCTGAACTTTTGTGAACACTCTGGTCGACATTCTCGTTGTTTCTTTTCAAATGGACCCTTATCACTCTCAATCAAATCTTTCTTCAAGCTTCCTCAACCAACTCGTCTCTGAAAAGTTGAATACCTCTAATTTCTTGATTTGGAAGAGACAAATTATTCCTTTTATGAGGAGTCAAGGTCTCTTAGGTCACCTGGACGGAACCACACTTGTTCCACCAGAATTTGTTCCGAGAGAAGAGAAAGATGATCAAGGGGTGAGTTCGATCGTGTACGTCAAAAATGTAGAATTTCTCAATTGGAAAAGGAAAGATCAATCAGTTGTTGCATACATCACCTCAACCCTGTCTCAAGAAGTTCTAGTTGCCATTCCCGACAATTGTACAACGCTACAACTCTGGGAGCGACTGGTTCAGACGTATTCGCAGGTTTCTCAAGCAAGGATGGTTTTCCTTAAAAGAGAATTTCAGTTGTTAAGAAAAGAATCCATGACCATCATGAAATATTTGAACAAGATAAAGACCATCACAGATCAACATGCAGTTATAGGATGTGCCGTAAGCGACAACGACATGGTGCAACAAACTCTGAGTGGATTGGGATCTGACTACAATATGATAGTCACTTCACTATTGTGCCTTCCTGCTCTTCCTTCCTTCGATGCGTTACGGGCGAAATTGATTCAGTATGAAATGACTCTGAAGGGATTCTCTGAAGAAACTCACATCCACACAAATTCTCAAGAAGTTTTTGCCACAGGAGTGACTTATGGTAGAGGACGAGGACGAGGAGGACAAGGGCGAAATGGATACGGAGGGCGTGGTTTGCTTCCCACTCCAAATATGTCTGCTCATGCGCAGGGATCAAGATCCGTCCCCACTTGCTTCTTTTGTAACAAAAAGGGGCATATCAAGGCGAATTGTTGGCACAATCCAGAGAATAAAGGAAAAGGCCCACAGACAGAAATGAAAAGAAAGTTCACAAATACCAGAGATAGTGGAGACATCAAAGATCTACTAATATCTGCCTTGTCAGAGTTGAAATTGAAACAGAGTGATGAAGGCACTTGGTTTGTTGACTCAGGAGCAGCGACTCATGTGACAGGTGATGCAGGTAAGATTTCTAATCCTATTCCTTATTTTGGAAAAAGCAAGATTGTTACTGGAGATGGATCCCACCATCCTGTTACTCATGTTGGAAAAACTGTCATTCCCATGTGACATTCCACTCTTACTCTTTCTGATGTTCTTCATGCTCCTGACATTAAGAAAAACATCGTCTCTGTCTCCAAGCTTATTGATGATAATAATGCTTCAGTTGAATTTACTCCCTTCTCTGTGCAGGTCAAGGACCTACGCACGAGGGAAACATTCGCTGAAGGAAAAAGACGAGGCAATATGTATGTCTTTGAAGAAGCTCCATGTCATGCTGTCCGCCCTGCTCATCTGAATTCTAAGCCTTCGTTAGAGTTGTGTTCATCTTCTTCTGCCAGTGTTTTTAGTATTTCTGAATGTAATAAGCCGTTCTTATGGCATAGTTGGTTAGGACATTGTGCGAGTCATTTCATTAAGAAACTTGTTTCTAATAATCTCATTCCAAAAGAAAGTCTTAATGGGAATGAGAGCAGTCATAAGTGTTCCAGTTGTCTTTCGTGTAAGAGTCATGTATTGCCTTTCCATTCCATTAATAAGAGAGCTTCAAAACCTTTTGAGATTATTTGTTCTGATGTATGGGGACCCGCCCCAATTGTCTCTGGATCTGGGAGCAGATACTATCTAATCTTTGTTGATAGTTATTCTCGATACACTTGGATATATTTCATAAAAAATAAGTCGGAAGTCTTCTCTTTGTTTCAAAATTTTCTTTCCTTGGTCAAAAATCAATTTTCTGAGTCCATTCAATTTTTCCAATGTGATGGAGGTGGGGAATACTCATCCCGTGATTTTGTTTCTTTTCTTCAAAATAGTGGAATAGGAAGAAGGGTGTCCTGCCCCCACACCCCTCAACAAAATGAGATTGCTGAACGAAAACATAGACATATTGTTGAAAGTGCCATGAGTATGCTTCATGACAGTCATCTCCCTATCAACTTATGGACAAAAGCCTTTCATTCTGCCGTGCATGTGATAAATAGGCTGCCCATGGTTGTTTTGGAAAATAAGTCCCCTTATCACTGTCTTTTTGGAGCTCATCCTAGTTATCATGATTTGCGTGTCTTTGGTTGTGTTTGCTATGTGCATATTGATCAGTCTCTGAGAAACAAGTTTCAAGACAAAGCCCAGAAATGTAGGTTTGTGGGATATGCAGATGACTACAAATGATATAGGTGTTATGATCCCATCAACAAACGTATCAGAATCTCAAGAAATGTTGTCTTTGATGAACAAAATTTTGATGACAGAGCTGATGCAACGAATATGCCAACTGAAGTTTACTATCCGTGGTTGAGTTCAGAACTTTTTGTTGACTCCAACGAAGCATGCTCCTCAGATTGTGTACAGCAAGAAGAAGAGAGTTTTGAAGACACTGGGACGTCGGGATCACAGAATACAGAAGAAGTACCAGGCAGATACAAAGGCATTGTTTATTCTAGACAGAGACCGACAACATCAAGTCATTCAGATCATGTCTCAGACGGTAATCCGACTCATTCTCGTACTCTTGAGGTCAGAAAATCAAACTGCATACGACATCCCATTGACAGGTGGGTCAGCTATAACAACTTCTCATTGGATTTTCAACTCTTCTTAACTGCTCTCAATAAGGAAGAAGAACCCACTATGTACTACCAGGCAGCCACTTCTACCAAGTGGGTAGAAGCCATGAATGATGAAATGCAAGCCTTGCATGAATGTGGAACCTGGGAAGTTGTTCCCAGACCACCTGACAAAAATGTTGTTGGATGTAAATGGGTCTACAAAATAAAGCACAAGCCAGATGAAACTATTGAACGGTACAAAGCAAGGCTTGTGGCAAAAGGATTCACTCAAGAAGCAGGACAAGACTATGATGAGACCTTTAGTCCGGTTGTAAGAATGGGAACAATCCGAATTATTATTTCCCTGGCTGTTGAACATGGATGGAAGTTGAGTCAGCTGGATGTAAAAGCTGCCTTCTTACATGGGGACTTAAAGGAGGAAGTATACATGGAGCAACCCCCGGGTATCAAGAACAAAATTGTAAAACTCATGTGTGCAGGTTAAAAAGAGCTATCTATGGTCTGAAGCAAGCATCTCGCTCATGGTTTGATAGCTTCTCGCTAGAGATTCAGAAACATGGATTTTCACGTTCCATGCTGGACCACTCATTATTTATCTTTAGAAGTCAGACTGTGAGCACTCTGTTATTAATTTATGTCGATGATATTGTCATCACAGGAAACTCTGCGACCCACATCCAAGAAGTAAAAGATTTACTAGGTCAGAGGTTCAAAATGAAGGATCTTGGAGTTCTACGTTACTTTCTTGGCGTAGAAGTTGATAACCAGGCTCATGGCTTGACACTCACTCAGCACAAATACACCGTAGACGTTCTCTGCAAGGCAGGCATGCAAGATTGCAAACCTCTGGGAACTCCGAGTGTGCTTCATCAAAAACTTAGCTCTCAGGATGGAGATCTGTGTAATGACCCCACCAGGTATCGAAGCATAATAGGAATGTTACAGTACCTCACATTCACCAGACCTGATATTGTTTATTCAGTCAATCAAGTGTCTCAATTTATGCATGCGCCACGTACTTGGCATATGGAAGCGGTCAAGAGGATCCTTAGATATCTGAAAGGGACTATTGGAGATGGATTGATATATTCACCACAGTCATATGGCAAAGATGAGCACAGACTCACTGTATATTGTGATGCAAACTGGGCAGGACATCCTGATGAACGAAGATCTACATCAGGATATTGTGTCTTCATCGGAAAAAATTTAGTCTCTTGGAGCAGTAGAAAACAAAAGGCTATCGCTAGATCAAGCACTGAGGCTGAGTATAGATCTATGGCTGCTGCTACTGCCGAAGTCACATGGATCAGGCACCTACTAACCGAAGTTGGAGAAAAGATTTTCCATACTACTTTCTATGTGACAACCAAAGTGCTATCAACATGTCATTCAATCCAATACATCATAGTCGTGCCAAGCACATTGAGATCGACCAACACTTTGTGAGACAGAAGGTTGAAGAAAAAGAGATTGAACCTGAGTTCGTCAATACTGAGAGACAAGTTGCAGATCTATTTACCAAAGGGTTAACAAAGGATCGTTTTTGGATGCTTAAAGGCAAGTTGTTCATGGTCCAAAACCATGATCAACTTGAGGGGGGGTGAAAAAGGTGGACCCGATCCACGTCGATCCATGTATTATAACCCACTTAAACTATCGGGTCTGGATACACCAGACCCGGATCCACATCATTGTTGTAACATTATAAAACATACTTTAGGTCACGATTTTAAGTAATGAAAAAATCAGAAAGCGAAACAGCTGAAAGAAAGCTTGCGTTTCTTCTTCGTCTCCCTCTCTCTTCCTCTCTCTCTCTTCTCTACAGGTGAAAACTTTCAGAAGGAATTTGAGGAAAGACCGAACGAAGCTTTGACAATGAAGGATGACCAAGACGACGATGCCTCTGAACAGGACTGAATGAGTGTTCCACTGCAGCATGAACATTACCCACTGGATGATGTAGGTAGTAAACTCCATTTTCTTCATAGCCTCCACCAATCTTCTTCCCCGTCAGCAAATCCTGAAAATGACAACCCATCAGATCAAATATTACTCTATAGTTTTGTTCTTTTGTAAGGCAACTAACAGAGAGTAAACTTTGAGGAAAGTTTGGAGCATGAAGAACATTTTGCAACTGTAAGAAGGAGGATATAGAAATATTTCCCTGACCAACAACCGGGGAGGAACTCCCATCGGCTAATAAGACTCCTCGATGAACTGTAATATCCTTTAGATCTGAAAAAACAAGTGAATTTCCACACAAATGTCTGGATGCACCAGAGTCAATAATCCACTTACTGTCAGTCGGATGAAGATGATTTCCGGTTGAATAGGCAACACCAGCTACAGGAGGAGTGAAACTCAAAGGACGAAGAGCTATCAACTCATCATATTCAACACAACTGAGGATGATACTACGGTCACTTGCAGAGATATTCTCCTGTACATTTGTTGCCTCGATAGTAGTAACATTTGCTTTAGGAGTATATGACTTTGATGAAGAAGAGGTTGGTCGGCCATGCTTATCCCAACAACGATCTTCTAAATGTCCAGATTTTCCACATAATGTACATTGAAGCTTTCCTCTGCCTCCCATACTTCGTCCACGACCTCGTCCTCTGATATTCTGAATATTTCCATGCCCATAACCAGGTGAGACAACTAGAGCAGATGACTGAGTCACAGGCTGAGATTGTGGAAGAGAGATCACAAGTCTACTCAGACGATTGTATGCATAAACAAGAATAGGTACATCTGAATCAGTCAACATTTGGACTTTTGCAACAGAGAATTCTGACGATAGACCCGTAAGAAACCGAGCAACCATAGTTTGTTCTTGATGATCCTGTTGTTTCGAACAACAGAGAGGTCTGTGAGCATTAAGTCTTTCAAACACAGCTTTGATAGAGGCATAACACTGGGCCAAGGTCTGATCTCCCTGCTGTAAATTATATATCTCCTGTTCAACTTGCAGGATACGACTCACATTAGTCTCTTGTGAGTACGTATCTCAAAGATTGTCCCACATCTGTTTGACTGTATTATAATAAATTAAACCATCTGCAATAAGGGGTTCAACACTATTCATGATCCACGACATGACTATGTCATTATCTTCATCCCATGTAACATATTTTCCCACTTTTTCAGTGGGTTCGTCTTCCAACAAGATATGTTTTCTACGATGTCCAGATACCGACATCATAAAAGTTCTGGACCACCTGGCATAATTAGTTTCATTCAACCTTACAGAAGAGCCGTACGAAAAGGGATTGGCAAATGCCTTATACTCCCCAATATGCTCCATTTTGGAATCACATTTCGAAGTTTCAGCCATACTGAAGATATAATTTTATTTCAGCAGAGATAAAATCTGGACAGGCTTCAAGCAATACAGGGAATAGCGTGTGTTACACTCACACATCAACTGATACGACAACCAGCAACTGTTCACACAGAAAAAAACACCACGACAGTAATGAACAACAACCCTCAACAAGAATATTTTCCCAGCACAGCAGGGAATCAAGCCTGCAGTTTCCACGACAGTAATGAACAACCCACAAACATGAATAATAATTTTAATTTTTTTCCAACACAGCAGGGAATCACGCTTGCTGTTTCCATATTCTGAAATAAACTACCAACTGAAATAAATCAACCAACTAAAATCCAGGGAATCACGACCAATAATGATATGCCGACGCAGAAAATGAATCACAACAGCTGCTGCTCCCAGACATATATAGCTCGACATCCAACAAGAATATCAGTTCTTCAGGGCACGATTAAACAAATCAGTCATATCTCAATCACAAGCAACAACACAACAAGTGAGATTGCTGCTTCTCCCAAACAGCAGGAGATCACGGCAGGAAATCACGAAAAAAAAATTCACGATAAATGAGATTGCTGCTGTGCCCAAACAATAGGAAATCACGGCAGGAAATCACGACAAATGAGATTGTTGCTGCTCCCAAACAACAGGAAATCACGGCAGGAAAGCTCGGCATCAGAAACCCACGGCAGGAAATCCAGGAAATCACGGCAGGAAAACTCGACAACAGAAAATCACGGCAGGAACAAAAATCCAAAAACGAGGAGCTACCAGACCAACGACACACATCCACATCTGCTCCCTTAGATCTGATGACAGATCTGGGTCATGACCTTGGTCAAATCCCAGATCTGTTATCAGATCTTACACGAAAAAAAAAACAGCTGACCTGATTTGAATATATATTTTTTTCATTGGTGTAGATCAATCGTAGATTGATCATGATCGATCACGCTCCCACGATTGACTGCTCTGATACCATGTTGAAGGATAGATGAGATGCACCGAACCCTCGGTACATATATATATATATATATATATATATATATATATATATATATATATATATATATATATATATATATAGAGAGAGAGAGAGAGAGAGAGAGAGAGAGAGAGAGAGAGAGAGAGAGAGAGAGAGAGAGAGAGACGGCTGCACAAGTAGCAAACTCGTTAATTGATATTAGGGCTACTCTCTATGTTAAATAGAGAGAGGCCAAAAGAATAAATTACATCTAAGTCCATCATTAAATAAAAATTTCAAATAACCTCTAATATAAGAAGATTTAAACTTAAAACCACCTAATCTCAACAATGTTTAAAAGCTTCCAAAATTGGTCATATTGACCATGGAGACTTTTTTTATATGAGTTTAACCTCAATTTACAGCTCCTAGCTGAATTTAAAGTCATAAAAACGTTGGGCTTGGATTTGGATCCGGATCCGGATCCAAGATCCAAGATCCAAACCCATACCAATACAAAAATTTGGAGCAAGACCAGGATCAAGTACAGATTTTTATAGGACCTAAGTAGGACCCAAATCCATAAAAATTCGGATCCTAGGCCTTTGATCCAATTCGACCCAGCTTCGGATCCGTTTTGACAAACTGCTAAAATTTTAGAAAAACGCGATTTCGGGCCAACCGGGACTCGAATTCAGAAAAGTAAAATACCATTGCGCTCAAAATTTTGAGACGCATCCAATGATATATTACACGAATACCAAACTCCGAATTTCGCTCTAAAATAACCCAAATTTCGCTCGAATTTAAAAGTCGAAATTAGAACTCTTTACTACGTTTCGATTGGATCGTCTTGACCTTGTCGATGAGACTTGGGTCAAACCCAAACTCTAAGACATTGGTCTAAAACTCGATCCTCAAACGATTTTCCTACCAGACTTTGCCAAATTTCGAAATTTTCATGAATTGACTAAGATCCAAAATACGTGTTCTTACAATTTTGGTCCTTTGAGTTTGGCAGTTCTTTTGTGGATTGTGTGTATGGAAAAAGTCATTGTTCGTGGTTTGTCAGTTTGGTTCATGCAGGAATGTGTTTGTTGGCTTCGGATCTGAGTTACAACGTTGGGCCGTAAGTTGCCCCTTATGTGGACGGGTGACCAAGAAGACGCTTTGAAAGATCGCTTTGGGGTGATACGCAAGTGTACCTCACTTGATGACTAGTTTGGAGTATTGGAAAATCAGAAGTTGGTGCTTTAAGGGAGTTGACATCCCTAAGACACGCGTTGGTGGTCATGCTTCTCTGTGAGGACCACGAAGGGCTTGGAATTGCCCTTGTTGGGGTCGGAAGGCACCCCAGCCATGAGTGTAAAGATGACAAGTTTGCCGTGCGAGCAAGGATGACCGACTTGTGTATGAGACTACACTAGGGTCCCACAAGCGAAGAATGTTCGATGGTGATGGAGCGGAAGATCATTGTTTAAGTGATTTGAGACGCGTTGTGGAATGAGACTTGGCATGCTAAAGGTTGCAGTGATGATGAATGAAAACCAAAACAATTTAAGTAGGGTGAAGAAAAGAAGACCAAAGATAAGTGCAAAGGGAAATTGACATATTAGTAAAGGCTGTATTCTTACGTGAACCGTCATTGTCTGTAATATTGCGTTTTTCACACTTAGTTAAATTTGAGATTTTTGAAAATTTAGCTTAGTATAGAAGAAAAATTGGTAGATTCTTAATTTTAGGCCGATGCTTTGGAGTCTGGGCTTGGCCCAGGTCTCATTGTCAAGGCCTAAACGAGCCACTCAGAACGTGAGAAAAAGTTTTATTTTTGACCTTTAAATTCAAGCAAAATTCAGGTTATTTTCGGACGAATTTCAGAAGCGAAATTTGAGTTATATATCATTAGATGCGTCTCAAAATTCTGAGCGTAAAAATATTTTATTTTTCTTGATTCGGGCTACCGTTGGCCCGAAAATTGCATTTTTTCAGTTCCGATCCGGATTTAGATTGGACTGGATCTGATGGATTTGATCCAAATTAATATGGATCTAGACTCTATCCAAGACCCATATTAATCTAGTATTGATCCAGCCCATGACCCATTTGTATTTTTGAGATAGATTTGGATCTTGGATCTGGATCCAGACCCAAATCCATGCCCAATGATATTTCCAACTTTACATTCATTAGATAGCTTTAAATTGGGGTTATTTAGTGTTAAGAAGTCTTCTATGTTATTAAAATAACCTTTGGAAATTTCTAATTAATAACTAATAATTATTAATTATTAATTAATAATTAATTAATTAGTTAATTAATTAATTTCAATTTTGAAATTTGATTTAAGTTTTGGTTTAGGACTCTAAGTAGAGCCCTTAAATCCATGTAAAATCACTTAAGAAGTCTCCTAGTTTAATAAAATAACTTTTGGAAGCTTTTAAGTATTTAATAATTAATTAATATTTAATAATTAATTAATTAATTTTATTTAATTCTGAAATTTTATTTTGGTATTTGTTTAGGACTCTTAGTAGAGTCCTTAAACACTTATGGAAGCATCCAAGAAGGTTTGAGCGACTTAGAGTTAAAATGAATTAAAAATTTGAATAGTCAACCTAAAGAGTTTTAAAATTTTGGAAAGTGAGAGAGTTCCAATTAGAGTTCAGCTCCAGCCCTCTCTAGAAGGGCTGGAAGGATAAGAGGGGTTGTCACCCCCCTTTTCTCTATAAATGGCGTCAAAAAAAGAAAAGAAAGAGAAAGAGAGAAAAGGAGAGGAAAAGAGAGAAAGAGGGAGAAGAAGGCTACTTTCTTCAATCATCCATCGTTTCCACCATTAAATCCATATTTATTTTCGATCTACATGTAAGGTACGAGTCTTTCTTATGTTCCGATTGAGAAAAAGAGCATGGATTCAATTTCCATGCAACATTTTTGAGAAAAATCTATGGGAAAGGAGTAGATCTAGATGTTTACTCTAAAATACATGAATGAGGGTTTATGGATCCTCTTTTATGAATGTATTTTCGATTTTATACATTTTGCAAAAAAATAAATAAATAAAATTCTCCACATATCTATTCTCATGCTAAAATTGAATTTATTTCATGATAATTATAGCTTGTTATATTCTTGTCTTAGGATATTTTTGATGATTCATAAATATCCTATCGATAGAGCATTTGGACGTTGGATCATTGTAAGAGAAGGAAACCTCTTTATGCATGCATATTTATATAAGCATCATTATGAGTGTGTTGGCAGCTTGAAAAATCCGAGCATACTTAAATCTTAATATGTTCATGCACACATACTTGATCTTGGACATGGACATGCTGTGCATATATGAATGTAGCATTGCTCACACCTGCATACATGATATTAGATATGCATAAGCATGCTTACTTGTGTATAAATTTATATATGCAAGCATTGTTGTATGGCATATGCATAAGAGTTGTATACTTGGACTGCGAATCCGTATGCATATTTGAACAATGCCATTTCCCATGCATGCAGCCTAAATTTTTATATCCATGTGCAGGCATCACTGAACCTGAATATGTGTGTCTTTGCATGTTAAATACATATTTTGTTTTTGTTCTTTTCTTTTCAAAATCTATTTTATCTCTACATATACATATATATAAAAAAGCAGGGTGGTTTTTATATTCAATTTTTTTATCTCAACTAAACCTTTAGTTTAGTTGTTGGGATGACTGGCAGGATGCCCACAGGTCCGGTCTGGACCTGTGCAGTGGCTGCCAGGCCCAGCCGACTGGGTTGGCTGGGTGCTGAACTGTTTAAAAAAAAAGAAGAGAAGTTTTATTTTACAAAAAAAAAGGGGAAACTTTAATAATAAAGTTTCTTTTTTTCTTTATTTGATACCCCAGCCGACTGGGTCGGCTGGGCTGGGAAGTTGGCTGGGTGGGTTTGGCTGCGTGCCAGACCCAGTCGGCTGGGTCACATGTATTAAAAAAAAAATCAGCAGCACAAGTATGTTAAAATTTGACGCAAATCTGGCCCGGAATTAGAGCATGCAAGACCTTGAAATCTGGATGCAATAATGAATGTACCCATAAAATTTTGTTAATGAATTTGGTGGTCCATGCATGCATAAGTGAAAAATCTGCATAAGCATCATTGTTGCTTTATGAATCTATGCAAATCTGACCATGCTTATCTTATTGAGTGTGATTACGTATGTGAATACATACTTAAAATATCATTTTGTCCATGCATTACATAATTGAGTGTAAATATTCATATTCATGCATACGTGTGGTATAAAACTCTTCCTGTACATGCAACCTGAGAATGCATATGCATATACATGCACACCTCTAGGAAAGCTTGCACACGCCTGCATGTTATATTTTTTGTTGTTTTATCGGGCTTTCGGGCGGGCCCAGCACGCTGCTAGGGCCAGCACTCGGCTGACAGGTGTAGGCTGGACAGCCCCTGCCCGGCCTGCCAAGCCTTCTCGGCCCAGCCGAGTGGGGCTCGGTTGGGCAGACTTAAAAAAAAAACTGACTCAGTTATGCATTTCCAGATTTGTATTTGAATTAAATTTGGCTGTGTATGAAAAAAGAATAGGACTTTCACATGTATTCAAAAAGGAAATTTCTATTTTTGGTATATCATTCTTCAATGTGCTTAATGGAAACTGAAAAAAAAATGTATACTGCCACATGAATGTATGCAATTGCTTATGGTGTTAGATACAGTTGTATTCATACAAAAGAATGAGATATTCGCATGCATGCACTATCATGCGTAATCAAAGTATTATTGCATAGATGCTTTCATGTGCATGTGCATACATGGGATAGATGTGTTGTTGCATGAACCTACTTGCATAAGTAGTCACATGTTTTATGCGAAGTGACCTATGAATAAAAACATGCATTTGTTATGAACATGTGAATTAAATGAAAGCATGCGATTAACCTGATTATGCGAACTCATGCGCATGCATACAAATATTATTGTTTCATGCACATCTTTTTATTGGCATATCTGCATTGAGAAACATTTAAAAAGCAATGCATAGTAGCATGATATTTATGATTTTTGCTTATGAATGCATCGATGATCAGAATGGATCATCATGGGCTGAGTGAGCCTTGAGCATGTGTTGCTCTTGTTTTAGTTGTTCTATGCATTGCAAAAATCAAATGTGATGTTATTGTTCTTATTTCACTGTTTTATGTTGCCACAGGCTGTGGTCCCGTGAAGAGCTGCACACGTTGATTTACGAGCTTGTTTTATTAATTCTGCATGTTAAATTGCAAATTAAAAGAGATGAATTAACAAGATAAAAGAACAGTGTAATCTACGTTTCGTTGATGCCCCTTCTATAGTATGAGAATCTTGGACATTGCGGTTTTAGGGAATCGTGAGGATACTAAAACTTCGTGTGCGTTGTTGTTGCCCCTGAACTCGATATTGAGGTTCTTCTCCTGACCACGGTTTTAAGGAGAATCTGCCACTTTGCCTGGGGGTGTTGTGTATACACAGTTGTTGTTTTGGTATACCAAGAAAGTGACACTTGTGGATGTGGAGGTCCCTGGTGTCCCGACATTAGATATGGATGTTTACTGTTCCGAAGGCTGTTTCGGTCGAGGGCTAAGTTTGAAACCCATTAATAAAATACAACCTGTGTGCTAAGTTACCTTTAGAACCCTACTTGACCTCAATAATTTTACCCGTTTGGAGTATCCACAGGCAACGATAATAAAAAGAGGAACTTAAATTGTGTGTATTTAATAGAGACATGCATATGAAAAAAATACTCTAATAAAAGCTAATAATTTATTCATTCATGTGCATTGAAATCATGCATATTCTTATTATGCATTAGATCATACATATTTACTTGTTCTCTTACTTGTGATGTATGGGTGAATGCATGATATTTGTTCTCTAATGCATGTTGAATGTTTTACTGCTTAATTTGTGGTCCTTGTTGTTTATTAAATTGTTCCCTCATGCTTAATAATTGTTTCCTATTGCATGAATAGTCAATTGAGTTATGAATTTGTCATAATTGCATTCCTCTAAAATATTGCATGAATATTATTTGTGTTCTTTTTACTTATTTGTTTCATTAGAGGGATTTGTACACAAATTTTTTTAGATTCTGTCACCCCTACTTTTGTGTTTTTCGCAGCCTTAGAGGCCCAGTGAGACGACTTGCTTCTCAGAGAAGCTACGAGAGGACCACATGATTGCTTGACAGATTCTTTTTGACAACGTGACTCTTCTTTTTGCTTTATTTATATTTTATTTTCTTATGTCTCAGACTCTATGTATTTTAATAAGTAAAGTTTGGTTTGGTATGGTTTGAAAAATGAGTATAAGATCCCTTGTGGTGGTGGTTGTGTTTAAACTGTAAATGCCTCGGGTTTCTGGGAACGTTTCCACACTTTAAAAAAAAAATTACCACTTTTTCATGGGTATGAGTTGGGGTCGTTACATTGTCGATGACGACAATAGATTTGGTGGGGGAGAATGTCCCAGACCAAGCCTTCAGAATGGGGCATGTGTAATAACCTTAATTTTTAGGTTTTTATTTAAATATATTATGATATATATTTCATAACAATGTGATTTGGGCCCGGGATCCAAGTCGCGGATCCGGGACCCATAAAGGGATAATTATGCCTAAATATTTGCGTTATACTAAAATCATATTAATATTAGTAATAAAAGAGAGATATACATAAATACATATGTATATATATATAGCAAACTCGAGGATCCACATTTGGACCCACATGGATCCGACTTGCGGATCCATATTGATGGGGGTTACATGGTATGAATAGGGTTAATTTTAAATAAAACTAATAATAATAAGAATAATAATAAGAAATAAATAATTTTTTTTAAAATTTTTCTTATTTATCCGAGGGTCCACAGTTGGATCCATTCGGATCCAACTTGTGGATCCATTTAGCTTGGGGTCGGGTTACGGGTCTCGGGTCCGGACCCGAGCCGCGCCCCTGTAAGTTTTTTTTTTTAAAGGCAAGGGGCAACCCGATAAGGGTTGCCCGATAAAACCCTTGCAAATCAGGAAAGAGGGGGGGTTACACAGGCGTAACCGAAACCCCACCCGTCTCGGCAAGAAGGGGGGGGGTCGGCGATAAATGGGAGGTGGAAGAGGGGGGTCTCACCCTCTTCCCTCGTCTCTCTCGTTTCTCCCTTCCCTCATCTCTCTCTCCCTCTATCCCTCTCTCTGTCGAGTTCGGTGTGCCGGAAGAAGAAGGGGTCGCCGACGAGTTGCGACAACTAGCAGCCATCGCCGACCTCCAGCGAGCTCCCCGTCACGGCAGCAGCAAGGAGCAACTCCAGCCTCCGATCGCCGGAAAACCAGCGAAAAAGGTACGGGTTTTCCTCTTGATTTCGAGTGAGAAAGATGGTGTAGATTTTGCTTTACATGGAATATTTTAGGAAAATCGTAGAGGGGCAGATTTGGGGTTTGAGGCGCCGGAACCCCAAATCATCAGTTTTGTGAAATTTGATGCTATGGGTTATACTGGTACCTTATGGGGTGGGTTGAGGATGCTATTGAAATCAGTTTTGTGGCTTATAGGCTTGTCTAGCAAAAGTTTTCTCCAGGACCGATAGTCTAGTAATCTGATTTTCAGTTTTTTTTGAGGTATCGAGTTGCATATGTTGAGATTGTGTGGCTGGTTTAGTATTGTTTAGCATAAGTGGTGCTATTACTGTGTTTTGTAACTATGTGCAACACATGGTTGAGGCATCTTTCGTTTCATGTATGCTTCTTGATATCGGCTGTTTATAACTGTACTATAAAAAAAAACATGTTGATAGGTAGTGCGATTGTGGTTTACATAAGCTTTTGAACCATGATTTTGTTAATGCATGCAAGTACATGTTTGATGATGTATTATAAAATTTCAGTCTGACGTTTTCCCTATGTTTCTGTTTAGTTAATCTACTGTGCAACTAGATATGCGATACTTCTGTTTTCAAGATTTTATGGAAACGATAGATTTTATTTGTTCTCCAGATTTTCTTTTGCTGAAAATCCCAATAACTAAATTTGTGGCTATGATGGCAAGTAAACCTCACACGCAATTTTTTTTTTTGAGATTTCAAGTGTGTTATGCAAATATTGCTCGAGTATTATTGAAAACCATTTAATCTGATGGCATGCTTCATAATAGTAGATATACTTTATGCTATTTTCAGTAGCCTTTAACTCTCAAGAGGCTTAAACTGGCTGTGCATATTTGATGAAAAATTTCTGTGCTCAGTGCAAAATTTGGATGGGATTATCAACATATATTTAATATCTTTCATAATGTTTGAATCGTCCTTATATAAATTACTCTCTTTAGCTACTAAGCTCTTGTTCATATAGTGCATGGATGTCATGGCTGTGTTTGGGTCTCCTCAAGACACTTAAATGCATGATTGAGAAATACTTTCTGTAGTTTTAGGCACATTATTTTGGACTCTCCTTTGGTCTCCAGGGCATATCTTATAACTCCTTAGATTCATATGAAGATGGACCAGTTGCCTGTAACTTGATTTAAGTTCTGCAAAGGAAAAAGTTTTGTTGTTAGTATGAAATATAAATTGTGAAACAAGGGTTTACAGATTCAAAGAAAGACTTGTCTGACAGGGGGGTGCCGGTTGGGTTTCGGTTGGAGTGAGGTTGAACCCTAGTCAATTAAGTCGGCAAAGCTTAAATAGCCAATTTCAAGAAAAATCTTATATAAACTAGATGTTATTTTAAATCCTTAATTTGACTCATAGTGTGTGTTCTAAATTTCCAGACCCTAGTTGTGGGCAGGTAAGTTGTCTTTCAATACATGTTACGAATGGAAAGTCTCATGTTTTGACTATGTATACCTCTACTGGTGTTATGTATGTTCCACATGCCTATTGGTTATGTTATGCTTATTCAGGGTGATGTTTCCTTAGGTGCTTAAACTTGATAAATAATCCTTGTTCGAAATTATCGTTGTAAGTGGGTGTACTTGTGCATATACACATATGAAATTTAGATCAAAACGGCATGGTTGTTCGTATGTTTTAATTGGATTGATTCATGATTGAACTTTTGCATTTGACACGAGTGTGTGCATGTCATGAAAACATGCATTTAATGTGGGTGTGTGAATTTATGCTTATGCCTATGAAATTATTGTTTCATGCACAACTTGCATACATGAATGTGCATTGAAAAACATGTGAAAAATAACGCATGGAAGCATGCGATTTATGATTTTTGCTTATGAATGCATTGATGACCAATTGGATCATCAGGGGCCGGATGAGCCTCGAGAACCAGTTGTTCTCTGTTTAGTTATTTTGATGCATTGCAACAATTCAAATGTGATATTGTTGTTTTACCGCACTGTTCTATGTTGTCACGGGCTGTGGTCCCGTGAAAAGCTTGGCATGCTGATGTGCAAGCTTATGTTATTAATTCTGCATGTAAATTTGTAAATGTAAAAGAAATGGATTAATAACCAAATAAAAGAAAATAAAGAACAGTGTAATTCACTTTCTCCTTGATGTCCCTGCTTTAGCGTGGGAATCTTGGATATTGCGGTTTAGGGGAAACCGTGAGGATACAAAAACTTCGTGTGCGTTTTGTTGCCCCTGAACCCGATATTAAGGTTCTTCTCCTGGCCACAGTTTTAGGGAGAATCCGCCACTTTACCCGGGTGTAACGACCCCAATCCAGACCCTTTTAAAAATGCGGATTTTTTTTTTTCTAAAGAGTTGCAGAAACCTTCCCAGAGATCTGGGGTCCTCACAGTTCCACTTTCCATTGGATAGCCCATCCACCACAAACGAAGTTGCAATTATCATCCATATCAACCAACTAAAACTCTTTTATTAATGCGTAATAAAATTTCAAAGACAAGATTTTCTTCAACTGAAAGTAAAGTAACAATTGCAGAATTTAAAAGAACTGAAAGACAAAAGAAAGAGCCACAATATCCTCTACTGAAGCTGACAAGTCCAAGTATAACTCATCCATCCCCAGATGCATGTCCAACTTCACTGTTCACCATTTCCTGTGAAAAACCAACAAAGTAGGGTGTCAGAACCGAAATTCTGAGCACAGCTACTTCTAAAGAAACCAGATGAGAGAAAGAACATGGATAAGATTTCATGCAGTGATTTGAGTGAGTGCAGATATAAAATTTTCAACATCTAAGTTTCCATAACTACCAATGATTTCATTTACTCACCAATCAATAACAGTAAACAGTGTCATATATCAACAACTAAATAACCAACCTTTCAGCATGATTTCACGAAGTAAAGCGTATGCTACCACTAAATGATGTCATGATATCAAGAATGATTCAAACATGCATGATCTAATGCATAACAGAAAAATGCATGATTATGTGCAATGCATGATTTCTTCTGTTATCTTTCATTTAAGTTCCATCTTTCCATATGCATGCCCTATTAGATGCACACATCTTTAAGTTCCTCTTTTTAATTACCGTGGCCCGCGGATACACCAAACGGGTACAAACCCCGAGGTCAAGTAGGTTCCCAGGGTAGCTTAACACACAATTTGTATTTTATTACTGGGTTCCAACTTAGCCCTCGACCGATATCAGGAAACAATACCATCCATCGGAACATTAGACCTCCACATCTAATGTCGGGGACACAAGGGACACCCCACGCCCACAAGTGCCACTTCCTTGGTACCATAAACTCACAGCTGTGACTAACACACCACTCCCGGGTAAAGTGGCGGGTTCTCCCTAAAACCGTGGCTAGGAGAAGAACCTCAATATCGGGTTCAGGGGCAACAACGCACACAGAGTTTTTGTATCCTCACAGTCTCCCCAAGACCGGATATCCAAGATTCTCATACTCCAGATGAGATATCCCAGAATGTAAATTTCACTGTTCTTATTCATTATTTTTATTTAAAGGTCATTCTTTAAGTTTGTCACACATATGCAAAAGTAAAGTGAAAACCCCGCATCCTCCCTTGCAGGAACCCATTCGGGACTCCAGCCCGTATAAACCATTAGAACAGTGTAGTAAAGTGTCAAACCATCTTATGTGGTTTAAGTGATATATTTAAAAACATAAGTAAGAGAAAACCAAACCCACGGCTCTCCAGGCCAATGATGGTCTATTTAGGCCATCGATGCATCGTATGCAAAAAAAATCATAACTTGCAATGTATGCAATAATACCAACATAATTACAAATGCATCTTCATTCAAGCTTCCACAGTCATAGGCATGTGTGACCATTTATGTGTAAGTGTTTTCATGCAATCACTTAATATACATGCATTCATCCATAGTTTCATAAGTATATGAGAATAATTATGCATGGAAATTAAACATGTCTCATCAGGTAGATACATGAAATCTTTCATTCGTAGCATGAGTTATCATCCACACACAAGCACATAAACCGGATCTAGAAATTTATATGTCAGGGCTGCACGCCTTTACATCAGGTATGCATCTATATCAAAACAACTTGCCATGCCCTATTAATAGACATCAAATACCTCACATGTTACAACTATAAAGCATGCTAACATGTGCCAAATGCATGTGCACTCATGCAATCCTAACACAATCATACGCATGTCAACCAACCCAACTATATACATATGCTGCAGGAACAGAACTGGAAAAATCTCAGGCATAAGCAATATTTTCATCTATTTCACCTGTATGAAATTAGTATTATGGACAACACCAACCATGACAAACATGGTTAGCTTAATGCACGTGTATCAACACGCATTCAAGATGTTTCTCTCACGATTTCAGTGTCAGTACATCCCACGCACACACACAATTTTATAACAGAAGTTTTATTTTCTTTTTGGCACCGAAGAAACCCACATCTATGCAATTACATGACAAGGATATCGTTTTCTGTTCAATGCTGAAACAACCCACACATATGCAGTTTAGCAGGTAAAATATTTTAGATATGGTCAACATTTCATAACCACTTTCAGAACGAGTCTAGGTATTTAGGAAGATATAAAGAATACAAGCATGCTGGCATGTGTAACCAAATATTCAAAACACGACTATATAGATAATAACAAATAAAGTTATCAGCATGTACTTATTAACATTGCATTAACCTAGGTATTGTAGTTATTATTTACAAGCAGGGAACATAGCAAACTTTTAGAACATGTCCGAAACAGTAGGTCATACCTGTGTTGCCCACTTAATATTAATATGCATCGATCATTCATATGCAAGTATTTGAAACAAATATATTTCACACCAAATCCAACACTACCATAGGCATAACAAGGGTATAGCTATTTATATTTATACACATGAATTTCAAAACTACTTGATTTGGGGTGGAACACAGCATAGTGCAGACTTTGCAAACACAATACACCCGAAAATCACATTAAATCCTACCAAGTTGGATTACCTATGCATGCCGAGCAGAACTTTCCCCTTTTTTTTTTTCAATCGAGTTACAGGCCAGCTTCCAGCTGACTAGATCAGCTGGGCCTACTATGGCCCGATTCAAAAGGTGCACAGCACCCAGCCGACTTGGGTCGATTGGGCAGGTCAACCCCCCCCAATGCGCAACATATTTTTTTTTCATGCCCAGCCGATCACTCAGCTGGGTCTGCTATCATGGCTGAGGCCTGATCGGCCAATCGAACCGAGTTCGATTGATCCATCAGCCAAAACCCTCAAAACCCAAAATGACCCAACACGTATTTTTCTCATTGGAAAACAATAAAAACACAGCTAAAAATAGAGAACACAGGTAGATCCTGTATTACTAAAAAGGGTTCCCATGGACCCTCATCTCAAAGAAATACATGGGATCGAACCCATGTTCGATCCCTCACCTAAATTCGATAGGAGCCCCGTACCTTTTTACGGTGGTTTTCCGGTGGCTGGAGGCTGCTGTCGTGAAGAAGGGAGTGTGGATGCTGCTTGCCGCGGCCTTCAATGGCAGCCGGTAGCCCACGCTGCCTGACGATGGTGGTTTTGCCCTCCGGCGTGCGCACACCGAGCGAGAGAGAGAGAGATAGGGAACGATGGGGAAGAGAGAGCCCGAGTGAAGAGGGCATAACCCCCTCTTCACCCCCCTTTTATCGACCCCAGGCCCCCCTCCTTCCTCGCCGAGATGGGAGGGGGAGGTCGGTTACGCCTTGCGTAACACCCCCTTTCCCCCCCCCCCCCCCCCCCTTTCCTAACCTGTTAGGGTTTATCGGGCAACCCTTATCGGGTTGCCCTTTCTGTTTTAAAAGGGTTGTGAGTTGGGGTGGGGCTCGGGTCCGAACCCGGGACCCGCAACCCGGCCCCAAAACAAATGGGTCTACAAGTGGATCCAAATGGATCCACTGTGGATCCTCGAATTAACTTAAAATTTTAAATTAGAAAAATTTTCATTTATCTATTATTACCCTTTAAATCAAAATTTCAAAATAAATTAATCCTAAATACCCCCCTTTTATGGGTCCTGGATCCTTAATGTGGATCTAGGCCCAAATAAAAAAAATTGAAATATTTTAAATTAAGAAATCTCGGGTTTTACACCGGGAGTGGTGTGTTAGTCACAGTTGTGAGTTTGTTTGGTATACCAAGAAAGTGGCGCCAGTGGATGCTGTTTTTCCTGGTGTCCCCGACTTTGGATGCTGTTTTTCAAGGTTCCGATGGATGGTGCTGTTTCCTGATATCGGTCGAGGGCTAAGTTTGGAACCCGGTAATAAAATATAAATTGTGTGTGAAGCTACCCCGGGAACCCTACTTGACCTCGGGGATTGTACCCGTTTGGTGTATCCGCGGGCAATGATAAATTAAAAAGAGGAACTTAAGGATTGTGTGCATTTAATAGGACATGCATATGGAAAGAGGAAAGCTTAAATGAAAGATAATAAATGGTTCATGCATTGCACATAAATCATGCATATTCTTGCTATGCATTAGTTAATGCATGTTTACCTCTTCACTTGGTTGTTTATGTTGATCATTGTATGATGTTGAGCTCTTTTGCATTTAATTGCCTTATTGATTAAGTTGTGATCAATGTTACATATTTCGTGTTCCCTCCTGTTAAATGTTTAATTTATGCATGAATGGTTAATTGACTTAGGAATTGATTATAATCGTATTCCTTAAAATATTACATGGATCTTATTTATGCTCTTTTTCTTATTTGATTCATTAGGGAAACCTGTACGCAGAATTCCTCGGATTTCTGGCTCTCATTTTATTCGTTTTTCCCAGACACAGGTGATCAGTGAAATAGACTCGCTTCTAAGTGGATACGAGGGTCACATTTGTTTCAGACGACTTCACTTACGGACATCGTGGCTCTATTTGTGTTTTCTTTTAGTTCTTCTTATTTTCTGCAATTTGATATTTCACTTTTGACATTAAATATGACTTTTATTGATTCATTAATAAAATAGTTCAGTTGGTTAGTTTTGAATGATAAATGTAAGTTGGTTTGTGGTGTGTGGTTATCCAACTGAAATTGGAACTGTAGGGACCCCAGGTCTTTGGGAAGTTTTCCGCAACTCTTAGAAAAAAAAAATTCTTCATTTTTCAAAGGTATGAGTTGGGGTCGTTACAGCATGTGCAATGCAGAGCTCTACAGAGTGAAAAATGCATCGAGTGTAGGAACGTGCGGTATGCGTTTGCTTGATTGATAACATGCGGCGGTAGCATGACATACGATAGGCAATGGTATTATCATTGGTGCGATGGTGTGTGGTGACACAAACGTGAAGTGTTGTTTGGTTAAGCAGGCCCAGCGGATCAAAGGATGTTGCCTTTGGGGATTTGGTTAAGGACCTCTCGACTTGGATGCGTTCTTCATGCGTAGCGGTTGGATGCACAGGGGTGCGTGTGGGTTGGGGCTAATTCCCTCAGGGATCACTTTAAGTGGTTCCAACCGAGTACGGTGATGTAGGGCTAGGTGAGTGAATGCATAAGAGCCAGCGAACGAGTCTGGGTGGTGCTCTTCGCTATGACATGCAATCATCAATTGGTCTTCAGACTGCGGGTCACAAGGCCTTGTCCCTTCAATGGCGAGGTTATGCTGGGGGCATGGACATGGAGTCGCGATACGCTCTATGGCATGCGAGGCTAAGGCATTCATGCACTTGCTAGCTGGCATGGGATGGCTATGTACGTAAGTAGCATGAACAAGGTAAAATACACATTTGGAAATGCGCTTGATCAACTTCCGCTAGATAGTTGTGCACGAGGTGATGCGCAGGGCTAATGAAATGATTGGGCACATGAAAAAGTGTTAGTGCGCGGCCTTTGGCCGTTAGGCTGGCCAGACTGAGCAGTCTTGAGCATCGCGGGTTTGCAAAAAATTCTATGCCCGAGATAGATGGAACAATGCTATAAGTTATATATTCCTTCATCTCACACATTACACCTTATGAATTGAAACGATAACCCTTCATTCAAAATTTTGAACAGTAGTCATAAGGGAAGGCAGACAGGAATTTATATAGTGCTAATGATGTGTCTGTATACTTTCTTATGCCTAGCAATAGTATCGACATCTTTGTAGTTTACATTATGAACCTTCTTTGCTATTTGTTGATATATATTTTCCTTGCAGGTTCCTATCAAACGAGAGAAACTACAATATCTTTGTCAAATTGTTGTTCTGTTAAAAGTAAGAGACGCCTTATTCATTTTGTTATTGAATTATCATATTCCACATAGCCATTAAGTTTTGAGTTTTGCTTTCTACACAGATTATTGGATGTACTTTCAGAAAAATGGACACTACTCACAGTTTACCACATATCCTCAATCTTCTTCAAGCTGATATTGAAAGTTTGCTCCTTCCAACAAAGGTTACCAGCTTATAATGCAACATTTGCTTTGATGCTTTTTATTATCCTATTCTGAGATTGGTTGCAACTAATTACTATGGACTACTGCTTGCAGGATGAGTTGAATTTAGAAGTCTCCAAGGGAGCTCGGTCTAGCAAGTTGAGCTTTTTGAGCTCTCTAATGTGGAGTAAGATTTGGATTCTCTTCCGGGCTGAACGGAAAACAACCTTTTGTTTGTGTTTTTGTTGAGACGTTGTAATATGTTTTATTCCAACAAGTGAATGATACATGAGTCCTCCTTTGATGGCTGTCCTGTATATTTTGCAGCAGCTTTTAGCTTAGTAAGGTCCTATCATGTCTTGTATGCATTGGTGTGGTATATATGGGTTATGTTTGTCCTAAACATGTGCACTGCTATGTCACATAGGTGTAGGTGCCGATGTGGCACTTTAAAAAAGCTTGGATGCGGGGTATATATATATATATGTATATATATATATATATAATTAACAGTTTTAAGTTAACACTATTGAAATAAAAACAATTATCATATCATCAATTCATCATGCATAAATTCATGCAATAAATCAAATTAACATTCTACAATTGCTATTCCTTATCAATAAAAGGTAACATGACACCGGTGTTGAGGTGCGGATATATATATATATATATATATATATATATATATATATATATATATATATATATATATATATATACACACACGTGTGTGTATGTGCATTTATGTATATATATAATAAAAATGGACTTGGTTGGGGTTAACTGAATCTACTTTTGGACAGAAATCAGCCTCATTGTGGTTGACTTCACCTGACACAAGGGAAGCTGTGTCCAAGTGTCGTACCCACATGGGTGCAGGTGCGACACGGGTGGAGTGCCCTGTTAGAAGAGTCCTTGTTACATAGGTGCACTGTGATTAATATCTTGTTGTAGATGCAATCTAGTAGAAACCACTATTTTTTCACATTTTCAATTTTTTTGTAGATCTAACTTTATAGACTCCGCCTGTGTAGTTATACACTGCTGGTCCCAAGCCCGGATAAAGGAGGAGGGTTGCGGTAGGCCTGTGACAGCCAGCATAAAAACTTTGTCATATCCTATGAAAATGAACCAATATGAGAATTTCGTTGGGGCGTTCCCTACTGAGCGACGCGCTGTACTCTCTAGGCCCGGAGGCAGTGATAAATGTGCAAGGGTTGCTAGGTCGTCGCCCAGAAGCGACGCGTCACACCGGCGCCCGGGTGTGGTGTCAAATAGGCAAGGGTTCCCTCACTTTGTTGGACGGGTGGGGGTAAAGAAGTTAGTCCAAGACCATAAAATTAGGTTAGCCACTTGGAACATAGGGTCTTTAACTGGTAAGTTGGTAGAGTTAGTAGATGTTATGTGTAGGAGAAAGATTGATATTTTATGTCTTCAAGAGACCAAATGGGTAGGTGAGAAAGCTAAAGTGATAGAACCTTGGGGATATAAGATTTGGTATACAGGAATAAATAGGAATAGGAATGGAGTAGGGATTGTTATGAGTCGTCAGTTTATAGATAATGTAGTTGAGGTCCGTAGGAAGGGTGATAGAATTTTACTTATTAAATTAGTATTAGGTACGGATATTATTAATATTATTAGTGTTTATGCACCTCAAGTAGGTTTAGATGATTCCATTAAGCATCAATTTTGGGAAGATTTAGATGGAGTAGTACAAGAGACATCTTATGGAGAAAAGCTTTTCATCGGCGGTGACCTTAATGGACATGTAGGCATTAGTAGGGAGGGATTTGAGAATATCCATGGAGGCTATGGTATAGGAGAAAGAAATGAAAGTGGAGAAAGGATTTTAGATTTTTGTTTGTCCTATGATATGATCTTAGCAAACACTTGGTTTAGGAAGAGGGAGTCTCACCTAGTAACATTTAAAAGTGGGGTTAATACGAGTCAGATAGATTTTTTCCTACTTAGAAAGAGAGATAGGGGTTGTTGCATCGATTGTAAGGTTATACCAGGAGAAAGTGTAGCTACACAACATAGAGTCTTAATTTTAGATCTTAAAATTAGACAATGCCGCAAAAGGGATAGACATAGGATAGATCCTAGAATTAAGTGGTGGGCACTGAAAGGAGCTAAACAAGGAATGTTTGTAGAGCAGGTAGTTAAGGAAGTTGATTGGTGTCTCGAGGAGGATTCAGAATCAATGTGGAATAAGATAGTGGGTGGTATGAGAAAAGTAGCTAAGGAGGTATTGGGTGAGTCTAAAGGCGGTGCACCACTAGGTAAGGATACATCATGGTGGAACGAGGATGTCAAATTAGCTATTAAGGTTAAAAGAGAGTGTTATAGAAATCTAAGTAAGAGTCGTGATAATGAGAATTTGGAGAAGTATATGATAGCAAAGAAGGAAGTTAAAAAAGTTGTTCGAAACGCGAGGGCTAAGGTATATAAGGAGGTTTATGACAAGTTGGATACCAAAGAAGGCGAGAAGGATATTTATAGGCTTGCAAAGATGAGAGATAGGAAATCGAAGGATTTGGGTATGGTTAGATGTATCAAAGATGAAACGCAAAGGGTTTTAGTCTAAGATGAGGAGATTAAGGAGAGATGGAAAGATTATTTTGATAAGCTATTTAATGATAGTCATGCTCAAGATCTTGGAGACTTCTCCATTCCTTTTCATGAGATAAATCGTGACTTCATGCGCAAGATTCAAAAGAAAGAAATTGCAGAGGCTTTGAAGAAAATGAAATCAAGAAGGGCAGTTGGCCCAGATGGTATACCTATCGAGGCTTGGAAATGCTTGGGAGAGAAAGGTTTAGAATGGTTGACAAATCTTTTTAACTTGATTTGGCGAACAAATAAGATGCCTAATGAGTGGAGGAAGAGTACTTTGGTGCCTTTATATAAGAATAAGGGTGATATACAAGATTGCACAAACTATCGTGGTATAAAACTCATGAGTCATACTATGAAACTTTGGGAGAGGGTGATTGAGTCTAGGTTGAGGAAGGTTGTCATGATATCAGAGAATCAATTTGGTTTTATGCCTGGAAGATCAACTATGGAAGCTATACATCTTCTTAGACAACTTATTGAAAGATATAGAGAGAGGAACAAAGATTTGCATATGGTTTTTATTGATTTAGAGAAGACATACGATAGAGTACCTAGGGACGTTCTCTGGTGGACAATGATGAAGAAAGGTGTTTCTCTCAAGTACATTAGTATAATTAAAGATATGTATGAAGGAGTAGTAACCAATGTCCGCACTTGTGGAGGGGTGACAACCAATTTTCCGATAACGGTTGGGTTACATCAAGGATCTGCTTTAAGCCCTTTCCTATTTGCGATAGTGATGGATGAGCTTACGAGATCAATTCAAGAAAATGTACCGTGGTGTATGTTGTTTGCTGATGATATTGTTTTGATTGATGAGTCTAGAGCTGGGGTTAATGCTAAGTTAGAATTATGGAGACAGACATTGGAAGCTAGAGGTTTTAAGTTGAGTAAGAGTAAGACTGAATATATGGAATGTCGGTTTAGTAAGCAACGAAGTAGTGATGGGAGTGTAGTGAAGCTTGGTGAGCAAGATATACCGGTGAATGATTATTTCAAATATTTGGGATCCATCATTCAAAAGTATGGAGAAATTGATGGAGATGTAAATCATAGGATAAAGGTTGGGTGGATGAAATGGAAAAGTGCTACTGGAGTGCTGTGCGATCGTAGAATGCCATTGCGGTTGAAGGGAAAGTTTTATAGGACGACTATTAGACCCGCTTTACTATATGGTACGGAATGTTGGGCTGCCAAGAGACATCATATTCAAAAAATGAGTGTAGCTGAGATGCGGATGCTTAGATGGATGTGTGGAAATACAATTAAAGATAAGATTCGGAACGAAGAGATACGTAAGAAGGTAGGTGTTGCACCCATTGAAAATAAGATTCGAGAGAATCGTTTACGGTGGTTTGGACATATTCGGCGAAGGCCTAATGATGCTCCAGTTAGAATGGAGAAATGGGAAAATATATTAGTTAAAAGAGGTCGGGGTAGGCCTAGGAAGACTTGGATGGAGATGATAGGAAAGGATATGAATGCTTTGAACCTCACCGAGGACATGGCGTTGGATAGAAATGATTGGAGGAAAATGATTCATGTGGAAGACCCAAAATGAATTTCTTTTTTGGTTCATATCGCTGACCCCAATTGTTTTGGGATGAAGGCGTAGTTGTTGTTGTTGTTGTAACTTTATAGACGTGTTCTACATAGTTTCTTTAGTAGAAAGCAGGTTTTTGCGGCATATATGTTGGTTTTCCAAGGGATTCTAAAATCAAAGCCCACAATGTACCAAAATCTAAGGACTTAAAATAACTTTTTTCATTAAAAGAAGATGATCCAAGGTGCGATCCTAGCTGAATAACATCCATGAAGTTAGATTGAATGGATACAACTAGGGATGGTAAACGAGTTGAACAAGAACAAACTGTGTTCAAACTCAGCCCATTCTTGTGGCGACCTGAGCGGACCTTGAGCTCATGGTGAGCGAGTTCAACAAGATGAGATGGAGCTGGCATGTAAACATCTTCATTTAATTCACCATTTAGGAATGCATTCTTAACATCTAATTGATAGACATGCCATTTTTTAACTGACGCAATGACAATAAGAGTCCTAACACTAGTCATCCTAGCTACGGGTGCAAAAGTTTCTTCATAGTCTATAACGTATTCTTGAGCATATCCTTTTGCTACTAATTGGGCTTTATAGCGTTCTAATGAACCATCACTTTTAGTTTTTGTAGAAACTGAACCGAGTCCTAGAGAGAGAAGAGAGAGAGAGAGAGAGAGAGAGAGAGAGAGAGAGGCGGCTGCACAGAAACCTCAGAATTTTTTTCGATATTAGGGCCTCTCTCTATGTTAAATAGAGAGAGGCTTAAAGACATAATTACAATAAAGCCCCATTATAAAAAAATAAATTACAAATAGCATCTTATTGTAAAATAACTTAACTTAAAACCACCTATTCTCAACACTCCCCCTCAAGCTGGAGCATAGATATCAATCATGCTCAGCTTGTCACAACATTTTGAGAAATTTGGTCTAGCAAGAGGTTTTGTAAACATATCTGCAACTTGGTCTTCCGACTTTAGATATTTGGTAGTGATATGACCTACTTGAATCATATCTCTTACATAGTGGCAATCAACCTCAATGTGCTTTGTTCTCTCATAAAAGACATGATTGTTCGCTATATATGTTGCAGCCTTGTTATCACACATCATGGTCATGGGAGAGGAAACCTTCACTTGGAGATCAAGAAGAACAGTACGAACCCACATCAATTCAGCAGCTGTTTGGGCCATAGCCCGATATTCTGATTCTGCACTCGACCTAGAAACCACATTTTGCTTCTTACTTCTCCAAGAGATCAAGTTGTCTCCCAGGAACACACAGAATCCTGTGGTAGTTTTCTTTATGAATAGTGTATGATCTGCTGCTGACCTATTAAAGCCAAAACCTGACATCATTTCAAACAACTTCTGAAACCATGCACGAGGACTTTGTTTCAAGCTATAAATTGCCTTTTTCAATCTACACACCTTTTGACACTCCCCCTTAACCTCGAATCCTGAAGGTTGTTGCATGTAAACAGTTTCAGATAGGTCCCCATATAGAAATGCATTTTTCACATCTAATTGTTACAGGCTCCAACCATGCTGCACAGCTACTAAGAGAACAAGACGAATGGTACCCATTCGTGCAACAGGAGAAAAAGTTTCAAAGAAATCAATATCATATGTCTGAGTATACCCTTTGGCTACTAATCTGGCCTTGTACCGTTCAATTGAACCATCAGATTTGTACTTTATCGTATATACCCATTACATCAAACAATGTCAGCATCTGCTGGGGAATCAACTAGATCCCAAGTATGCTGAGATATTAAGGCATCCATTTCTTCTTGCATAGCCATCTTCCAGCGAGTATCAAGCTCTGCCTGCTGATAGTTCAGAGGAATAACTTCAGCAGATAAAGCTGAAATAAAAGATTTCATTTGATTTCCAATTCTGGCTTCGAAGACAAAATGAGACATGGGATATAAAGTACATTGTCGTGTCCCCTTGCGTAGAGCAATAGGCCTGTTATCATCATCATGAAGATCACTGTTGTCAGTAGAACTTACCTCAGGGGAAGAAGAAGATGAAGGCACTTGCGGAGGTGGAGCCCTTTTGATTTTTTGGGTAACCTATAAATATGCATTTTGTAGCTTGAGCAACTAATTTATCACGGTCAGGGCCAAGTTTGTGTACAAAACAAACACATCCAAACACTTTGGGCGAGAGGGAGAAGAGAGGGGTATTTGGTTTTAGGATATGAATTGGAATTTGATCACCCACAGAAGAGGAAGGCATGCGGTTGATCAGATAGCAAGCAGTTGTAATTGCATCTCCCTAGTCTAACGCAGGAACATTTGATTGGATCGTAATGGTCCTGGCAACATCAAGTAGGTGACGATGTTTTCGCTCAGCCACCCCATTTTGTTGAGATGAATAGGCACAGGAAGTTTGGGGTTGGATGCCACTATCTTGGTAAAATTGTAACAGACTTTTTGATTTAAACTCGAGAGCATTATCAGTGCGAACAATCTTGACACTAGATTCAAACTGAGTTTTTATTTCAAGAATTAAAGATTTGATAATATTTGGAACATCAGATCGTTCCTTTATTAAAAACACCCATGATAACTTAGAGAAATCATCAACAATAACTAAATAGTATCGACACTGAGTCCTAGTAGGAATCTTACTAGGACCCCATACATCTGCATGAAGAAGTTCAAAGACTTTATTACTAGACTGACTCTGACTCGAAGGAAACGAACTTCGATGATGCTTGCCCAGCTGACATGCTTCACACTGAAATGATGTGGTGGAGGGAATCTGAGGAAAGACCGAACGAAGCTTTGACAATAAAGGATGACCAAGACGACGATGCCACTGAACAGGACTAAATGAATGTTCCACTGCAGCATGAACAGTACCCATTGGATGATGTAAGTAGTAGATTCCATTTTCTTCATAGCCTCCACCAATCTTCTTCCCCGTCAGCAAATCCTGAAAATGACAACCCATTGGATCAAATATTACTCTACAGTTTTGTTCTTTTACAAGACAACTAACAGAAAGTAAACTTTGAGGAAATTTTGGAGCATGAAGAGCATTTTTCAACTGTAATGAGGAGGATATAGAAATATTTCCCTGACCAACAACCGGGGAGGAACTCCCATCGGCTAATAAGACTCCTCGATGAACTGTAATATCCTTTAGATCTGAAAAAACAAGTGAATTTCCACACAAATGTCTGGATGCACCAGAGTCAATAATCCACTTACTGTCAGTCGAATGAAGATGATTTCCGGTTGAATAGGCAACAACAACTACAGGAGGGGTGGTACTCAAAGGACGAAGAGCTATCAACTCATCATATTCAACACGACTGAGGGTGATACTACTGTCACTTGCAAAGATATTATCCTGTACATTTGTTGCCTAGAGAGTAGTAACATTTGCTTTAGGAGCATATGACTTTGATGAAGAGGAGGTTGGTCGGCCATGCTTATCCCAACAACGATCTTCTAAATGTCCAGATTTTCCACAGAATGTACATTGAAGCTTTCCTCTGCCTCCCACACCTCGTCCGCGACCTCGTCCTCTGATGTTCTGAAGATTTCCACGTCCATAACCAGATGAGACAACTAAGGCAGATGACTGAGTCACAGGCTGAGAATGTGGAAGAGATATCGCAAGTCTGCTTAGACGGTTATATGCCTCAACAAGAGTAGGTACATTCGAACCAGTCAACATTTGGACTTTTGCAACAGAAAATTCTGAAGATAAACCTGTAATTAACCTAGCAACCATAGTTTGTTCTTGATGATCTTTTTGTTTCGAACAACAGAGAGGTCTGTGAGCATTAAGTCTTTCAAACGCAGCTTTTACGGAGGCATAGTACTGGGCCAAGGTTTGATCTCCCTGCTGTAAATTGTATATTTCCTGTTTGACTTGTAGGATACGACTCACATTAGTCTCTTGTGAGTATGTATCTCGAAGATTGTCCCACATCTGTTTGGCTGTATTATAATAAATTAAACCATCTGCAATATGGGGTTCGACACTATTCATAATCCATGACATAACTATGTCATTATCTTCATCCCAGGTAACATATTTTCCCACATTTTTAGTGGGTTCATCTTCCAACAAGATATGTTTTCTACGATGTCCAGATACCGATATCATAAATGTTGTGGACCACCTGGCATAGTTAGTTTCATTTAACCTTACAGACGAACCGTACGAAAATGGATTGGCAAATGCCTTATATTCTCCAATATATTCCAATTTTGAATCACATTTCGAAGTTTCAGCCATACTTCTGGTTAAAAAAAACTGGACAATCTCCAAACTAAACAGGGAAAAATCGTGTGTTACACTCACACGCCAACTGATATTCCAATCATCAGTTGTTCACCCACGAACAACAAAAAAAACCCCACGACAGTAGTGAGCAGCAGCCCACAAACAGAAAAATGATTCTGCACGTCAGTGAATCACGACTAACATGACTTCTGCATATGCAACAGTAATTTTTTTCATAACAGGGGCAGCTCCCCAGACATATACAGTTCGACACTAAGTCATTCATTTTTTTTTTCTTCACGAGCAACACCACTACGTGTTGGATTGCTACCCAAAATAAGCAGGAAGTCACGACCTTTTCAGTGGAAATTGTACCAACAACAATCAATCTCCCCACAACAACGATATCAAGATAAACAAAACAGGGCCCCAACCATATGTAGAATCACCAACAGCAATCACACTCCCAACAACAACGATATCAATATTTCATACGACATGTTCAGTGCACACTATACCAACAACAATCAAACTCTCAACAGGTAGTCACGAGACTGACGGCAGGAACTACCACTGAGGCAGTAGGTAGTCACGAAACAATAAAACAAGAAGCTACGAACCCACAGCAAGCATCCACGAACCCACAGCATGACCAGATCTGTCATCAGATCAAAAAAAATTTTTGCATCGCTGACCTGATCTCTCTATTGATTTCTTTTACTCATTGGATCGGAGTTTGATCACGATCAAGATGGCCTCCACGATCGATCAAGCCTTGATCAGACTCGATCACACTCCCACGTAACAGTCGATCACGCTCCCACGATCACGCTCCCACGCCGAGCTTTGATCACACTCGATCACGCTCCCACGTCACAGTCGATCACGCTCCCACGATCTGCGAAGCTCTGATACCATGTAGAAACTGAACCGAGTCTGAGAGAGAGAGAGAGAGAGAGAGAGAGAGAGAGAGAGAGAGAGAGAGAGAGAGGCGGCTGCACAGAAAACCTCAGAACTTTTTTCGATATTAGGGCCTCTCTCTATGTTAAATAGAGAGAGGCTTAAAGACATAATTACAATAAAGCCCCATTATAAAAAACTAAATTACAAATAGCATTTTATTGTAAAATAACTTTACTTAAAACCACCTATTCTCAACAGTTTTAATTTTGAAGACCCATCTACATCCAATCGATCTCTTTCCAACGAGTAATGAAGTTATTTCTCAAGTTTTTGCCTTTTCAAGGGCACTAAGTTCTAAGTTCATGGCTTCAACCCATTGGGGAATGTTTTTGGCTTTATTATAATGTGAAGGTTCATGAAATGAGTGTAATGCAATTAGACACGCTCTATACCTTGGAGTTAGAGACTCATAGGAAACAAACCTATTAGGAGGATTGGAGATTCGACCGGATCTCCTTAAAGAGGTTTCTTCTATGTTGGAACCTTGAGAGTATTTTTCTAAGGCACTCATTTGAGCTTGTTGACCACGTCTAACATTGGTTTGGATTGGTCTATCACTTTCATTTTCAACATTGTTAAGAGGAATATCCTCTAGATCATTCAACAAATCATTAGAGATTTCCTCTTCTCTTCTTGAGAGAGAAGATCAAATAAGAAAGATATTTACTTTCGTCAATATCTTTAGTTTTCACAAAACCATTTTCATTTTCCAAAGATGTTACATCTTTGGATACATAGAGTTTGTTGTTTTTAAGGTCAAAACATCTAAAACCCTTTTGATTTTCTTCATATCCTAAGAAAATACATTCAATAGCTTTAGGAGATAATTTGTCTCTTTTATGTGTAAGGACAAAACATTTACACCAAAAAATTCTTAATCTATTGAAATCGGGTGTTCTTTCAAATAGTTTTTCATATGGGGATGTATTTTGTAAGGATAAAGATATCATTCTATTTATCAAGTAAGTTGAGGTTAAGGCGGCTTCGACCCAAAAACTTTTTGGAATTTCTTTGGAGATAAGAAGTATCCTAGTAGTTTCCAAGATATGTCTATGCTTTCTTTCTACTAAACCATTTTTTTGAGGAGTCCTAGGACATGATCTTTGATGAAAAATTATATTTATTTCTAAATAATTTTGAAATTCATTTGATAGATACTCTCCACCCGAATCAGATCTAAGAATAGACATATTACTTGAAAATTGATTTTTGACTATCATATGAAATTTCTTGAAGAAGTCAAATTCTTTTGATTTTAAATTGAGAAAGTAGATCCACACATATCTAGTGTAGTCATCAATGAAAGTAACATAATAGTAGTATCCTCCTTTAGACATGACCGGAGAAGGGCCCAAATGTCCGAATGGACTAACTCAAAAGGTCTTTTGGACACAAAAGTTCGATTTGGAAAATGAGTGGATTTCATTTTGCCAAAAATACAATTTTTGCAGACAATGTTTCTCATTACAAAATTTCTTTCCAAAAGGAAAGGAGTACATTTTTGAGAAACTTGGATGTCCAAGTCTTTGATGCCAAGTTTCAATATTTTTATCTTGGACATGGTTACTGTTGAAGTCGGCTAGGGAGAAGACATGAAGAAAAGGAAAAACAGAGAAAAGAGAGAGAGAGAGGAAGAAAAAATCGTGTATTTCATCAATAGTTAGGTCTAGTCTCTCACTTAAATAGAGAGATTAAACACTCCTTATTTACAATAATGCCCCTGTCACGAGTAGTTATTAATGTAACGCCCCGAAATCTTAACCCAAATTTTGAGAATTTTTTTTTTCAATACAGCGGAAACCAGTCATACCGTAGGGTTAAGTATTCCAGAACATTACAGATGGAGCAAGATCAAAACATTCTTTTCATTTCAATATCAATGAAAATTTAGATCAGAGTTCTCACACTATCCTTGGAACAGTAAATCCAAAATCCCGATCTAAGCCTCATCCCGCAGTCGCTCATAAATCCAACTCTTCGCGTGAAAATTTATAGGAATTAGACTACAACTGTCTAAGTAGGAATTACTGTGATTTTTCTTGTAGATATATCATGTGTCAAGTATATGGTGTGGGTGCCAAATGTGATTTTCAACCCATACAAGAATAAGTAAAGAACTACGCTACAACAATCAACAATTTATGAGAAGCAATCTGACAAGTATCATAAAAAACAATCATTTAAATATCCCATAACCACATATATGAATTCATACAATGATTCAAAAAAATGCAATTATGACAGTTCATAATTCAGGAACACATTCATACCACAAGGTACATCCATTATGCATAAAGAAACATTAAATCATACTATGATGCAAAATTTTAGTACAACAAGACATTTAACATACATTGAAAGTTAAACATCATGCATCCACCAAACCTATAACAATTAAGGGAACAGATAACATATGCATCTAAGACATTCAGATTATTTCATCATTTCATGTGCTTTGATAATGCTGACATCATATCACATTCAATGATTTCGACAGGAAACACACGCAAATGTCTACTAAGAGATTTAGTCGAATATTCATGATACACACATCAATCATGCTATGCCATTATAATAGATTCCTACAGATAGTCATCTATAACGCAATCATCTACAATATAAAACTATGTAGACGTGAACTCACCTATATGCTAATCACAACTAATACAAAAATCAAAATAAAATTTACTTACAGAGCGATTGCAGGGTATGGCACGACCGTGATCTTTGATTTAGTGTTCCAACGCTCTGATACCAAACCTGTAACGACCCCAATCCAGATCCTTTGAAAAATACAGTATATTTTTTTTTTCTAAGAGTTGCGGAAACCTTCCCAGCGATCTGGGGTCCTCACAATTCCACTTTCCATTGGATAGCCCATCCACCACAAACGAATTTGCAATTATCATCCATATCAATCAACTAAAACTCTTTTATTAATGAGTAAGAAAATTTCAAAGACAAGGTTTTCTTCAACTGAAAGTAAAGTAACAATTGCAGAATTTAAAAGAACTGAATGACAAAATAAAGAGCCAAATTATCCTGTACTGAAGCTGACAAGCCCAAGTGTAACTCATCCGTCCCCAGATGCATATCCAACTTCACTGTTCACCATTTCCTGTGAAAAACCAACAAAGTAGGGTGTCAGAACCGAAATTCTGAGCACAGCTACTTCTAAAGAAACCAAGTGAGAGAAAGAACATGGATTAGATTTCATGCAGTGATTTGAGTGAGTGCAGATATAAAATTTGCAACATTTAAATATCTATAACTACCAACAGTTGCATATACTTACCAGTCAAGAACAATAAAGCAATGTCACATATCAATAACTAAATAACCAAACCTTTCAGCATGATTTCACAAAGTAAAGCGTATGCTACCACCAAATGATGTCATGATATCAAGAATGATCCAAACATGCATGATCTAATGCATAACAGAAAAATGCATGATTATTTGCAATGTATGATTTCTTTTGTTATCTTTCATTTAAGTTTCATCTTTCCATGTGCATGCCCTATTATATGCACACATCCTTAAGTTCCTTTTTTTAATTACCGTGGCCCGCGGATACACCAAACGGGTACAAACCCCGAGGTCAAGTAGGTTCCCAGGGTAGCTTAACAAACAATTTGTATTTTATTACTGGGTTCCAACTTAGCCCTCGACCGATATCAGGAAACAACACCATCCATCGGAACATTAGACCTCCACATCTAATGTCGGGGACACAAGGGACACCCCACGCCCACAAGTGTCACTTCCTTGGTACCATAAACTCACAACTGTGACTAACACACCACTCCCGGGTAAAGTGGCGGACTCTCATAAATAAGATTCATGTAATATTTTAGAAGGATACAATTATAACTAAATTATAAGGCAATTAACTATTCATGCAACAATAAAATAAACATTAGGCATGAGGGAACACTAAGTAAGTAACAGTGATTATAATTTAATCAATAAAGCAATTAAATGCAAAGAGATCAATATCATGCAATGATCAATATATAACAACCAAGTGAACAGGTAAACGTGCATGAACTAATGCATAGCAAGAGTATGCATGATTTATGTGCAATGCATGAACCGTTTATTATCTTTCATTTAAGCTTTCCTCTTTCCATATGCATGTCCTATTAAATGCACACAATCCTTAAGTTCCTCTTTTTTTAATTTATCATTATCCGTGGATACACCAAACGGGTACAATCTCCGAGGTCAAGTAGGGTTCCCGGGGTAACTTCACACACAATTTGTATTTTATTACCGGGTTCCAAACTTAGCCCTCGACCGATATCAGGAAACAACACCATCCATCAGAACCTTGGAAAACAGCATCCAAAGTCGGGGACACCATGGAAAACAGCATCCACTGGCGCCACTTTCTTGGTATACCAAAACAAACTCACAGCTGTGACTAACACACCACTTCCGGGTAAAGTGGCGGACTCTCCCTAAAACCGTGGTTAAGAGAAGAACCTCAATATCGGGTTCAGGGGCAACAAAACTCACACGGAGTTTTTGTATCCTCACGGTTTCCCCTAAACCGCAATATCCAAGATTCCCACGCTAAAGCAGGGACATCAAGGAGAAAGTGAATTACACTGTTCTTTACTTTTTTTTATTTGGTTATTAATCCGTTTCTTTTATATTTGCAAATTTACATGCAGAATTAATAACATAAGCTTGCACATCAGCATGCTAAGCTTTTCACGGGACCACCGCCCATGACAACATAGAACAGTGCGATAAAACATTAATATCACATTTGATTTGTTGTAATGCATCAAAATAACTAAATCAGAGAACAACTGGTTCTCGAGGCTCACCCAGCCCTTGATGATCCAATTGACCATCAATGCATCCATAAGAAAAAATCATCAATCGCATGCCTCCATGCATTATTTTTCACATGCTTTTCAGTGCACATTCGTGTATGCAAACTTTCGAGATGTGTGTGAAACAATAAACTCATAAGCATATGCACGAGTTCACATATATCCAGGCTGATTGCATGCTTCTATTTACGAATCATGTCACTGACTACATGCAAGGCATGATGGTTTCTGGTCTTTACATACATAAGAAACGACTACGCATTACTACCATGAACATGCATGTTATAAACAACCTAGACATGTGTGCAGTGTCATTCTCTGGCACGAATCAAACCAAGTGTAAACCCATCAACCCATACAAACACTCATGCCATTATGATCATGTAATAGCATATCAATTTCATTATCTTCATGCACATGAAAATCCAATTATGCAATACCAGTTCGGGTAACCCATTACATACTAAATGCAAGCATGTGCAAATTTCATTATGTTGCATGCATAAAGATATTTCAACGAAACTTAACGAAATTCGGAAATTTAATCCCATGACAATACACATTCCTATATATTTTTTTTCGCTACGCATGCATTTGAACCCAAATCCTGAAATAATAAAATGCTAAAGTAAATCATATAAGTTAACACATGTGAATAAAAGTATTGAATTACATGCACCTTGCAAAGTCTGCAGCTTTTAAACGTACAAAGAAACATATATATATATATATATATATATATATATATATATATATATATATATATATATATATATATATATATATATATATCCCACTTGGCAGGTCTGTCAGGGCCGGCACCAGTCCAGCCGAGGGCTTGACTGGGCCTGACAGAACCCGACATGTCCATTTGAACCACTCGCAAAACTAATTAATCCCTTTTTTTTTCTTGTGTAGTGCCTATCTACAGCCAGCAACCGGGGTCGGCGACGGTTGGGTTTCAACGGTTTGTGCAGAAGACTATATTAGAGACTTGGTTTATTCACAGTTAGGATCACCATAGGAAATACATGTATACTTTTGTTTTAACCTGCTTAAACCTGAAAATTTCTAAAGTGAACCCATGGTCGTCGATTTTCATTCTTGGATTCACTAGGAAGCTGCTTACTATACTTTTGCTATTTTAACAGTGTGTAAGAAGAAAATACCCAAGGTACACACGTGAGTCTTGGGTTTGGCAATTGAATCATAATGAAAAAATTTGTGTTATGTACTGAACACAGATGAACACTGAATCCTTCAAAAGAAATCGAACAAACAATGCACTTAACATAGAGATCACAAACTGTTATTAAACTTAATACACCATTTACACATAACAAGTGGCTGTAATTACTTAACCATTAAAATTGTAACATAAAGCCTACAATCAATATTCATCATCATTTTCATCAAATCTAAGCTTCCTCTCCCCCCCCCCCCCTATACGATGAGAGACTAACAAATCGATAGCATAGCTGCACCACCAAAAATTCCTATCTATATGAGATTCAGACGTTCCTTGGTTGATGCTAAATTCGAAATTTGAATTTCTGTCTGAAATGGTTATTATATTTTATTTTATTTTTTTAAAGTTTCGGTAATCGAGTTGTTTATTCAAAAGGATCCTGTCAGTGTATACCTTCTTTCCTAAGGTCAGAGAGTCGTAGTTCAACAACCCGAAACTCCACCCATCAACGATCCGAAATCCCCAAAACTGTCGATTTGGGGTTTCTGACACCTCAAACCCCCAAATCTGCCTCTCTCTAATGATTTCCCTAAAATATTCCATGAAAAGCAAATATGCACCCTCTTTCTCATTCAGAATCAAGAGGGGAACCCGTACCTCTTGAAGAATTTTCCGACGAACTCTTCAGCGATCGAAAGCTGTAGTCGCGTGGGTAGGGCCGGCTGAAGTCGTCCCTTGCGGCTGCTGTGACAGGGGTACCTACCATGGCTGCGGTTTTCCGGCGACCTCCACCTCCCCAATGCTCGCCCACACGAGAGAGAGAGAGAGAGAGAGAGAGAGAGAGAGAGAGAGAGAGAGAGAGAGAGAGAGAGAGAGACGAGGGAAGAGACCCCCTCTCCACTCCCTTTTATCGGCTGATTTCCCCCCCTTCCATGCCGAGATGGGTGGGGATCGGTTACGCCAGCCGACCCCCCCCCCTTCCTTTCCCCTTTAGAAACAATAGGAATCATGCCCTAGGCACGATTCTTGCTCTTTCCCTCTTTTTAAAAAGCTGCAGCCCGATATAGGGTTTTAAAAACCCTATCGGGTTACGGGTCCGACCCGGGTCTAAGGCTTTCCTTGCTTTTAAATTAACTTTTATTTTTTTTTTCGTTACCTACCCGCTACAGGGGACATGACTCGGGTCCGAACCCGGGACCCGGTGCATGTTCACCTGATTATTAGGGTCCACAAGTTTGGACCCGCAACCCATTGCGAAGTGGATCCATGGGATGGGTTCAAATGGATCCAACTATGGATCCCTTGCATATTCTTATAAATCTTTTTATTAATTTATTAAATTATATATATATATTTCAAATATGATATAATTTACGTATGGATCCTGGATCCGAAAGGTGGATCCCCGGCCCATAACACAAAAGTTTTTTTTTTTAAATCGTGGTTATTACACAACACAACATAAAAATATAAATGCCTCATATTGAAAAGAGAGAGAGCTCTCAAGAGTGAAGAATACAAGAGGGGTTCACCCCTATATATACAAAAAGAAAGAGAGTGAGGGGTGGCCTTAAAAGAAGAGCCACAGAGGGGGCTCCCCATGGAGTCGTTGGGAGCCCCCAATGGTCACAAATGTGACCGTTGGGGGCCCCATCGACTCAATGGTGGGGCCCCTTATGTGGGTGAAAAAACAAAATAAAAAAAGGAAAAAGAAAGTGCAAAAAATAAATACAAAAAAGGGGAAAATAACAAGTACCCCTATCGGGTACTTGTGAAATGACTAAAATACCCCTATTGGGTATATTAGACTATATATATATAAATATATATAGATTACATGTATTTTAACAACACCTATGTCCACATATCTAGTTTTGCAAGGCCTGCCATCGCTGACACTTCTTACCCATGTCCAACATTGACACCCGTGTCAATGTCTAGGTAAAATAGCATGCAGATGACAAATCGTGAGACTAAAATATTGATGATAAAAAGGAAAATTTCTTTACTTCTGATCTTTACTTGCATACCTACAGTTTGTAATGAAATCAAGCGAAAAGCAAGCCATAATGCGCATAAGCACAAGAACAAGTCCTACAAGGGACAATACATGCCAAAGGCAAAACAAAGCACCTAAGTGCATACAATAACTACAAAGAGCCTAAATGTGCACAAGCACAAGTCTACAAAGGGACAATACACAAATCAATCAATGGCAACTACATGAGATCATAAGAGACACCAAAGAGCATACACAAGAACACAAAAAACATAAAAATATTATAATCTTTATTGAGATAGAATACTTAGGAAAGTATTATACCTAATGGGACAAGAGGTCCCTATTTATATACAAACCATGGTTGCTAGTCGAGGAAGCGGGAGCGGGACGTGATATGGGAAGCGAGGCACTTTCCAAATTTCAGGAAGCGGGAAGCGTGGGACGACTTAGAAGCGAATCAGGAATTGTCTCGGAAGCGACCTAGGAAGTGAAAAAAGAGAAAAAATACAAATACAAATAAAAAAAAATGAAAAAAAGGGGAAGCTCATTTTCTAGCGCGTTTCGGAAGCGCGGCGTTTTGCGCTTCCCCACTTGCCTAGGCATTTCTGGTAACTCTGATACAAACAACTGGGCCAAGAGGACCAATATAACTGTTGGGAAAGACTTCAATAGCTAGAAATATAGTTGGAGATTTTCAATAGCTATATTGACTAAAAGACAAAACTGAATATTGTTGTTGGAGATTCCCAACAGCTATATTGACTAAAAAATAAAACTGTCATTTACAAGTGTAAATAACAGAATACAAAAAGGTCAGTTCTGCCCCTAAAGGGAAAAGTATATTACATGTACAAAATCACCATTCTGCCTCTAATGGGCAGAGCCTATTACATGTACAAAATTACCACAATACCCCTAAAGGGTATTACCTATTACAAAGAAAAAAAACAGTTTAAAATTATATAATATTTGCATATACATTCATATACGAATATATTGACTCATATGAATATATATATATATATATATATATATATATATATATATATATATATATATATATATATATATATATATATAGAGTCAATACATTTTAACTCTCCCTCTCAAACTTACGGTATGATTACAAAAAGTTTAAAAATACAAAACAAAGGGAAAAATCGAAGTCTTCATTGATAATCTTCACCAAATGCCTTCATCAACTATCTCCATCTTCATGATATGATGCATCAAAAAAATTTCTTTCTCAACCCATATCATCTTTAAGAACCTCCAAAGAGAACAAAACAAAGGTTCAAACTACACAAATGAAGATATCCTAACTAAATATATTTAAAAGAAAACATTTTAACACAATAGTTATATAGTTTCAAAGCAAGAATATATATATGGAGAGAGGATGGTTAAGTTTCATTACAAAACATAAAGGTACTATAAACTAAACATTTTTAAAAGCGAGTAAGATATGCACCTTAATCAATAATTATTATTTTTTAAATATTAGCAATAATTCAAGCAAGATACAATAGCCATTAAGATAGACACAAGGAATATATTTCAAAATCAATTTTTTAAGAATTTCTCGTTTAGACAATGATAAACATAAAAACAACATATTTTCTTAAAGAAACATAAATTCTGAACATAGTAGAATTTTGATCACTAAAGTTCAAAAGACAAACACATATTAGACATAAAATATCAATTAGATATAAATAATTTTGCAATAATGTCCTAAAGGCTTAGTTAAACATTTGAAATAAAGATATAATTCATTAATTATACTAAGCAAAACATGACAACATGTACATTAAATGTAAGAGCTCAAAGGATCTCACAAAAAGAGGAAGAATTAATTAAATTTATACAAAAAAAATGCAAGATAACCATCATGGAACAAATCTAAATATCCTCAACATATATATCCAACATGTAATTAAAGCATATTTAATGCACATAATAATGCATGATAACCCCAATAGGGTTCATGTACAAGAGGCAAAAGAATCACTCACACAACCCAAATATGTGTTGCACATAAACCACTAATGATCAAGAGGACGCACATAAAAACAAGAATTTTATTAAGGGGAGAATGCACACAAAATGCATGTAGAATTTTCAATGGATAACCATTTTCCATACAAGGACAAACATGCAGCAAAAAAGATTAGGAAATACATGAAAAGATTTTAAAAATCCCACATACAACAAATCATAACAAGAGAAATGATATTTGAAAATCTCAATAATACTTTGCTCACGACAAGCAATCACCTCTTTGACCTCTAACTTAACATCCTCAAAATTCAAGTGTATCAACACATAGGATAAGAAATCAAACACAAATGTCTGCAATAACCATACTAGTGATCATGCACTAGCAATATCGGCTATCTAAACTGACAATACATACCAGCTACAACCACAAGAGATGCACATATCTCACCTCCCAAATGGTTGTAAATTTTCATTCAATACTATCATCTACAATGGGTGCACATAACTCACCACAACCATGGTTGTAAAAACTGATAAAAAAAAATCTCTTATCCAACAAAAAGATTCACTCAAATAAGAGGAAAGAGTGAAAAAACAAGATAAGCAAAAATACTATAATGAAGACAAACTGATGCCAATAAGCAAGAAGATTTGAAAACATTATTCAAATCAAGGTAAAAGCAATAAATTTTGCAATATTATGAGAATTAATCCATAAGGACCAATATGACCACAAGCAAATAACAATTGAGACATCACTAACAAAGATCGATAATAGCATCCAATAAACAAAACAAAGGCTAAAAAAACAATTGAGTGATACAACTCACTGATAGAACCAAAGGTTAATCAACTGTCAGTCAGAGCTAAAACAAGTTCCAATATGGCACTCATAAATTGTCAATCTATACTGACAAGGAGATAGAGGTGCACACATAACTCACCCCAACAACTAACTTTGGCTCCACATCACCGAGGTGCACAAAACTCACCTCAAAAAGGCTGAATAATAATAATAATGGATGTATCGAATAGAAAAGTGATGGACTAAACCATAGCGAAAAGAAGGCAATAAGAAAAACCTCGAAAAACACTTTTAAAATGAGGTTATAAACAAGAGCTGATATGTCAATCATATGATTAAATGCAAACAAGTCGCTAAAAACCACATGAGGCCACATATAAGACACACAATAATATGTATCAAAAATTCAAAAAACATAAAGGCTTATAAGGAATGCAATGAAATGGTAATTCAAGAGGGAAATAGTCAATAGTGAAATAATCACAATGCCACTAAGGCAAGAAGATACAATAATTAAAATATTAATTTTATTAATTCTCACAAATCCACATTCAAGGCCACTAACGGCACAAACACATGCCTATAAGGCAGGATTACATAAGTCACTAAGGGTGAAAAAGCACACTTTAAACAAATATATATATATATATATTATTTCATTAGGCTCACAATAATGCACACAGAATGCATAAAAAGGACATTATAATATCCAAAGAACAATATGATCCTATATATCTAATGCATGTGAAGAATCAAGGAGCCTTCGATCATAAGCAAAGTCTACATAAAACCAAAAGTGGTCACTATGGACACACACGTCCCACAAAGGGGATACACTCAAAGAAGGCTCAAATAAAATAATATTTTATTGATCACTCAAATCATGCAAGAGGCATTATGCTTAAATTCACATGTAATGTAAAAACATGTAAGATAATATTTACTAAAGAGCCATAAAAACAATTAATAACACAGTCACAAGGCACAAATGCCACTAAGGTCTCCAAAGAGAACCCTCACAAAAATCTTTACAATAAATATTTTTATTAATGATTATGATGCACTAATCATGTAAGGCAAAAATCATTCAAGTGCAATGAATGCACTCACAATAAACACCTCCCAAGAGGCAAGAACACAAGCCATAAATGGTCACAAGAGAGCACACAGTACAACAACAACAACAACTACGCCTTCATCCCAAAACAATTGGGGTCAGCGATATGAACCAAAAAAGAAATTCATTTTGGGTCTTCCACATGAATCCTTTTCCTCCAATCATTTCTATCCAACGCCATGTCCTCGGTGAGGTTCAAAGCATTCATATCCTTTCCTATCATCTCCATCCAAGTCTTCCTAGGCCTACCCCGACCTCTTTTAACTAATATATTTTCCCATTTCTCCAACCTTCTAACTGGAGCATCATTAGGCCTTCGCCGAATATGTCCAAACCACCGTAAACGATTCTCTCGCATCTTATTTTCAATGGGTGCAACACCTACCTTCTTACGTATCTCTTCGTTCCGAATCTTATCTTTTATTGTATTTCCACACATCCATCTAAGCATCCGCATCTCAGCTACACTCATTTTTTGAATATGATGTCTCTTGGCAGCCCAACATTCCGTACCATATAGTAAAGCGGGTCTAATAGTCGTCCTATAAAACTTTCCCTTCAACCGCAATGGCATTCTACGATCGCACAGCACTCCAGTAGCACTTTTCCATTTCATCCACCCAACCTTTATCCTATGATTTACATCTCCATCAATTTCTCCATACTTTTGAATGATGGATCCCAAATATTTGAAATAATCATTCACCGGTATATCTTGCTCACCAAGCTTCACTACACTCCCATCACTACTTCGTTGCTTACTAAACCGACATTCCATATATTCAGTCTTACTCTTACTCAACTTAAAACCTCTAGCTTCCAATGTCTGTCTCCATAATTCTAACTTAGCATTAACCCTAGCTCTAGACTCATCAATCAAAACAATATCATCAGCAAACAACATACACCACGGTACATTTTCTTGAATTGATCTCGTAAGCTCATCCATCACTATCGCAAATAGGAAAGGGCTTAAAGCAGATCCTTGATGTAACCCAACCGTTATCGGAAAATTGGTTGTCACCCCTCCACAAGTGCGGACATTGGTTACTACTCCTTCATACATATCTTTAATTATACTAATGTACTTGAGAGAAACACCTTTCTTCATCATTGTCCACCAGAGAACGTCCCTAGGTACTCTATCGTATGCCTTCTCTAAATCAATAAAAACCATATGCAAATCTTTGTTCCTCTCTCTATATCTTTCAATAAGTTGTCTAAGAAGATGTATAGCTTCCATAGTTGATCTTCCAGGCATAAAACCAAATTGATTCTCCGATATCATGACAACCTTCCTCAACCTAGACTCAATCACCCTCTCCCAAAGTTTCATAGTATGACTCATGAGTTTTATACCACGATAGCACACAGTAACATAAATATTCTTGATAATTTTTTTAAACAAATCCAACATTAAATTTGAAAAACATTTAAAGGTTTTGCTTTAAAAATAACAAATAAATTTTCAAAGATAAGAAAAATGAGAGTTTTCTCATGCGTAATGCATGAGATGGATAACTCAAAAATAATCATATATATAAAGATTTAAGATACATACCGGGTCAAGATCTCCCTTGAATCCAAGCCATACATCGATCACGATTCCTTCACGAAGCACGAACTTGAACTAAAGAGTCCCAAGACCTAAAGAGGCAAAATACCAAGTATATTTTCTTGACTCTGATAGCATGTAATGAAATCAAGCGAAAAGCAAGCCATAATATGCATAAGCACAAGAACAAGTACTACAAGGGACAATACAAATGCCAAAGGCAAGACAAAACAAAACACCTAACTGTATACAATGACTACAAAGTGCCTAAATGTGCACAAGCACAAGTCCACAAAGGGACAATTCACAAGTCTATCAATGGCAAATACATGAGATCATAAGAGACACCAAAGAGCATACACAAAAGAACACAAAAAACATAAAAAATATAATAATCTTTATTGAGATAGAATGCTTAGGAAAGCATTATACCTAATAGGACAAAAGGTCCCTATTTATATACAAACAAGAGGGCCAAGATGACCCATATAACTGTTGGGAAAGGCTTCAACAGCTAGAAATATAGTTGTTGGAGATTTCCAATAGCTATATTCACTAAAAGACAAAACTAAATATAGGTGTTGGAGATTCCCAACATCGATATTGACTAAAAGACAAAACTGCCATTTACAAAAGTGTAAAGGACAGAATAAAAAAGGTCAGTTCTGCCCCTAAAGGGCAAAGTCTATTACATGTCCAGGATTACCATTCTGCCCCTAATGGGTGGAGCCTATTACATGTACAAAATTATCACAATACCCCTAAAGGGTATTACCTATTACAAAGGAAAGAAAAACAGTTTAAAATTATATAATATATGCATATACACTCATATACAATATATATATGTATATATATGTATACATATATATATATATATATGAATCAATATATTTTAACACATTTATCAGGTGAATGGACCGAATTTTAATTAAGCGAATGTACATTTTTTGGAAAACACTCTTTACACCCTGCTTTTTAAAAGTGGAAGTGATGCTGTAATGCACTTTGCAAAGCTAAGGTGAACACATTTTTCTTACTGATATCTCTTGTGCATTACCAATAACTTTTTTGAAAACTCAAGTGTCTCCCCTAATAATTCTTCTGTTTGTGGTGTTCACTTTAATTTTTAGGTGGTGATTTGGACACAAGATTGACAGACACTCTTTCCTTGGTATTGTTTCCCAATTACCATTTCTTTTTTATTTTCATCTTCACTAGGTAAAAGTAGTGATACTTTAAATGTAGATAATGAAAGTAGTGGTGCAATTATGTTACTTCTTGCTATGTTTCTATAATCCACGTGGTTGTAATTAACATTCTTGCACACAAGCAAATAGCCAAACCTAAAAGTTGCATTTATGGTTGAAAGCCTTCTTATATCATTTTAAAAAAGTTAAAATAACAAAACCCTCATGATATGGTTGGTCAGAAGGAGATGTACACAAGCCTAGGCAATACAACACAGAGACCTCAAGAAAGAAATATAAAATATAAAAATTCAATGGAACATTATTAGAATATTATCATGTAAGCTGTATCAAGTTAAATGAGTGACTAAGACATGGAATAGATGCATCATCACATTACTCAATCTATCATAAAATGTAAGTCATAGGAGTGCAAAATTGGACTTTGTGCCGATAGAGAAATAGATACATGATGGCATGCCTGTAAATTAGAAAAAAAAGACATGTACATCTTTGTTTCAGGCCTATTTACTTTTGATAATAGTCAATATAACTCTAGTTTGTCGCTGTTATTTTACCTATAACCCTTGTATCAGTTACCTCTTACAAACACTGAGGATACTTGTAGACCCCAACCCACGATCCAAATTCTATTTTTACTCTCCTCTTTTTCCAGTTTATATATATAGTAGGTGGTAGCCTATGTAGTCAAAAGCGCTAGGCGGTGCCTAGTCGGTAGACCCCTAAAAAGACTGGTCGAGGACTAGTCGGTACCCCAATTAAAATATAAAAAAATACACAAAATATACATAAAAATATGTTTAATTCTTTTACTAATAAGATGATTTTATTACATAAGTACAAAATTACACATGCTTTCACAAAATATATTAATATACATAACCAGAATATACATATAAATAATTGTACACACCAATATATATATATATATATATATATATTCAATTATTCATAACATATTCAGTATAATCAACAAAATATGCTTTCAACTTTTCACAAAAGCACAACAACACATACATATATAAATAACATATTACGTAATTCATAATACTAAACATGCTTTTAGGCTTTTATAGAAAAAGTCATCAGAAACAAAGTAACACACACATATATATAAAACATAATCAATTAAAATTAACTTTGCATGCTTTCAGTGTTTCACCGAAAAAATCCCAAAAGCAAAGTAGCACACACACACACACATATATATATATATATATATACATATAATAACTAAGCATGTTTTCATGATTTCACAAAACAAATCACACAAACACATGCACATATATATACAAAAAATAATAAAATATATATTAGAATAATAAATGATTAAACTACCTTCATGTCTAGGCAGAGACAGCCTAGTCGGCAAAATTGGTACCTTTTAAGTTACCTACCTAGGAATTGCAAAACCTAGGCATTTTACTTAAGCCTAGACCGATTAGGCGGACTAGTCGGTGCCTAGTTGGGGCTTTTGACTATATAGGTGATTGCTGCCTACCACTTTTCTGGCCTACTGCTAGCCTACCGGGCTTTTGAAGTTTTTTTGCATGTTTTCCTTAAATCTGACTGTACAGTTGTGTTCTACATTCTCGATTTTGTAGGAAACGACTCTTGGATTGTTCGATTCCAACACACAGGTAGGTTTTTATATGGTTTAGAAATCAACAGTCTAAGATTTTCGTAAATATTCAAGGCTTAAAAATCATGTTTTTATCGAAAAAACATGATTCAAGTGTCATTTTCTAGCAAATAGACCACGCTGAATACATCTACAGGATCAGATTTGCGAAAACAACCCAAAAGTACCTGTTCACTCGTGGTAGGCTGGCGGTAGGCAGCTACCACTTTTCCTATATATATAGTGATGGGAACATGCTAAATGTTTTTTGGGGAATTTTTTGTTTTATTTTTAAATTCTGACTGTACAGATGTGATCTCTGTACTTGATTTTATAGGGATATCAGCTCATGGAGCGTTCGATTCTGACACAGTGTTGGGTTTTATAATGTTTGAAAGATCAACGGTCCAAAATCTTTGTAAATTTTTGAGGTGTGGTTTCCTAGTAAATCAACCATGTTGAACACATCTATGGGGTCGGAACCACAAAAAACACCAGAAAATCTGAAAAACCCATTTGGCGTGTTTCATTTAGCATATTTCATTTAACATGTTCCCATTACTCTATATGTGTGTATGTCTGTCTGTATGTATGCATATATACCAAAGCCTGTCATGAATGCGGCATATGTGAAATATTTAATAGATCCACACAAAGGAAAAGAAGTAATTGGCTATAAACAGTATGATACTGTTTATGTTCTTATGTATATTTTTCATACCTTGCCTCTTGTAAGGGGCATGTTCTCTGCCTTGGGTTGAGCACCTTTAGAAGCCAAACTTCTTGTACATCTTACTTTAAATAATGCACTGTGATGTTGTTTTCCTCTTTGTTTTCGTATTGGTTAATGTAATTCATTTAATTGATTAGCTCTGAAAGCACCAAAGGATTGTTGGTAAGTTGTCTGCAGTCTGGAATCCTGGATGATCAGTGGTGCTCCTCTATACTGGTAAAATTGATGGAGGATTTCATTGATATAAAATACTGTCACTTCAGACATTGGCTCACAGCTCATCAAAAATGCTTTTGCTTGGACGATGCAGTACTCAACCATTTTTTCCTTAAAACTTTCTCAAATTTTCACGTCTTATAGCATAATCTCTCCTTGCAGATTTCACTATCTCTGAAAATGGTTCAAGGCAGGACTAGTTATGGGAGACAACTTGTTCTTCTCATTGCGCTTGACATTGCTCAAAGCATTGTAAGGAGTTAATCAAATAGGACAACTCTATTTTATATGAATGTGTGTGTGTGTATGTGTGTCTGTGCTTATTGAGTTTCAACTTGATCTTCAAATTCATTGAAAAGCTATTGCATACAACTGCTCTCTGTGTTCCTAGCGTCATTGGTTCCAAGCATGCATGTAGTTGCTAAGAGTTAGTGATCAAGAATCTGGTCAAAGATTGATATGCAAACTGAATATTGAAAAAGTTCAAACAATGATAGTAGAGTATCCATCGGATCTAGATATTCCAATATTTGCATGGGTTCAATGGTAAAATGGAGTCTACATGAACATCTGCGTTGTTCTACATGATTTTTGTTATAAGTCAAACACCCATTGGATTGAAGAACAATGCCTTAGTTCCTATCTATAAATATATTTCTATAATTACTATGATGTTATGGGCAATACCATGCAGTTGGAGGGAATAATGGAGATTAGGAAGAGAGCCAGTGGTTCTAAGAATAAATATGAAGTGATGTTAGAAGTGTCAAGCATGAGTCAATTTCTTGTTTTAGTTAAATGATGGATTGAGAAGAAAAATCATCATGGCTGATGTTGATCTGGGTTAAAACTTATAAGGAATCCAGGCAAAACCAAGCTGGTTGACATTAATGAAAGACATATCAGCTATGTCACATGGGTGCGGGTGTGGGTGCGACGCGGGTGCGGCGCAATTTTAAAATTTTTGGTGTAATGCCCCAAAATTTTTAACCCAAATTTAAGAGGATTTTTTTTTTCTTTTATAACAGCGTAAACAAGAAATAATATAGGATTAAGCATTTCGAGACATTACGGTGGAGAGAAAACCCAACACATTTATTTCCTTCCATTTATCAAGGAATAATGACATCAGAGTTTTAAAAACATAAAATGAACTCAACCATCCCTGGAACAATAAATCCAAAAATCTCAATCCGATGCCTCATCCCGCAGCCGCTCATAAACCCTAGTCTTTACCTGAAAAATAGTAAATTGATTGGAATTAGACTACCACGTCTAAGTAGGAAAACTATGACTCTTAATGCAGGTACATCATGAGTCTAGTATGTGATGTGGGTGTCAAGTGTAAATCTTTAGTATATACAATAGCACGTAAAGCAACAACAATAATCAACAGTCATATACATGAGCAGGTAAACAATTATGTAATAACAATAACTGAACAGGTAAGGCATAGTATGCAACATGAATAAGCAAGTGAGGTAGGCGATGCAACAGCAATAACAATAACATGCATAACTTTCATGTAATAGTTCAATCACCTCGTATTGACCCATTTCAGGATTTCAGATCATTACAATATAAAACATGCTGAAAAATATGCAAATGTCTCTTTAATGACTCCATCACAGTGATACCTAACTGTTCTAATTGATGTTTTTTCTTTTCTTATCCCGCGGGTACACACGGGCCGAGGCAACCATCACAGAAGAGAACGTTCGGGGGTATATTATTCAAAGTTGTTTTATTAACCCGAACATTCTAACTGAGACTGAAATCCCATGGGAGCGGTCAGTGACCGAGAGAACCTCCCAAAGGCCAAAACCAAAATAGGATGCATCCCTAACTTCTGCAGAAGAACAAAGATCTACCACCTAGGACATATTGGTAGTCCGGGTCCCCCCAACTCCGAGGACTGGGGACCATCGAGTCACTTTAGCTCGAAACAGTTAAACACATGTCCCCGGAGTTTTGTACCACTTACCCTCTCCAAGGTAAGCCCGAATCTGAGTGGGTTAATCTTTTCATTTAATTATGTTCCCGAAGTATGGGGTTTTTCCCCAACTTCCTTCTACTATCATAGCAGTAGAATTCCCAACCTTAGTCATTTTACCAAGGTGTATAAACCAGTCCCAATCCTTTGTCATATTGATTGCATAACCCACCCAAAGTGCTCTGGTGCCTTTAAACCAGTCAAGCACGAATGCCCTGGTGCCTTTAAACCAGTCGGACAACAATATTATATTTTCATTTTCATGTGGATTCACATCATAACTTCGATGGTCTATGCATGACCCTCAATACACTGGCTTGACATTCATATGCCCACCACAAACCGACCCATAGGTTCGGTTACCAGATCATCATTCCTCATCATTATTATTTATTTATTTATTCTTCAATTGCAAATTGCCACAACGTACCATTAGGTTTTGACTTGTGACATCCCAACACAGGGTGGCATGTATTAAAAACTCTGCCAACAAGCAAAAACATTGTCGGTGTCCTTTATTGAGCATGCAGGGTAATCTTAGAAATTTGGTAATACAACTATATACATTTTTCCAAACACCTTCTCATTTGAACATTCCACAAGATATACAGCTTAGTTGGCATTTGATACTTTCAGCAAATATGTAGTGTTAGGCAATAGTATTTCAGAAAAATATACAGTTTAACAAGCATATGAACATTGGAAAATAAACATCTTCATGGTTATTTGAACCTTCTAGATGATATACACTTAATGGCATTTTGCTTATTTTAAGAAATATGCAATTTAACATGCTAAATTATGCAGCTTAGTATATAAAATTGAATATCATTTTACCATGCCACTCAATAAGCATTTGAGCATTAGTGTAATATACAGTTTCACGTAACAGTGAATAACAACCTAATATGCAGTTAAGTTTGCATTGAATATTAACTGGATATGCAACTTTGTACGAAATTTAACATACACTTACTATGCCGTTACATAGGCATTGAGCATCTAACTAATATGCAGCTTCATATGGACCCGAGCATCCACCTATAAGCATCTAAGTTGGAATTTGCATATCAACTGAATATACATGTAAATGTTAACTTAAATTTCAACTTATCATGAATCCAACTAGATTCTATGTATAATCCACCTATAAGCATCTAAATAGGAATTTGCATATCCACTGAATAGGCATGTAAATGTTAACTTAAATTTCAACTTAACATGAATCCAACTAGATTCTATGTATACTTGCTTCCAAGATTTCTCCCACAACAGATTACCAGGTATGTATATTCAGAAATAGCAATTGTTTCAATCCGTTTTCAAACAATTTTAACGATCCCATAAAATAAGCATGTGGATTCCTAATCCTATCACATGATGTTGTGAACCTAAAGATTTCATTTAACAGAGATCACCGATATCACATACAGGGCTAGTCAATCTAAATTTTTCAGAATCCTATGATGAAACAACAACATAGATTAACATTGATCCTCCTTTGAGATCCAATAATAGTTTAGCTAGTATGACCATTTTACAGGAACCAACAATTAAGATAAGTCTACATTTTCAGAGCCACACTTAGCACACATATATCAAAGAACTTATTGTGGTTTAATTACACAAAAAAAAGGCAACAACATTCTGAGCTATAATGACATTTAAGTAGAAATATTGCACCACTATGGTTCATCTGAATTGCAGCAAATTATACATCGAACTAATTAGCAACGAATAACCACAATATGTCCCACTGGTAATCATTCCAAAGTAAATTCCCTTTTATTAGCAGAATTCAGTATGCAGAGGTATATATAAATATATATATCTATATTTGAATATCGCAGACAAGCTATGCAAATGACTAATCCCTTCTTCTTCTTCTTCTTTTTCACAACATAAAGTATAATATAATAACCAATGATTTTTCTGTCAGGAGCAATCTGTATAAGTTACTATGTATAGAACAATGCCAGTTCAACCCCTAATATTAATAGCAACACTCTCCCCTACCCTATTAGAACTAAGACAATACCATGACCGAATTTCCCTGTTAAGCATACATATTAGTAAATGGTAGAGCTAACCTGCATCCAAAGCTAGAGCATGTAAAGGTTGAATCTACAAGGCATATAGTGATACAAACTGGTCATGCTCACAGGTAACAACATTTAAACAGAAAAATGATATCAAACGTACAATGCAATTATACCCAATCAAATTCAAAGGACTGGGGTTTCAACACAGATTACCACATACCAAAACACATGATTAATCTAAACCTAGCAATGATTTAATACATGGTGACATCTATCATACTATTGATTTACACATAAAATCTCAACATGGAAGGCATTAGCCCGATTGAACCCCTCTTTCTGATATCCGAAATCCCCAACTCAATCGATTTGGGATTTTCAGCACCATAAACCTGAAATCCTCTTTTTCCTGTTAGGGATTTTGGCCACCCACACAGCATGCTCGAACTATGATATACCAAACAAGGAACACACAGCAAATCCTACCTGTTCCAGCGTTTCTCCTCGAAGATGCCATGGATGGAGGTGTTGCCGACCACCCCTACATGACCGAACACCGTCAATACCCAAAAGAAAAATTTCAGAAATCCTACAGCAGGAATAGAAAACTCCCCTTTTTTTTTTCTTCTTTGACAGACTTACAAAACCCCCAAATCAACGATTTGGGGTTTCGGTTTGGGGCTCACCGTGAAATCCCGAACAACAACTCGATTTCCCCAGAATTAAATCCATGCCAGACACTCTATCTCTTTACTATTGAAACTCCAAAATCCCCAAATCGGAGATTCTGGAATTTCGGTAGCTTAAACCCTAAATCCCCAAAATTTCTTGTCAGATTTGGGATTTACTGCACTCGTAAATCTATTCACTGCCCCCGCTCCCCATACTCGACCCACATAATACCCAAAAGAAGAAGAAAACAGGAAAACCTACCTGTTCCGACGACGAGGAGGTGGCTGTCGCAGTCAGGGAGATCGCCGGCATCGGTTGCTCCTGCTGGCGAGTTCGGGTCGAGAGGGACAGTGAGACAGTGAGGAGAAAGAAGAGGCGAGTGGGAGGAAGAGAGGTGTGGGAGGTAGAGAGGAGCGAGAGAGATGGAAGAGAGGTGTGGGAGGGGAGTAATTAAGGAGGATGGCCCGAAACGGAAGGAAGCAGTTACCTTCCTCCCTTCGCTTGGCGGCTACGCACCCAGAATCCTTTACTTAACGTGTTTAGGGTTCAAAATGAACCCTAACACGATTTATCGTTTTTTTTGTTTTTGTTTTTCACTTACCTCTTTACACAGGCATGGCCCCGGGTCCGAGTCCGCGACCCTGGATCCAGACGCAGTATGGATCCACGTCAGCTCTCCGGAGTGGATCCGAAGATCGGACCCAAATAGATCCAATTACAGATCCACATGATATGTTTATTTTATGATACATACATATCTATTTGTACAGTTATATATATATATATGGTTCCTTTATGGATCCTTTTAATAAATCTGGATCCAGGAATCTGAAGTTTTAATTATATGATTTGGAACTATGGATCCAAATGAGTTCTTATGGATCCAACTAAATATACATTGATCCTTACGGTTTCCATACAAGGATCCAGATTAATATTGAAGTTCCGACGAAGATCCAAATGAAATGTTATGGATCCGAACATCGCCTAGGCAATACTAATCCCACTAAAGTGTTGTAGACCCAATATAGAAATTTTACCATTAAAATTTTGATTTAAACTTCAAGGATCCAATCCCTTTGACCAAAATCTATCATTAAATATTCAATTTAAGGTTCGTGGTCCGATATCTAAGATCCGAATGGAATATCGGAGTTCTAAACAGGATATTTGGGATCCAACAATGAAGATCCAAATAGGTCATCCAAGATCCAATTACGAATAAATAATTAAAACAATAAAATATTCGTGTATCACCTTAATGACTTAAAAATCTAAATTTATTTATCTGATAAAAATTGTGGGTATTACATTTGGACACGGGGACTCGGCTATATATATATATATATATATATATATATTATTTTTTTAAAAAGTGCACATACACAACATAGTCTGTGATTGTGTCTGTGATTGTGCACAGTCACAGTTATTATTATTATTTTTTACTTTAAAAAAGTGCAGACACAACACAGTCTGTGACTGCAACACAGTCCACTGTGCACAGCACTATGCACTGTGCATTGTGACTGTGCACTGTGACTCTTTTTATATATATATTTTTTTAAATAAAAATATAAAAAATTGTTTTTTTAGGGACAAATGGACATTTTTGGACTCGGTCAAAGTTGACCGAGTCCAAAATGTGGACGGACTCGGACTCGACTCGTTGACCGAGTCCGACTCAGTGTTGACAGAGTCCAGGCCGAGTCCGAAGCTGCACCCGTGTCGGGGCGTGTCGACTCGGGTGCGGCACCTCCCTAGCCGAGTCCGTGGGACTTAGCATATCAGACATGTATATGGGAATTATCCAAAATATACATGTGAAGGCTGAAGCCAATATTAGAACTTTGTAATCAGTTTTGTTGTTTATGGCACACAACCCCAATTCTTTCAGGTTTGATGCTATTGTTTTTTGAAGTATTTAAATATGAAAATGTTGCCTCTCAAAAGTTTCCTTTTATTGGACTGAACTTTATGATGTAGTGACATATATGAACCACTTTATTATTTTTCTTCTTTAGTATCCTTATTGAAATCCTAATCTAGTTTTATCTTGTATCTATGTTTAGGGGCTCTGAAGACTCCTCACTAGGATCCTAGGGTTCATTTTGAATCCCATCTTCTTAATCAATTCGAGTTTGAATACTGTATTTCATAATAAACTACAAGATCCTGTATTTTATGATTATCATTAGTAGGATAGTTGTTGGATGAAATGGAGATGAGCTACTGGCTCGTTATGCTTCAGTGGGGTTTTAATGTTTATTACATGATATTGCAATTAAACTTGCAATATTTGTTGTCAATGTATTGGCCATAAAAAAGGGTAAGAAGAAGAGAGATGTCATTGTGATTTATATGTTAAGATGGATGCTTGGAGGAACAAATGATATAATCATGTCTTAGTACATCAAAGGAAGTTCAGGGATGGCACCAATAAAAGGTCTACTTAAGGGAACATCATTCTTATATCATTCACACATTATTTTTAAGTGAGATTTATTCAAATTCACATAGAAGGGGTCCTCATTGATGGCCTTTCTTTTCCAATCTTTCAGAAGAGATTAAGAAATAAGTATGCTTTTTGGCCAGAAATATTTTTTGAGATGATTTTGGCAGGATTGTAAAGGAAAGCTTTTGCAGTTTATGGAATATTTTCATGAAATAGGAGACTGTTGGAGATTAACAAATCTTTCTTGATCCTTATTCCAATGAAGTTGAAGGCAGAGGGCATATCTCATTTTAGAGTCGTAGACCTATCTCACTCATGTAAACTTTATATAACTTTGTGGTGAAGGCATTGTTTAAGTTTAAGGGTTGGTGATGAAGGATTTAATTTTCGACGTGTGTTCATTTGTGGCAAAACATTGTTTATAATGGAGGTGATGAAGGATCTAATTTTGCCACTGAATGTGTGTTCATATTTGGGAGGCAGACCCATAATCATAGGGTGATTGCTAATGAAGCAATCCAACCAACTTATGCAAAAAAGATGCCAATATTCATACTGAAGGTGGACCTACAAGAGGCATTCAATTTGATTAGTTGGAATGAAGGGGCTCTAGGACTGGATGGATAGGGTGGATCAAGCAGCTGAGTTCAATAGCCTCAATTTCTTTCAATATCAACACACATTGTAGGCTAATCGTTCTCACTACCTGGGGTTTGAGGCAAGGTTGTTGATTGTCACCTCTACTATTCAAATTTCAACTACAAGTCTCTCTCTCTCTCTCTCTTACATGTACACACATGAAGAGGGTTGTCTCAACATGGTTCCTCTATGGTTTGAAGTTTATTGGTAGTTCACCTATGACTTGCTGTCACTTGCAGATGATATCCTTTGTCTCTGAGGAAGCTACTCCAACTCAAATGAGGTTTAGTTGGTTGATCATGAAGTATTTGTTGTAGTTTCATGACTAGGCATCAATTAGGTGAAATTTGGCCTGTTAATTTTTTATTCATGGAAACAAGGGTGGAAACAAAAAGAACTCAGATCAGATGCTATACCGTACGTATCTTGATCGATCACTAATATAGCATGGTATTCATCACTGTTCCCTTGTAACAATCAACAGGCTAATGACAATGATGTCAGGAAGCACCCTTAGGTGGTCCACTGGTAGCAATGGTAGATGGTGGTGATGCCATGTAATTGATGGATGCTGATATGGCATATTGTTTCATCCTAGATTAAAACTGGAAATCGTCTGTGGATGTAATATAGATAATGTACCAATAAATTAGTTAGGTGTATCTCAATGGCCAGATGATGACAGACAATGTCCCCCTTATAAAACGTGTTTGCAAAGTGTGTCTTCTTACCTTATGCCCATTTTTTACATACCAAAGAAGACAGATTGAAGTGCTTTCTGCTGGAAAGTTAATAGGAATACATGAGCTAGTAGTTTAGTATCATGAGAGATGGTCGCCATGCCACTAATTTTGGGGGTTCTGGGCATTATAAGAATTGGAAAAATGGACAACTCTTTTTCACAAATGGTGGTGGATGGTGAACTAGTTTACTTAACGGAAATAGGGAATTACACAGTGGGCATATAATTGGGAAATCCTTGTGTAACTGGTGGTCTGGTTGAGGCATTTGGAAGGTTTGATGCACCCCCTTCACTATTCTTTGACGTATTTTCTTTCCAAGCAGGAAAGTGAGTCAATTCTTGTCTTCTTCAGCAGCAGCCAACACAGTCTCGATGTTAAGAGTCACATCCATGGCTCGACTTTGTCTTCATTCCCTCGTGTGTCTGGAACCAGATCTCTTGCATGAGATTTTTTGTTTTTGGCTCGCAATAAAGTGTTGTCCTGATCGGGCAACTAGTAGTTCTATCTATCTACCTCTCCAGGCCCAATATCTTGAGTACCAATGATGATTACCACATCTGCTGATATGTGATGTTTAATCGAGTCCTTGTGAATGGGCAGAGCTAGGTGCTCTTATTTTACGACGACAGGGACAATTGCTTCCATTTAATGACTAGAAAGTTGTAACGACCCCAACTCATATCGCTTGAAAATGCGGATTTTTTTTTTAAACTATTGCGGAAATCCTCCCAGAAACCCGGGGTCTTTACAGTTCCACTCCCAATTGGATAAAACAACTAATCACAATAAAACTTACAATTATCATCCATACCGAACCAAACCTTTATTGAATAATAAGCGATAAGTCTCGAGATAATTGCATAAATGAAATTCAGAATGCATAGAGAATCAAAAGTAAAAGAAAAATAAAGAAGACTGAGCCTCACTATCCCTCGGTGAACTGTCTAGTAAAAACGTAACACCCGTAGCTCTCTCAGAAGCTAGTCGCTTCACTAGTCACCTGCGGCTGTGAAAAACCACAAATAGAGGGTGTCAGAAATTCGAAGAATTCTGCGTACAAATTCCTCTAATGAAATAAATTAGCATAAAGAACACAGATAAGATTCTATGCAATAATTCAGAGGAATACAGTTATGACAATTACATCATTCAATTAAGCATTTATTGTAACGACCCCAACTCATACCCTTTGAAAATGCGTTTTTTTTAAAACCATTACAGAAGTCTTCTCAGAAATTCGAGGCCTTTACAGTTCCATTCCCAATTGGATAAAACAACGAACCACAATAGAGCTTACACTTATCATTTCAACCCATAACAACTCATTATCTATTAATCATGAAGGAAAGAGTATCTAACAATAATTGCAAAAGACATATCATAGTTATTTTAATGACATAAAAGTAAATAAAGAAAAAGATTGAGTAACGATGCCCCTCTATGAATTGTCCAACAAAAGTTTGACACTCGTAACTCTACCAGAAGCTAGTCATTTCACTGATCTTCTGCGGCTGCGAAAACCTTAAAAAGAGTGTGTCAGAAATCCAAAGAATTCTGCGTATGAATCTCTATAATGAAATAAATGAGCATAAAAAATACAGATAAGATTTCATGCAATAATTCAGACAAATGCAATTATGACAATTACATAATTCAAGTAAGCATTCATGCAACATAAAACATTTATTAAGCATGAAAGAACATTAATCAATAAAAGGGATCACAATTTAAGTAAGCAAGACATTTAACATAGGAAACCGATTATACATTCACCAACATTTAACAATTAAGAGAATAAGTAAATATGCATGATTTAATGCATAGCAGGAATATGCATGATTTATGTGCAATGCATGAACACTTTATTATCTTTCCTTAAACTTTTTCTTTTTATATGCATGCCCTATTAAATGCATACAATTTAAGTTCTTTTTTTATTTACCATTGCCCGCGGATACACCAAACGGGTAAAATCTCCGAGGTCAAGTTAGGTTTTCAGGGTAGCTTAGCACATAATTTGTGTTTTATTACTGGGTTTCAAACTTAGTCCTCGACCGAAACAACCTTTGAAATATTAGACCACTTATCTAATGTCGGGGACACCTGGGACCACCCATCCACAAGTGTCATTTTTCTTGGCATACCAAAACAACAGTTGTGTCTAACACACCACTCCTAGGCAAAGTGACAGATTCTCCCTAAAACCGTAGCCAGGAGAAGAACCTCAATATCGGTCACACAGCAAAATAAGCCCATAGCACATATGGTTTCACCTTGCTTTGGTCATTTTTTACATTTGTAGTAAGGATTGTGGACTGTCCATTAGGGACAAATCTGACTTTTTATGTTTTCTTTATTTTTGCCATTTGCTTTTGTAGTAAGGGCTTTTTGGTCAACGACTATATGGGGCTCCCTTTGCCCCTTTTGAGTTGTATATAAAGGGACCTCTTGTCCCTATTTTTGTTAATGCTTTTCTAAGCATTCTAACTCAATAAATGATCTATTTATTTTTTATGTTTGTGTTCTTTTGTGTATGCCCATATGTGGCTTTTGTGATCTTTTGTATTTGCCATTGATTGACTTGTGTATTGTTCACGCCCATTGAAGACATAACATCTATTGTATTCTCTAAGCTAGATGGTGCAATGTCGAGTAATCCAGCAAAAGAAGAGGATATAAAAGAATAGGTTGCCCCCAAATCAATTATGACACGATCAAGATGGTCAACGACTACGATAATACCTTCGATCAGGTCAGGCTGATCATTCTGCTCCTTGGCTATAGCAGCGTACAACCGCCCATTCGTCTTCCTCTACGCCTACTGCTGCTGAGGTCTCTGTTGTTGGCTGCTCTGAGCTACATGCTTGTTCGGGAATTATGGGGCAAGAGAGGACAAAAACCATCTGGATGACTCTTGTTACATCTCTTACATACATGTTCTGCCTTCCCCTGCTACTGCCTCTGCTGAGGACGACCATGGTGGTTCCCCTGCTGGGTCTTCTGCTTATTGCTTTGTGCCCTATGCGTCTTGTTGCCCGCAGGTGGGTTCTTCCAAACCTCACCATTGCCATTACCACCCTTCTTCGACTGCTCTTCCTTGAATCGCTCCCACTCATTCAGGTGATGAATTTATGAGTAAATTTTACATTAAGAGTACCCCTTTACGATTGATCTCGTTACAACAACGCAATCATATCAACAACACAACAACAACAACAACTACGCCTTCATCCCAAAACAATTGGGGTCGGCGATATGAACCAAAAAAGAAAATCATTCTGGGTCTTCCACATGAATCCTTCTCCTCCAATCATTTCTATCCAATGCCATGTCCTCAGTGAGGTTCAAAGCATTCATATCCTTTCCTATCATCTCCATCCATGTCTTCCTAGGCCTACCCCAACCTCTTTTAACTAATATATTTTCCCATTTCTCCATTCTTTTAACTGGAGCATCATTAGGCCTTCGCCGATCATGTCCAAACCACCGTAAATGATTCTCTCTCATCTTATTTTCAATGGGTGCAACGCCTACCTTCTTACGTATCTCCTCGTTTCGAATCTTATCTTTTATTGTATTTCCACACATCCATCTAAGCATACGCATCTCAGCTACACTCATTTTTTTAATATGATGTCTCTTGGCAGCCCAACATTCCGAACTTTCCCTTCAACTGCAATGGCATTCTACGATCGCACAACACTCCAGTTGCACTTTTATATTTCATCCACCCAACCTTTATCCTATGATTTACATCTCCATCAATTTCTTCATACTTTTGAATGATAGATCCCAAATATTTCAATCATCTACCGATATTTCTTGCTCACCAAGCTTCACTACACTCTCATCACTACTTCGTTGCTTACTAAACCGACATTCCATATATTCTGTTTTACTCTTACTCAACTTAAAACCTCTTGCTTCCAATGTCTGTCTCCATAATTCTAACTTAGCATTAACCCCAGCTCTAGACTCATCAATCAAAACAATATCATCAGCAAACAACATACATCACAACACATTTTCTTGAATTGATTTCGTAAGCTCATCCATCACTATAGCAAATAGGAAAGGGCTTAAAGCATATCCTTGATGTAACCCAACCGTTATAGGAAAAATGGTTGTCACCCCTTCACAAGTGCGGACATTGGTTACTACTCCTTCATACATATCTTTAATTATACTAATGTACTTGAGAGAAACACCTTTCTTCATCGTTGTCTACCAAAGAACGTCCCTAGGTACTCTATCGTATGCCTTCTCCAAATCAATAAAAACCATATGCAAATCTTTGTTCCTCTCTCTATTTCTCTCAATAAGTTGTCTAAGAAGATGTATAGCTTCCATAGTTGATCTTCCAGGCATAAAACCAAATTGATTCTCCGATATCATGACAACCTTCCTCAACCTAGACTCAATCACCTTCTCCCAAAGTTTCATAGTATGACTCATGAGTTTTATACCACGATAGTTTGTGCAATCTTGTATATCACCCTTATTCTTATATAGAGGCACCAAAGTACTCTTCCTTCACTTATTAGGCATCTTATTTGTCCGCCAAATCTTGTTAAAAAGATTTGTCAACCATTCTAAAACTTTCTCTCCCAAGCATTTCCAAGCCTCGATAGGTATACTATCTGGGCCAACTGCCCTTCTTGATTTCATTTTCTTTAAAGCCTCTGCAATTTCTTTCTTTTGAATCTTGCGCATGAAGTCACGATTCATCTCATGAAAAGGAATAGAGAAGTCTCCAAGATCCTGAGCATGACTTCCATTAAATAGCTTATCAAAATAATCTTTCCATCTCTCCCTAATCTCCTCATCTTTGACTAAAACCCTTTGCGTTTCATCTTTGGTACGTCTAACCATACCTAGATCCCTCGATTTCCTAGCTCTCATCTTTGCAAGCCTATAAATATCCTTCTCGCCCTCTTTGGTATCCAACTTGTCATAAATTTCCTTATATACCTTATCCCTCTCGTTTCGAACTACTTGTTTAGCTTCCTTCTTTGCTATCATATACTTCTCCAAATTCTCATTATCACAACTCTTACTTAGATTTCTATTGTAATGAAGAGGGGCGGAAGCACCAATAGAGCAAAAGCACTCTTTAAGAGTGACCACAAGAGTTAAGAACACGAACACTAAAAGTGTATACACAAAACTCACGAAAGTAGAAAATGACTTAAAGTCATAAGTTGAATATTATTGAAGAAAGAAAGAGGAGGGTGAAAACCTAATACCTTTACAAGTGTAAGCCTCCTCTATTTATAGAGGAGGAGAGCCTAAAGGGGGACCATAAAGGGGGCTCCCTTCTAGTTGTTGGGAGCCCCAACGGTCATAAATATGATCGTTGGGGCCCCAACGACTAGATAGGTGGGGCCCCTTATGGTCCTTCAAAAGTAAAACTAAGAAATAAAAAAAGAAAAAGAAAAAGGGGAAAAAGAAAGAAAAAAAGAAAAATGCAAAAAGGAAAAAGTACATGGTGATTTACCAAAACACCCCTATCGGGTTTTTGGTTGTACAGAAAAAGAAAAAGAAATATATTATGTATATATACATATATATACTTATATATATATATATATATGTATATATATATATATATAAGTATATGTATATATATATTTATATATACATAATTTAACATGCCTCCTCAAACTTTACGGGGAGAAGACCAAAAGTTTGCTAAGAAGAAACATAAATCGTGGAGTTGGGAGCGCTTTGGTGTAGAAGTCAGCCAATTGATATTCTGAAGTAACATATGACAATGTGATAGTTCCTCTGAGATATTCGTCTCGAACATAATGGCAATCCATTTCGATATGTTTGGTCCGCTCGTGAAAAGTATGATTGCTTGCAATATATATCGTGCTTTTGTTATCACAACAGAGCTTGGTGGGAGAGGAAATGAGGACGCCCATGTCACCAAGGAGACTTCTTAGCCATACGATTTCCATAGTTGTCATTGCCATGGCCCAATACTCAGGTTCAGTGGATGATAGTGAAAGCTTCTGCTGTTTCTTGCATCTCCACGAAATGAGAGATTCACCTAAAAAAATGCAAAGACCAGTAGTTGAGATACGATCATTGGGATTTCCTTCCCAGTCAGCATCAGTAAAAGCAGTTAACTCAAGAGATGAGGAAGATGATAAGAAGAGTCCCTTGGAGATAGTATTTTTGACGTATCGCACAATTCTCATTACGGCCGCCATATGAACTGAAGTGGGTGCATGCCTATGTCACAGGGACTCGGCAAAACAGATGCCGCACCCGCGTCGACGCGACGCGGGATCGCGTGCGGGTGCGGCACCGGGTGCGGTCAACACGACCCTGGGTGCGGTCAACGCACCCAGGGTCATTTTTGTCCACATTTTTGGGCGAAAAAAAATTCCCATCGATGAAAAGGAGGAGGATTAGGGCAAAAAAATTTTTTTGCCCTAATCTCTCCTCTCTCTCCCCCTGAGCTCGAGCTCTCCCATCGCCGCCCCAGCTCCGCCTCCCAGACTCCTCCTCTCCTTTCGCAGGTATGTCTCTCACTCTCTTCTTGGGTCGGCTGGGGAGAGGCCGAGCACCCCACCCTCTCGGTCTCTTGTTGGGTCGGTAGGGGAGGGGTTGAGCCTCCCCTGCTCCCTCGTTTTTCGGCACAGGAGGGGCCGAGCCCCTCCCCCATCTACCTCTTTTTTTGGGTCGATTGGGTCGACAGGGGAGGGGCCGAGCCCCTCCCTTTTATGTTTATCTTTTTTGGGTCGACAGGGGAGGGGCCGAGCCCCTCCCCTTTATGTTTTTCGTTTTTGGGTCGACAGGAGAGGGGCCGAGCCCCTCCCCCATCTGTTTTTTTTTCTTTGGGTCGACAGGGGAGGGGCCGAGCCCCTCCCCCATATGTTTTTTTCTTTGGGTCGACAGGGAGGGGCCGAGCCCCTCCCCCATCTGTTTTTTTTTTGGTCGACAGGGGAGGGGCCGAGCCCCTCCCCCATCTGTTTTTTTTTGGGGGTCGACAGGGGAGGGGCCGAGCCCCTCCCCCATATGTTTTTTTCTTTGGGTCGACAGGGGAGGGGTCGAGCCCCTCCCCCATCTGTTTTTTTTTTTTTTTGGGTCGACAGGGAAGGGGCCGAGCCCCTCCCCCATATGCTTTTTTCTTTGGGTCGACAAGGGAGGGGTCGAGCCCCTCCCCCATCTGTTTTTTTCTTTGGGTCGATAGGGGAGGGGCCGAGCCCCTCCCCCATCTGTTTGTTTTTTTATTTGGGTCGATAGGGGAGGGGCCGAGCCCCTCCCCCATCTGTTTTTTTTTTTGGGTCGACAGGGGAGGGGCTGAGCCCCATCTGTTTTTTTTCTTTGGGTTGACAGGGGGGCCCTCTCCCATCTGTTTTTTTTTTGGGTCGACAGGGGAGGGGCCGAGCCCCCCTCGCTCTCGCTCTCTTGTTGGGTTGGCAGGGGAGGGGCTGAGCCCCCCCTTCTCCCTGTGTTTTCGAATTGATTTGAAAATTATAATGTATTTTTTTTTGTGTTTTCAGGATAAAAATGACGGATAAAGGGAAAGGACTTGCGTCATCCTCATCCCAACATGTGAGTTCTGCTGCTAGTTTTGCTGATAGTTGCAGTGGGATTGATGATGTGGGGCCACTATGGATACATGTAGATAAACTTGCAAAAACTGGAGAAGGAGGTGGTGAAAACAAAAGATTTCGATGCAAGCTCTGCGAAAAAGATTTTGTTGGGTCTTACACAAGAGTAAAGGCTCATTTGTTGAAGATACCAGGACATGGCATTTCAGCTTGCAGAAAAGTTGATGAGGCAATGCGAAGGCAATACAAGAAAATACAAGAAGAATATGAGAAGAGAAAGGCAATGGCCGATTCTTCTGCACTCAGTGTGCCATTTGCAAGCCACCAAGAAGATGCTGAAAAAAAAAAGAAAAGTCAATCTAGGAGGTAGAGGAACGATACAAGCAGCATTCAATACATATGGAAGAGAAGAATTGGATAGAAAAGTTGGGAGGTATTTTTATTCTGGTTCACTCCCATTTAATGCGGCTAGAAATCCTTATTGGAAGGATTTAGTAACATCCTTGGCAAATTGTAATTTGAGTGGTTATGTGCCTCTATGTTCAGAAAAAATACGAACCACACTTCTTGCAGAAGAGAGGGCAAACGTGGAGAGGTTGCTATAAATTAAAAAATATTCATGGGAGCAAAATGGAGTTTCCATTGTGTCTGATGGATGGACAGATATTCAAAGGCGTCCATTAATCAATTTCATTGCTTGTTCGCTTAGTGGCCCAATATTTTTGAAAGCAGTTGATGCATCTGGGGAATATAAAAATGCAGAGTATTTGAAGGGATTGTTTATAGAAGTGATAAAAGAAGTGGGTGATCAGAAAGTGGTACAAATCATTACAGACAACGCTCTGGTTTGTAAAAGTGCAGCGTTGAGTTTGGAGAGTGAGTACCCTCATATTTTTTGGACTCTATGTGTAGCACATAGCTTAAATCTAGCCCTAAAGAGCATATGCAACCCCAAAGAAGAAGAAAATTCACAAGCATATGCTTTATGTTCATGGATTGAAGATTTAGAAAGAAATGTCAAAAGCATTAGGAATTTTGTTGTTAAATACCATTGTGCTAATGCTATATTTAATAGGCATTCTGATTTGAAATTATTGAAGGTCGCTGAAACACGTTTTGCGTCCATCATTGTGATGATGAAGATGATTAAAAGAGTGAAGAATGCTTTGATTAACATGGTGACTGATGAAAATTGAACATTCTATCGTGTTGATGATGATATGAAGGCTCAAGAAATTAAGAAATTCATTCTTGATGATGAGTTTGGGGACAGAGTGGTATACTTCCTTCAATTTACTCAACCTATTTGGGAAATGTTAAGAGAAGTTGATAAGGATGAGCCCATGCTTCACAGAGTTTATGAAATGTGGGATAATATGATTGAAAAAATACAAGCTATAGTTTTCATGCATGAAGAAAAAAATCTTGCATTGGATGATTTAGATTTTTTTAATCATATTCATTCAATTTTAGTCAGAAGATGGGATAAGAGCAACACTCCTTTGCATTGCATGGCACATTCTCTTAATCCAAAATATTATGCAAATAAGTGGCGGGCTGGTGGTATTGGTCGTGTCCCTCCAAATTTAGACCCAGAGCTATCAAGACATAGAAATATGTGTATGACAAGACTTTTTCCAGAAGCATATCTTCTACATCAAGTCACACAAGAGTTTGGAAAATTTTCATCTTCGAGATTATATGCACCGACATTATTCGCGAGAGAAGAAGATAATATAGATCCTATCACATGGTGGTCAACATTTGGATCAGAACAACCTCTTCTGCAACGTCTTGCATTAAGATTGTTATCGCAGTCTGCTAGTTCATCTTGTTGTGAAAGAAATTGGAGCACATATTCTCAAATCCACAACATGAAGAGAAATAAACTCACCAGCAAGCGTGCAGAGGATTTAGTATATGTTCATTCAAATCTTCGATTACTTTCGCGAAGCAATGATGAATACAGGTACTAATTTGCTCTCTTAGTTATTTGATTATTTCTTAGTTTTCATTTAAATATACTTGTATTGTATTTATCATTTTCAAATTGGGTTTATAATGCAGACAAGGAACATCCAAATTTTGGGATGTAAACCCAGAAGAGTGTGAGTTCGAGGGAGAACATGAATTCAACGTAACAAACATGGATTTAGCTGAGCCCAATATTCCTTCTAATGATGCATTTGATGATGAAGAAGAAAATTATTAGCATCCATTACTTCATCAGGATATACTTTGGTATGTAATTTAGTTCTTTTATGCAATACTTATTTGATTGATATTTAGGTCGATTTATGTAATTGCTTTACTTATTTGATTGATAATTTGATATTTAGGTTGATATACTGCACGCATGATGAATCATATTATGAGTTTATGACAATGTTTACACAATGTTTACTGTTAAATGTTAAATTGTTAAAACTTCAAAATTATATATATATATATATATATATATATATATATATATATATATATTTTTTTTTTTTTTTTATATTTTTGCCCCTGCCGCACCCCCGCACCCGGGTTTTTTGGAAGTGCCGAATCCCCGCACCCGCACCCACTCCCGCACTCGCACCCATGTGACATAGGTGCATGCTGAAACTGGCTTGCTGCATGAACCGCATGAGCTATATCTGGACGTGTGATCGATAGATAGGTGAGGGATCCAATTAATTGACGGAAGGGGGTTGGATCCTCAAGAAGAACACCATCTTCAAGTCTCAGTTTTGCATTGATAACTTCGGAAGTCTCAACTTTTTTTTATCAAATATTCCTGACTTGGTACAAATGTCTGCAGCTAATTTCATTTGAGATAGGATGTATCCTCGCGCAAAATAAGCTACTTCCATTCCTAAAAAATATCTCAAGTATCCAAGGTCAGACATATCAAAAGTTTCTTTTAACATAGCCTTTACATTATTTACCCCCTTTTTGTCACTCTCAGTGATGATCATATCATCAACATATAACAGAAGCATAACAATGGAGTCACCTGTCTTCTTAACAAAAATAGCAATGTCAGTATAGCAATAAGTAAATCCTAAATTGATTAATACATTACTAAACTTGTCATACCAAGTTTTAGGAGCTTGCTTAAGTCCATATAAGGCCTTTGTTAATTTTAAAAAATTTTCATTTAAATTCATACCTAGAGGAGGTTCCATATAAACTTCTTCATTTAAATTTCCATTTAAAAAAGCATTTTTGACATCAAGTTGAAAATTTGGCCATTTTTTTAATAGAGGCTATTGCAATAAGGGCTCATTCGAGCAACTGGAGCAAAAGTTTCATCATAATTTACCCCATACTCTTGGGCATATCCTTTGGCTACTAACCTAGCCTTATATCTTTCTAATGAACCATCACTCCTAGTTTTTACTTTAAAAACCCATCTACATCCAATGAGTTTCTTGCCATTGGGTGGATCAATGATTTCCCAAGTTTGTGCCCTTTTAAGAGCATTAAGTTCCAGTTCCATTGCTTCATTCCAATGAGCATATTGTTTAGCATCATTGTAATGAGATGATTCATGAAAAGAGTGAAGAGCTAGTAGACATGCTCGAAAGTTTAGAGAAAAAGAATCATAAGATACAAATCTATTTGGTACTTTAGAAATACGATTTGATCTTCTTTGAGAGGTTTCTTCAATCGACTCACTTTGAGAGAATTTTTGAAGGGCACAAGTTGGATTTCTTTCATTATTTCTAGAGTAGACTTGTGTTTGTCTTGATACATTTTCTTCTAAATTTTGATCATCATTTGGATGTTCAAAATGATCTTCTATGAGAGGTTCACTAGGATCAATATGATCATCTATGATGTTTTCTTGAGGTAACAAGTAAAATAAAAAGGAATAATCAATATTTTCATTTGGTTTGTGCGAAAAACCATTTTCTTCTTCTAGGAATGTGACATCTTTTGAGATATAAAGTTTGTTTTTTAGTTTGTCAAAACATCGATAACCTTTTTGTTTTTCACCATATCCTAAGAAAATACATTCAATAGCCCTAGGAAAAAGTTTATCATTTTTGTGAGTTAGAACAAAGCATTTACATCCAAAAATTCTTAGTCTTTTATAATCGGGAGACATATTGTAAAGTTTCTCAAATGGAGAAAGATTTTTCAAAGAAGATGAAGGGATTCTATTGAAAAGATATGTTGAGGTTAGAACCGCTTCGGCCCAAAAGGATTTTGGAATATTTTTTAAAATTAATAACGTTCTTGTGGTTTCTATTATGTGTATATGCTTTCTTTCCGCAAGACCATGTTGTTGCGGAGTGTTGGGACAAGAACGTTGATGACAAATTCCATTTTCTTTTAAATAGCTTTGAAATTCATTTGACATGTATTCGCCTCCCGAATCGGACCTAAGAATTGACACATTTCCCAAAAATTGATTTTTAACCATCGCATGAAATTCTTTAAAGAAGGAGAAAACTTCGTATTTGCGGCTTAAGAAGTAAATTCATGTAAATCGAGTGAAGTCATCAATAAAGACCACATAGTACGAAAATTCTCCTTTGGACAAAATAGGGGAAGGTCCCCATACATCGAAATGAACAAGTTCAAAAGGCCGAGTGGTGAAATAATTTCTTTGAGGAAATGGAGTAGCTTTAGATTTCCCAAAAATGCAATCTTTACAAGTCATGTGATTGTCTTTACAAGTATTGTTCAAAAAAGGAAAAAGAGACATTTTTACAAAATTTGGATGACCAAGTCTCTCATGCCAAATTTCAATACTTTTGTCCTTTACAAGATTGCAAGATGACTTAGATGGAAGAGTCAAAAAATCCATAAAATAGAGATCACCCCTTCTATGGCCTTGCCCAATCAGCTTCCCTGACTGGAGATCCTGTACGGTGCAATCTTTAGGTGAGAAAGAGACTTGACATCCATGATCAGTGATTTGGGAAACGGAAAAAAGATTTAGATTAATCTTTGGAACGATTCTTACTTTAGGAACGAAAAAGTTTTGAGAGGTTTTAAAATCAAGTGTTCAAATACTCTCAATTTTTAAAGATGTTCCATCGGCCGTGGAAACATAAGAAGATATGAGTTCGGAAAAAACATTAGAAAGAGAGTTTTTATGAGATGTCATATGAAAAGAAGCACCGGAGTCTAATATCCACATACCTGGAGGTAATGAAGAATAGGCGATGGCGGCTCTGGATGTTGAAGAAGAAGTCTTGAGAAGATGTTGGAGAACTTCGGAGATATGATTAAGAGTTTCTTTGATATCTCCCTCTTTGGCACTTTCTTCTTCCTTCTTTAGAGAATTTTCTCCAACCGCGGCTAATTTTCCTTTAAGCTTTGGACAAACCGGTCTAATGTGTCCCGGTTCATTACAATAGTGACATATCACTCCCTTTCTAGGCCCATTATTTTTGTTAAAGTGAGGAGGTTTATATGCTTTTACATTTGATCCGGGCCTAGTAACGGCCAAAACTTCATCACTCTTAATGCTTAGGCCAAGTCGAGTTTCTTCTTGGCATATTTCGGCAAGGGCGTCTTCAATGGGTAAGACTTTACTTCTATGGAGAAGAGATGCCCTAACTTGTTCAAATTCTGGTCGAAGACCATGAAGAAATTGGAAAAAGTGTTCTTTTTCGATTTGTTCCCTTCTTAACTCAATATCTTTCGGAGCCACCTATTTAGGCTCAAGAAGAACAAGTTCATCCCAAAGAGGGGTTAAAGAGCTAAAGTAGTCTCGGACACTCATATCCATTTGTTTGGTGGAACTGATTTTTTCTTGACAAAAAAATTGTCGAGCAAGATCCTTTTGGGTATACATACCCTTAAGGAAGAACCATGCCTCATTGGCCCTTCTTAATTTGGCAATATTAGCACAATTTTTGAGGTCCACATTGTTCATAAACCATGCTAAAATTTTGGCATGGTTACTTTCCCAATCCTCAACTTTGGATTGATGGTCATTGATAGCTTTGATGTGCTCATCGCCATCTAAAGCTTTTTCAACCTCATTTTCGATTTTAGTGAGAACAAGAGAGGGTTCAGGAGTAGTTTCTTATCTCTTAGATGATTTTTCATAGCGGAGGCCCAAATAAGATAATTGGACCCATTGAGCTTAAATGCAAGCTCAACTTTAGAATCACGTTCCATCGGCACCAAATATTCTTTCTTTCTTCAAAAGCTTGAGAGGCACACGTCCCGAGATAACAAAGAGAAGCCCAATCACCAACCGAGCTCTGATACCATGTAATGAAGAGGGGGGGAAGCACCAACAGAGCAAAAGCACTCTTTAAGAGTGACCACAAGAGTTAAGAACACAAACACTAAAATTGTATACACAAAACTCACAAAAGTAAAAAATGACTTAAAGTCATAAGTTGAATATTATTGAAGAAAGAAAGAGGAGGGTGAAAACCCAATACCTTTACAAGTGTGAGCTCCTCTATTTATAGAGGAGGAGAGCTAAAGGGGGCTCTCTTCTAGTCGTTGGGAGCCCCAACGGTCATAAATATGATCGTTGGGGCCCCAACGACTAGATAGGTGGGGCCCCTTATGGTCCTTCAAAAGTAAAACTAAGAAATAAAAAAAGAAAAAGAAAAGGGGGAAAAAGAAAGAAAAAAGGAAAAATGCAAAAAGGAAAAAGTACATGGTGATTTACCAAAACACCCCTATCGGGTTTTTGGTTGTACAGAAAAAGAAATATATTATGTATATATACATATATATACGTATGTATATATATATAAGTATATGTATATATATATATTTATATATACATAATTTAACATCTATAACACTCTCTTTTAACCTTAATAGCTAATTTGACATCCTCGTTCCACCATGATGTATCCTTACCTAGCGGTTCACTGCCTTTAGACTCACCCAATACTTCCTTACCCACCTTTCTCATGCCACCCGCTATCTTATTCCGCATTGATTCTGAATCCTCGTCGAGACACCAATCAGATGAATCATCACAATGATTTAAATATAATTATTCATTTAGTAAAAAAAATAAAAATTCCAAAATTTCAAGACAGTAAGAAAACAAATTTCAAAAGATAGCTTTTACTAGTGATCTAGAGACTGCTTTTGGATTATGAGTTTATGATCTATATGGTGATGGTTCTGACTAACTCTGATACCAACTCTTTAATGACCTCAAATTGACCCTCGAAAAATGCAATTTTTTTTTAAACAATTGCGGAAACCCTCTTAAGGACCAAAGACGCATTACAAATTTAATATTCTCATTCCATCAACCATATCAAACATAGAGTCAATTTAAAACTATGAAATTAACTTCATTTATTTAATCAAATAAGTCAAGAGAGTTTATAAAAATTCAAAATCCACTCTATTCCATCCCATGCACATCAGAACTCAAGTCATCAAATCATAAACCTCGAGTCCTCCAGCCAGCCAATCTCTCTCATCAGTGAGCCTCCGTGCTTGAAAAACATTTTTGGAAAACAGGTAAGAACCGAAGTCCTCGTACGAATTCTTCCAAAATTCAACATTAAGTAAATAGAACAATTTAAATCATGCACCAATTTAAGAGGAAATCACAAGCAATAACTCATCAGAACTAACTTACCATCTAAGCAGTTCAAACAAGCATTCAACAATTTCATGCTAAATCAAATATTCAGGAATACACGAAACTAATGCTAAACAATTAACGATGCATGATTCAATGCAACATGCATGAATAACTTTTAAAGTTAATTATCATAATTGCTTTTGCATACATGTCCCTATTAAATGCACACAAATTTAATTTTCATTTTTCTTACAAACTCGCAGATACTCAAAACGGGTAAAGTTCTTGAGGTTTAAGGCAATTCTCAGTCATAGCTTAACACATAATTTATATTTCAATTACCGGGTTCCACACTTGTTCCCCGGCTGATATCAGGTATCAAACCCTCAATCGAAACATTAGGCATCAACACCTAATGTTTGAACATCAAGGACATCAATATCGATTGAAGTCACTTTCTTGGTATACCAATAACTACAGTCGAGTCAACAACAACACCTCATCTCCTTGAGATCAAGGAATAGTGAAAAGACTCTTCCCTTTTTTCTTCCAAATCTCAAGTTCCCGATCTATTATGTCTATGTTGGGGGAACTCTAACACCCCAAAATTTCAAACTTGCGAACCTTTTATAAAACAGGCAAGAGACTAGAAAAAATCTCTTTCCTTCAGAGTTTATTTATGAGATCAGCGGAAGACTATTCTTCCGTTAATTCAGAAGCCAAGCTGACAACTTTGGGCACGTTAGCTAAAAGAACCAAAACTCACCAAAATTCGGATATCCCAAGGAAAATCCGTTACAAACCCAAAACATCCAGGACCGGAGCTAAGAGCAGGAAGGAGTCTTAAAGCCATCTTGCAATCGCGCCATCGCTCGTAGCGTACCTAATCATCACCTGTACCCATAAAATGGGTTAGTTTTGCTAAAAACTAGTAGGTGCACTAGAGAGACTACAAGAAACTGAATTAAGTACATTTAATTCAGTATATTGAGCAGTTTAAAGCAGATATGCAGTTAAATAGGTAATCAGTACAACAAGGTAAGCAGTGCAAACAGGTAAGTAGTGCAAACGCGTAAGTAGTGCAAAACGTAGCAAGAACGATTCATTTGATCATAAGCTATGGACTACCACACAAAAAGCTTCTTCTCGTTCCTAGAACGGGGTCTCGACATCTAATCATTATCAGGACATCGTTTGTCACTCACTATTTCTAACAAACTTTTTGTCCTGTGAACAACCTTAAACTATTCCTATCTCTCAAGGCCTTACGCGGCCAACCATCACCTGTTATGACTCACCTAAGGCGTCATACTTCTCAGAAAAGCCCACCCTTCCGTAGAAGGTCCAAAACATGATCTTGATCTAAAATCGCTAAAGATCTGATTCTCACATCAGGGATCAGCATGTAATCATGCTAAAACAGAAAGCCAAAACTATAGATTCTTAAGTGGATATCCCAAACAATCTCAAAAGATCATCACAACTCACCATAACTTTTTATGGTAAGCAAAAACACAAGATCCACGTCGGATCGCTCGGTCCGGAAGATATACGACCTGACAGGGAATTACCGCCCTAGAGGGTATACCTGGTCTTGAACCATACACTTCCTCACAGGAGTTCACCGTCTTTGCGGCTACCCGTTCATGGACAGTGTACATCCTCACAGAGATTCTATCGCTCTAGCCGGATTACCCGATCTGGGAAATGTACAACCTTACAAGGAATTACCGTCCTAGATGGTATACCTGGTCTTGGATCATACACTTCCTCACAGGAGTTCACCGTCTTTGCGGCTACCCGTTCGTGGACAGTGTACATCCTCACAGAGAATCTACCACTCTAGTCGGGTCACCTGATCTTGATCATACATACCCCCACAGTGAAACCTTTGGGAAGCTGGTCCCCCAAAAATGCCATATCCAATGAAAATCATTGCGATACACGCATCAACGCAAATGACCGCTCTCAGGGTCGATAGCCACTATTGCAATCAACAAGATTAATGCCGGATCACCTAGTCTGGGAAATGTATAACCTCACAAGGAATTCCGCCCTAGATGGTATACCTGGTCTTGGACCATACACTTCCTCATTGGAGTTTACCGTCTTTGCGGCTACCCATTCGTGGACAGTGTACATCCTCACAGAGAATCTACCATTCTAGCTGGTTACCTGGTCTTGATCATACACGCCCTCGCAAATAATCCTTTGGAGATCAGGTCCTTAACAGATACCATATTCAGTGATACATGCATCTATACAATCGACTGCTCTGAACAATTGACCGCTCTTAGGGTCAGTAGCCACAATATGGGCACAAGCACGTATATCAACAATATGCATCGTATCACTTCACATAGTAAAACACAACACACGAGAACATGCAGATATGACAATCCATCTGATTCTATAGGCGAAGAGTAACTACTATATCCGACAGCCAAACAAAACAACTGAATAAGATAAGCACTCATAACAATGCTCGTAATACATACAATTACCATTAAATGGCTCAGTCCATCAACAAGTAATTAAATTAATCGTAAGGCATAAACCATTGCATCGCAAGCCATTCATAAGCTATACATAATAAGCAATCATACGACAACAATTATATCACAATATGTAAGCAGCTTATAAGACAAGCGGCCACATCAATCGTAGTTGCCACCAATTCGTAGACTACGAGCTGTATACAATCACATCAATCATAAGAGATGCAAGCCAACGTGCTACATTACAATAAGCACCAAACAGTTCGATCAAGGGGTAAAGCAAGTCACATGCTAATATGTAGCAACTGACATAATGCTATTATTATAAGCATTTAACTATTATGAGAAGCTAGATGTTACTTAACGAAGAACTGCCTAAGCAGTTTAACAAACTAGTGTAACGCCTCGACAGGCGGGTACAACTCAACGAGTAGCATACTGAATTACCAAGCCAGCAAGCAATCGACCAGTGCGTACAAACTTTGTTTTTTGATATTACTGGCCTACGGGTACGCGCAGGCAAAACGTAGAAACAACTGAGACTAGTTCGGGCGTCTGTTATTCTATGTATTTTCAATAACTCGAATAGCTAGTTGAGTCCGCTCCAAAGGGACGACTTTAGCCGAGAGAGGATTCCCCAAAGGAGGCAGTGCCACAGATGCATCCAACTCCTGCAGAAGTGTTGAGCTAACTATTGTAGCCCCTTTTCTCTTAACCCCAATGATTGAGGAGGCTGAATCATTGCCCGTGGGGTGGTTGTTAACAACCTGTCCATTGGAGTTTTGTACTGCTCTGTCCTCTCTCTTGACAGAACAACCAGAAGCGAATTGGTGCGTTAGGGGTTGCTTAATTAACGACCCATCCTATGTTGTGGTCTTTAAACCACTCGAGCATCTTGCCTGTGAAGGCGAATGTGAGGCCATTTATGTGATTACAACATTGTCATTTAGCACTATTCGAGGTTGCACGACTGTCTCATCCGATCATCGCAGTATTAGACGTGTCGTGCACGACTATAAGTACTCTAGGACGAAGGGGGTATAACTCAATAAAAGCCTCAACATGAGTGTTTCACAAAGATGTAATGCTTCTCAAACTATACTTTGACATTCTTTATCTTTTGAAATAGCAGTACCTTGTGCCAACATTTGGCATGTGATTATCTCGAATCTCATCCGCTATCGTCTGCAGGACTGCGTACTCGAAGAACCTGGATCCCTGCTAGAGATCCCTCTCTTTCGACGATGATGAATTGCTAAGCTTCTGACTCAACTCTTGTCGCAAGAGGGAGAGTGGTAGATGTCTCTTGCATCCTCCACGAGGATGCCTCAAACGTGTATGGAATGAGCAAAAACCTGAGCGTCATCTGCAATAGCAAAGCAGTAACAACACACATGCAAAAGCAAGAGCCTTGGTGTAAAGCGCGACGACAAAGTAAAGACTGTAGGCAGGAGTGCAACGCAGAACCTTTGCGCGATGCGCGACGACAAAGTAAAGGCTGTAAGCAGGAGTGGAACGCAAAACCCTTGCGCGAAGGCAAAGTAAAGACTGTTAGAAAGTAAAGGACAAGGATCGCGGAACCGCGTCCTTAAGTTAAATGTGTACTCATATAAATATATGTATATATATTTTTTTATTTATTTAATGGTCCCTTTTTAGTTAATTGAACTCAATTCAATTGTCCAAGTCTTCTGTGCAATTTTCCCCTACCTTTGAGAGTTGCAAGCTTGCTGGCGTCTGCGAGTGTAAGCGATGGACGGCTCGGGTCGCGGAGCGCGAGCAGGATCCATCGCACGGGCTGCAAAAGTGACACTCTTAGCACTCTAACACCAAAAAATCAGAAGGTCAGGGTCACTACCGTCGTCCTGACGTGAAGGAAACAGAGGCATGGGCATCGTGCCTCTGCGCACCTGCTATCAACGCAAGAAGCAAGGGCAGGGGTTGCGAGCCCCTGCTAACCTGCTGTTAGCAACCAACGAGGAGGCAGGGGGTTGCACCCCTGCCCTCATAAAGCGAGGGCAGCCAGGGTTGCGCCCCTACTGACAAAGTAGAAGAGAGGCAGGGTCAAAGCCCCTGCCTGTCAACAACGAACGGAGGCAAGGGGCTTCACCCCTGCCTAACAAACATGCTAAGAGGGAGGCAGGGGGCCTTGCCCTTGTCTGTCGAAATACGAATAGGCAGGGGGCGAAGCCCCTGCTTGATGCCAGGGAAAAGCGAGGCAAGGGAGCTTGCTCCCGCCTGCCGAAAAATAGCGAAGGCAGGGGATCGCCCCTGCCTAATGAGAGAAGAGGCACAGGGAGGGCTCGACCCCCTCTCCTGTCGTAACAGGGAGCAGGGAGGGGGCTCAACCCCTCCCTTGTTGTAACAACGAGCTGGGAGGGGGCTCAACCCCCTCCCTTGTCAAAACAAAGAGCAGGGAGAGGGCTCAACCCCTCCCTTGCCGAAACAAAGGGCAGGGAGGGGGCTCAGCCCCTCCCCTGCCGTAACAGAGAGCAAGGAGGGGGCTCAGCCCCTCCCCTGCCGTGACAGAAACAGGGAGGGGCTCAACCCCTCCACTGCAGCAACTGAAGCAGGGAGGAGGCTCAACCCCTCCCCTGTAGCCAAAAGGGCATCGGGAGGGGAATCGGCCCCTCCCTTACCCTGCAGGACACAGGGAGGGGCTCTACCCCCTCCCTCGCTAAAAGGGGGTCGTAGGGAGGAGGCTTTGCCCCTCCTTTGCAACCTAGGGTAGCAGGGAGGTGGTTCGACCCTCCCCTCTCTGCGTAACGGAGAAACGAGGGGGAAAGAAGGAGCGAGAGAGAGAGAGAGACGAATGAAAGTGGAGAAGAAGAGGAGGAGGCACATACCTAGTGGTCACCGGCGTCGGAAGGGGGTCACAGGTGGCGGCGGGTTGACATGGGTCTCCAGCGAGAGAGAGGGTGCAAAGATGAGAGAGTCGGTCAGGGGAGAGAGACCGAGAGACAAGAGGGGGAAGGAGGTTTCAAGAACCTCCCCCCTTCGTCGCTGCGTGCTTTTAAAAGCACGCAACCGACTTATCACCCGGGTTGGATCCGGACCCTGCCCGGATCTAAACGTTTTTTTTTTCAAGGTTATTACAGAAACTTACATTCCTATTCAATTATGAATAAAAAACCTATTGGAGCAGTTGTATCTCTACAAAACAAATCGTGGGATACTTACGATGTATACATACATATATACAAAATAATCTGGATATTGATACAATTCATCTAATTTCTCTTTTTAGCATTAGCACTTCAGTGGGTTTAGCTTTGTTTATCGTTTAGTTTAGTGGTTGAAAATTCCCTATAACCGTGACTGGGAACGTGAACCTTACATCAGGTTCTTGGAAACAACAATTGCACACGGTGTTTTAGTATCTTCATGGTCCTCCATGACTCAAATAAAAAAATGCATTTTCTGAACCAACTGATATCTGAATTCGCTAAAACAGATGTAACTATGGTCTTAGATCTATTTCGTTCTCGAATTTTGCTTGAATTTAACCTGATTTTAACGTGAATTTTGCTCGAATTTAAATGTTTTCGCATGTTTTACACATCATTTTTAAATATCTTCAATGGGTCTTGGATGGATAAGCTTACGAAATCAAGCAAAATTCCTATGAGTTATGTAACGCCAAAATTTCAAACTTGTAAACCTTTCAGAAAAAAACAGACAAGAGAATAAAAGGAAATCTCTTTTTCTCAGAGATGGTTTATGAAATCAGTGGAAGACTATTCTTTTGTTAATTTCAGAAAGGCAAGCTGAAAACTTTGGGCGCGTTAGCTAAAAGAACCAAAGCACACAACCCATGCTACTTGCAAACACTTGGAAAAGCCACTTTCATTTAAGAAGTTCTCCAAATAGTACAAAATTCAGATATCCAAAGGAAAATCCGTTACAAAACCCCAAATGTCCAGGACGCGATCTAAGAGTAGTGCTATCATCGCAAAATTTTTACTTTTGCAAGTCAAACTGACATTTGAAAAAGATTTTGAAAATAACTCGCCTCCGTTTTAAAATGCGGGATAATTCCGAAGAATGAGACTCGCCTGTTGGTACGAGGTTCAACCGTTCCTGGCGACTTTACCAAGGGTAATTGAACCAAGGATCAATTGTGTGCTTAGCTTTGCTCAACTTGTCTAAATCATGTTCTATTTCCTTAATGCACAAAGAATCAGGCATGTGCTATGAATTTTCTGAAAATGCAAATTTGAAAACATAATGTTTGCTTTGAGATTTGAAATACTTTGAAAACTCTTGGAAAATCGTGAATCATTGTGAAAGAATGTTTCTGAGAAAGTGAAAATCGATTTCTGAAGAAATATAAAGGTTTTGTGAAAATCGATTCTGAGAAATTTGAAATGACTTTGGAAAATTGGATTTCTCTGAATTAAAACTTGGAAATAAAGGATATAACTTGAAAGATTATTATTTGAACTTGATAAATACTTGAAATATCCTTTGAAAACTCAGAATTTTGAGAAAATCGATTTCTCTGAATTGAAATTGGAATTTGCAAATAAATGAAATGAATGAATATAGATTTGAAAGACTTGATTTTGATGAATTGAGAAAATCCTTTTGTATTTTTGAGAAATGCAGTGCATTTTTGAAGTTAGCCTAAGAGTGTAGGTTGAATGTGGCTAATACGAAGATCACAAATCTTGGTCTCATTCGTATTCTGATTATGACCATAAATACAAATTCCACCAAGTTTGTCAACTCCATAAGAGCTAGTGCACGTGTCATTCGTGTAGACAATAGTGAATTTGTAATATGTGCATGAATAATGCATTCATAACAGTTATATATCAAAATTCAAAACTATATGCAATGCAAATCCTAATCTAAGCAGAAATTGAAATTCTTATTCCAAATTTAATTACAATTTACATCACTAATTGAATTTTAATAACTGAAAATAAAGTCTTCAATGTCTCTGCAAAACTAGAAAACTTGTTAGTGAAGATATGTTGGCTTTTCTAGGTTTATCCAGTAATATCTGGAAATTGCTGGATTTTGCTATATATAAGCCTTTATGCATGATTTCCTGATATAAACTTAATGAAATATGAAATAAAATTGAATAAATAATAAATATGAGATTTGAAAATTCGAAATTGGGGTCAAAATGACCAAAATACCCCTGATAGCAAGACTATGGTCTTGAAACCAAGGTTTTTAGAAAGATATTTTGTAAAATACAACTTTTAAAGTTCAAATGAGGATAATTTAAACCAAATATGATATGACATGATTAAAAGCATGAAAATTAGGGTTAAGAATTTTGAAATTTAGGTCAAATGACCAAAATGCCCCTAATAGCAAGATTATGGCTTTGAAATCAGGGTTTTCTAAAATAGATTTTGGTAAAAACTTGGGATTTATGATTGAAATAAACATAAAATCAAACATGAAACATCTTAATATGATTCTAAACATGAACAAACCCTAAAAATATGAAATTATACACGAAAATCAAGAAATATCACAAATATCATGATTTTGGCAGTGTTTCTTTATCTTTCAGATACCTCGTTTTGCAATTTGATCTATTCAAGCATCAAATGAATTCCAAGTTTAATAAAAATCGACACCTGCACTTATTATAACCCTAAAATCAGATTGGAATCATAAAAATATATTTTTGACATTATTTTAATTCAAAAATTGCATTAAAACCCTAAAATAAGCTATTTCAACCCATGGTCACAGACCAGTTTCAATGTTAGACCCGAATCAGGAGTCAAATCTCCATGAAAATTTCTGAAATTTCACATAGGTTAACTAGACAGAAAAACAGATATTTCCTTTTTAAAGATCGGAAAAAGCATCTCCGGTTAGGGAGAAACCCTTGCGGCAATCTGAACTAAAATTTAATGAATCTAGCATTGGTTAAAACAGATACTTCGGGTTGAAAATACAGAAATAAATAGCAAACTTAATCAAAAATTTCTGAAATTTCAGAAGTGAATAGTAGACCTAAAAATAATAAAACTCCTTTTTACAGATCATGAATCAGATCTGCGGTCTGAGATCTATGATCAACACAAGTCAGATTAGGGTTTTGGTAAACCCTAACGAGTTTTAAATCTCAAATCTGATTCTCTAACTGAGGAAAAATATAAAGCCCACGTTTTACAAAAAAAAAAATTAGTATCAGACTCGGGTCGGGTCCCGACCCGGGCCCAATCTCGTTAGGGTTTTAAAACAAAACCCGACTCGAGAAGAGGGTTTTGTTTTAAACCCTCTTCCCGAGCGTCGCACCTCCTTCCCCTTCGCTTTCGGGCGGATTAGGGAAACCCACCAAGGGTTTCCCCATTCGTCGCCCCCTGTGCCTTTATGAGAAGCGTAGGAGGGCGAGGGGAGTCACGCCTCCCTCTCGCAGCCCTTGCCCCCCCCCCCATCGCGTCGGTCTCCTCCCTTGCTGCGCACGCTGCCGGCCACCGCCTCCCAGGTACGTCGTCTCCACCCTTTTCTCCTCCCTCTTCTCTTCCTCACCCCCTCTCTGTCACCTCGTCGGGTGGCCGACAGGCGGCTCACAGCCCCTGCCGTGGCCTCCCACCACCACATGTGCCCATAAGGGGCCCGACAGGTGGCCTACGGGGCCCCTGTTGTTCCCTTCTCCCTCTGGGATTCGCCGGAGTGTCGGCAGGGGACCTATGGCCCCTGCGACACCCCCCTTTCTCTGTCACCTCGTCGGGAGGTCGACAGGCGGCGCACAGCCCCTGCCGCGCCCTTCCGCCTCTCCTGTGCTCATCGGAGGGTCGACAGGGAACCCTCAGGCCCTTGTCACATTTTTTCCCCTTTCTCTTGGGCCTGTCGAAGAGCCGGCGGGGGTCCAGTCACCCCTGCGGCACCTTCTTTTTCCCTTCTTTGTTTTGTTGTCATCGTGACTCGGTCAGGCAGGGGCTGAGACCCCTGCCATTCGTTGGCTCTTCAGGCAGGGGCTGAGGCCCTGCCACCTTATCGCCATCGGCAGGGGCTAGACCCCTACCGTCTCGTGTCTGTCGGCAGGGGCTCAGCCCCTGCCGATTCGATGTTGCCGGTAGGGGCTCAGCCTCTGCCACTTTTATGTTGCGAGCCCCTGCCACTTTAATGTTGCTGGCAGGGGCTCAGCCCCTGCCACTTTAATGTTACTGCAGCCCCTGCCACTTTAATTTTTGCTGGCACACTTTGTTGTTGTCGGCAGGGGCTGAGCCCCTGCCGCTTCTCTGCGATCGGCAGGGGCTGACCCCCCCTGCCGCCTCGGTGTTTTCGACAGAGGGCTCAGCCTCTGTCGCCCCGCTGTTGTCAGCAGGCAAGGGCTCGCCCCTTGTCGTTTTTCTGATTTCGGCCAGCAGGGGTGCCCCTGTTGCCTCTCTCTTTTTCGATCGACAGGCCTAACTTTTTATTCTTCGCATGATAATTAACGTAGCGCTGAATACTCACACTTTTGCAGACTTTGCATCGAACCCCGCTCTGGCTCCGCGGCCTGAGCCTCGTATCATCTACACTCGTAGACGCACACAGCTGCACGACATCCCGAGGTAGGGAAAAGTCGCACGAAGGGTTTGTATAAATGAAATAAATTATAAGGATTCTGTGATGGAATAGTTTATTTGGCATGCATTCTTACTCGTAGAATTTCTTAATTGAGGATTGTTTGTGTTGTGTTTCCGCATTCGTATTCTTGTAAAATTTCTTGCTTATCGTGAGCTCTACGAGTAGACTCATTGCTAGAAAGATCTTATTATTGTATTTCTGCCTTGCTCACTGTTACTTACGGGTTATTGCCTGATGCATCTTGTATGTTACTTCTTGCTTCTTAGTATTCAAGCATGCCAAATATATCACTGATTTTATGAAATACTGTGATGGGTTATCTATCGAGAAACGCACGGACTTACTATCGTAATCAGACCTTAAAACAGGTATGGTACTAGTAGTACGGGAGGTCATGGTGTACCTCGAAGTGAACAATCAACACTTGGTTGATATCAATGAGATAATGTCGGCCTCCACAGGCCAATTGCTCAAAGAGCGATACATGTCATGTATGAACCAAAAGAATCATAAAACATTATTGTTGCCTCTCATCGTAGTCATATCTCTGGGAAGGTACGATCGTACTTTTTAGACAAGTACGTCCCACGCGGGTTACAATGGTTGGATGATGAGGTTGTAGCAACCTCGATGAGTGCATGTAGCAAAATGACGAGATCACAAAAATGGTGACAACTCGCCTTCATAGTCCAGATGCTCGATTGGGTCTAATAGACCAGAGCATGTAGAATGGGGCGGCGGTTAAGAAACCCCCGTCCTACCCATTCGACCTTCACGGTTCATCAAGGGAGATGATGGATGGTACACAAACTCCGATGGACAGGTTGTTAACAACCACCCCACGGGCAAAGGACTCGGCTTCCTCAGTCATCGGAGTTAGGGGAATTGGGATTACCATAAATTATCCTAGGTGGTAATTCTTAGGTACTTCTGCAGAAGTTGGATGCATCCATGGACCACGAATGCCTTTGGGGATTTACTCTCTTGGTTATTGACCGTCCCCTTAGGAGCGGACTCAGTCAGCCATCCGGGTTAATGAAAACACCTGACATAATGAACCCCCGGATCGGTCTCGGTTGTTTCTACGTTTCGCGTCTGTGCGTACCCACAGGCTAGTTAATATCAGAACTTAAAGAATATCTTTTAAATAGTTGTAGATGATTGAGAGTCACACTCTGTGAATTACTTCAAACAATAGCTCTTTGCATATGTTACACTTGTTAGAATACATTACAATTGTAATTATTGTTTTAATATAATAAACTATTTCTCTCATGAATGTCCTGCTTTATTTTATTCTACTTATCTATTCGTGTGCCTACTGGTTTGTTGTAGAACTAACCCATTTCATGGGCAGGTGATGAGTAGGACTTCACAAGCGGCCGATGACGTGGTGCAACGTGACTCAAGATTCCTCTTCTTTCTGCTGGCAGCTTGGCTATCAGTTTTTAGAGTTTTAATTTAGATTATTGAACTTTGGGGAAATTGCTCATTTTGTAATAAACTGCAGATTTTATTAATAATCTATTGACTCATTTCTTTTAAGTAGTTCGTGTGAGTGTTGTTTTCTTTAAAAGTAAAATCTTTGAAAGGTTTTTCGATAATGTTTTCGAAATCACAAGTTAAAATTTTGGGGCGTTACAAAAAATACTAAACAGAGGCTAAAAATTATCAAAATTTCACAGTAAATAGTTCACATTAATAGGAATCCACTGCACTTTACAGATCTCGAATCAGATATCAGATGAGGAAAATATCACAACTTCAAGTTACCAATGAATTTCAATATCGATTCTAAATGACTGAAAATCACGGTTTAATCTTTTATTTTTTTGATAGGGTTCCCGAATCTCAAAACATCCAAAAATTTTACAGTAGTTCACTGACATATCCATGTATCACATATTAAAAAATCAGAAATTTACAGTGAGTACTTCAATACGAAATAGCATGTTCTTTGCTGATTCAAGCTTAAAACACACATAAATTTGATAAAACCTAATAAAGCATGCATTAATCAATGAAAACAATAAAGAAAATACCGAAACAGTAAAATAAAATTGATTTCTATGCTGGAAAATGTGTAATAAACATAAATAAGCAAAGAAATAAATAAAATACAGGGAATTCATGGCTGGAATTCGATTTTACCTTAAAAAGCATGGATTTGACCCATTTAACGGGTAAATCACATGTTTTAATGGTTAAGAACATGAAAAACCATGCTACAATCGATTCTAACGGATTAGAATCCCTGGAAAAACACCAAAACAGAGTTAGATCATCTTATTGAACCTCTCTTGAGGTTCTTGAACTTGAATCCATGGTTTAGTCCATGAAAGGGGAGGTGCCAATGGTGAAATCTAATATAAAATCATAAAAAAATAATATTAAATAATTCACCTTGGGCTGCAGCTGCAATGGAGGAAGGTGGAGGTGCTGGAGAGGAGAGAGAAGCCACGAAAATTTGAGGGAGAAAAGAGCTCCCTTTGACCCCTTTAGGTCCCCTATTTATAGATTTTTTTTTTGGATTTGTTTAGGAAGAGTTTTGATTTTTTGGACTCTTTTTAATTGTTTTTGATAAACCACATGGGGAGGACGATTTTTTTGGAGAATTCTAACCTAAATGGACTCTAATTAATCCCTAATTAACACCTAATTAAACCCTAGAAAGTCCAAATGTGGCACCACCTAGTATGGACCCACATTTGGTTTTTAAAACTTGAATTTAAAACCTTTAAAAACCAATGGTTTAAAACTTAAATAAAATGGATTTTTAAAATTGCTTTTGACTCCTCTAAACCCCTAGCCTAACTAGGACAATGACTAACCCTAGTCTAACCTTGACTTCTTCAAATGTGGCGCCACCCCGAGTGGGCCACACTTGAATTTTCAAAAACGATTTTAAAACTTGAAAATGAGAGGTTTTTCGAAAGAGATTCAAAAGTAGACTTTGAGATTAAAAGGTTTAAAATGGTACAAAGTCTTGACTGAGTCAGAACTCCTCTAGATATGACGCCAACTGAGGGGGCCCCACATCGAAGTTTTGAAAAACTTGAAATAAATATTAAAAATGGCTTTAAAAAAGGGTTAAAATCAACGGTTGAAATTCAAAGTTTTGAAAATAGAGTTCTAAGCGATCTGGAACTCTGGGCTAGAGTCCTGAATTTTTAGGACTCTGAGATTTTGGATTTTAAAAGCCAAATGAAGAAGTTTTTAAAAGATTTTATCAAAAAAATGGTAAAATAAGGCAGAAAATGCAGTCCAGGTTAGAGTCTTAATTCAACCGAAACTCTGAAATAGAGATCTGAATCAACTAGGATTCTACAAAATGACCTAATTTTTGAAAACAAATGGAAATGAATGAAAATAGAAGTGAAAACAAACTTCAGGATAGACTTCTAACTGGATTAGGACTCTGGGACAGAGTCCTGATCGGATTAAAACTCTAGATTTTTTGGGTATTTTCTGAAAAACAGATGAAAGAACTTATAAAAACAGTGAAAATAATGACAAATATTGAAATAAAACAGAGTCCTGATTCAACTGGGACTCTGGGGACAGAGTCCTAATTGAACTAAGACTCTCCAATTTTTGGATTTTTTGAGAAAACAAATGAGAGGATTTTAAAAAACAAGTGAAAACAGGATGAAATTGAAGTTTTGGTTCAGAGTCCTGATTCAATCAGAACTCTAAGAATTTTGGTTTTTCTGGTAAGCAAATGATGAATTTTAAGCAAAGCTTTTGAAAACCAGTGAAAATGAAGTGAGAAAATGAACTTTGGATAGAGTCCTGATTCGATCAAGACTCTGGGGTAGAGTCCTGATTTGATTAGGACTCTGGGCTAAAACCTCAGAATTTTGAAATTCTTTGATAAAAGTATAATAGTTTTGGTAGATGGAAAGATTTTTTAAAGATTCTCTCAAAATTGAAATCAGAATCAGAGTCCTGATCCAACTAGGACTGTCTGAACAGAGTCCTATTTTGACTAAAACTCTGAGTTTTTGACTCATTTTGAAAGATTCGGTTAAAAACAGGTAAAAATAGTGACAAGAGACAAAGTCCTAGTCTGACTGGAGCTCTGAAGAAGAGTCCTAATCTGACTGGGATTCTTGAAGAAGAGTCCTAATCCAATTAGGACTCTGGGATTTTGGCCAAAACGGTAGATTTTGAAAGGTTTTCTCCAAAACATGTAGCAAAGGTAGTAAAAAGTAGAGTTTTGATCTGACTAGGACTCTGAAAAAAAAGAGCCTTGATCCAACTAGGACTCTAAGATTTTTGAGATTTTTGATAAATAAAGGAATCCAGAAGTGACACCATCTAAATGGGTCTCATCTAAGAATTGAAATCGGTTGAAAAGTGAGTTTAAAACAAATCCAGATTTTTTTTCTAAGAAAACACTTCAAAATATAAGGTCGTGGGGGTTGGCAAATGACATAATGCTGATTAAAAACCCAGGTTTTAAAAATTGATTTTGAAAGAAAAGTTTTAAAACCCGAATCTGGATTAAATATTTTGAAAACAAGAGTGTTGGATCTCGAAAATGAGATGTAATGACATGCAATGCAATGAAATGGTATGCTGAATGCATGCAATGATATGCAATGACACATGAAATATATAAACACTGGATGAGGGTGAAAATTTGGGGTGTTTATAAGTAGGAAGAAGAAAGTCTTGGAGTCATCTTGCCATCGCGCCATCGCCCGTGGTGTACCTAATCATCACCTGTACCCATAGAATGTGTTAGTTTCGCGAAAAACTAGTAGGTGCACAAGAGAAACTACAGGAAACTGAATTATGTACATTTAATTCAGTAGGTTACGCAGTTTAAAGCAGATATGCAGTTAAACAGGTAAGCAATGCAAGCAGATGAATAGTGCAAACGCGTAAGTAGTACAAGCGAGTAAGTAGTGCAAGCTAGTCAGTAGTGCAAGCGAGTCAGTAGTGCAAGCGAATAAGTAGTGCAAGCAAATCTCACGACCCAACAACCAATGTGAACAAACTTTATATTTCGATATTACTGGTCTGCGGGTACGCACAGGCAAAACGTAGAAACAACTGAGACTAGTTCGGGCGTTTGTTATTTTATGTATTTTGAATAACCCCAATAGCTAGTTGAGTCCGCTCCTAAAGGGACGACTTTAGCCGAGAGAGGATTCCCCAAAGGCTGAAAAGCAGTGTCACGGATGCATCCAACTTCTGCAGAAGTGTTGAGCTAACTATTGTAGCCCCTTTCCCCTAACTCCAATGACTGGGGAGGCCGGATCATTGCCCGTAGGGTGGTTGTTAACAACCATTCCATTGGAGTTTTGTACCGCTCTTTTCTCTCCTTTGACAGACAACAAGAAGCGAATGGGTGCGTTAGGGGTTGTTTAACTAACGACCCATTCTATGCTGTGGTCTTTAAACCACTCGAGCATCTTGCCTGTGAAGGCGAATGTGAGGCCATTTTATGTGATTACAGCATGGTGCATTTAGCACTGTTAGAGGTCGCACGACCGTCTCGTCCGATCATCGCAGTACTAGACGTGTCGTGCACGACTACAAGTAGTCTAGGATAAAGGGGGGTATACTTCTTCAATAAAAGCCTCAACAGGAGTGTTTCACAAAGATGTAATGTTTATCTTTTGAAACTGCAGTACCTTGTGCCAACATTATGCATGTGTTTTTCTAGAATTTCATCCGCTATCGGGGTATCTACATGTCTCGCATGACTCAATACCGGCCTCGATAGACGGGATATAGGTTTCTTAACAGAACCCCTACTAAGAAGTTCACTCGAACCCCAACTCGTCTGCAGAACTGCGTACTCGAAGAGTCTGGATCCTTGCGAGGTATCCCTCTCCTTAGACGAGGATGAAACGCTAGCTCCCAACTCAACTCTCGTCGCAAGAGAGAGTTGTAAATGCCCCTTGCATCCTCCACGAGGATGCCTTTAAGGCATACGCAAAGAGCAAGAACTTGCATGTCATCTGCAATAGCAAGACAATACCAACACATATGCAAACGCAAGAGCCTAGGCGCAAAGCGCGACGACAAGGTAAAGGCGGTAAGCAGAAGTGCAATGCTAAACCTCGACGCGATGCGTGACGACAAGTAAAAACTGTAAGCAGGAGTGTAACGCAAGATCTCGATGCGATGCACAACGACAAGTAAATACTGACAGAAGGTAAAGGGCAAGGATTGCGAAACCGCGTCCTTGAGTTAAGTTCATACTCGTATAAATATATATATATATATATATATATATATATATATATATATATATATATATATATTTATTTATTTAATAATCGTTTTTTAGTTTAATTGAACTTAATTCAATTCTCCAAGTCCTCTGTGCAATCTTCCCCTACCTCGGAGAGTTGCAAGCTTGCAAGCATATGCGTGTGTACATGATTGACGACTCGAGTCACGGAGCGCGAGCAAGATCCGTCGTAGCTGCAAATATGTGATATTAACATGCAACCAAGACAAAAGCAAAAATAAGGAGAAGACTCAACTTCTCCAATATATAGGGCTGGGGCAGGGCCGAAGGACTCTTGCCGCCAAAGAACAGGTGCATGGGCCATCGACCCCTGCTGGTTATTTTAAAAAGACAGGGGACTTCGGCCCCTGTTGGAAATCTTAAAAGAAAAGAAAAGAAGGGGGTCGTCGGCCCCTGCTGGGAAAGTACAAAGGGTTGGGGCCGATGGCCCATGCTGGAACAGTAAAAGGGGTAGGGACCTTCGACTCCTGCTGGAAAAGCAACAACAAAAAAAGGGCAGGGGCCGATGGCCCCTGCCAGGAAAATGAGCAAAGACATAGAGACGCAGGGGCCAATAGCCCCCCTGCAACCTTTGGGAGAGGAGGCTGGGGCCAAAGGCCCCTTGTCGATTTGCTTAACAGGAAACAAGACAGGGACCAAAGCTCCCTGTCGGTTCCTTAGAGGAACAGGAGGCAGGGAGGGGTCTCGACCCTCCCTGGTAGAGTCAAAAGGGCAGGTAGGGGCCCCAAAACCCCCTGCCGGAACCCTCCTCACAAGCGGCAGGGGTTTTACCCCTGCCGACCTGTCGGCAACAGGTGGGGCTAAAACCCCTGTCGCACGACCCTTCCCCGTCGTAAACATTCGACGGGAAGGGGCTTTGCCCCCCGTCTGTCGATGACAGGGAGAAGAGACGGCAAAAGGGAAGAGAAAAGGGGGAGAAAGGCGTACCTGGTGGTCGTCGGAGGGAAGCTCACCGAAAGGAAGGGGGTCGCCGATGTCGGTGGCGGCAGGCTGTCAGGGGTTGCCGACGTCGGTGACGGTGGACGAGCGAGAGGGTAAGGGAGAGAGACGAGAGAGCAGAGGGGAAGGCGGTGAGGGGGGTTTCGTAACCCTCCTCCCACTTGCCTCGTAGTCTTTAATGACAGCGAGAGGCGGTGGTCCGGGTCGGGTCCGGATCCGGCCTGAATCAATACAATTTTTTTTTTTTAGTTGTTACAAGTTACATCAAGGATCTACATTAAGCCCTTTCCTATTTGCTATAGTGATGGATGAGCTTACGAAATCAATTCAAGAAAATGTGTCGTGGTGTATGTTGTTTGCTGATGATATTGTTTTGATTGATGAGTCTAGAGCTGGGGTTAATGCTAAGTTAGAATTATGGAGACAAATATTGGAAGCAAGAGGTTTTACGTTGAGTAAGAGTAAGACAAAATATATGGAATGTCAGTTTAGTAAGCAACGCAGTAGTGTTGAGAGTGTAGTGAAGCTTGGCAAGCAAGAAATATCGGTGGATGACTGTTTCAAATATTTGGGATCTATCATTCGAAATGATGGAGAAATTGATGGAGATGTAAACCATAGGATAAAGGTTGGGTGGATGAAATAGAAAAGTGCAACTGGAGTGTCGTGCGATCGTAGAATGCCATTGCGGTTGAAGGAAAAGTTTTATAGGACGACAATTAGGCCTGCTTTATTATATGGTACAGAATGTTAGGCTGCCAAGAGACATCATATTCAAAAAATGAGTGTAGCTGAGATGTGTATGCTTCGATGGATGTGTGGAAATACAATAAAAGATAAGATTCGAAACGAGGAGATATGTAAGAAGGTAGGCATTGCATCCATTGAAAATAAGATGAGAGAAAATCGTTTACGGTGGTTTGGACATATTCGGCGAAGGCCTAATGATGCTCCAGTTAGAAGGATGGACAAATGGAAAAATATATTAGTCAAAAGAAGTCGAGGTAGGCCTAAGAAGACTTGGATGGAGATGATAGGAAACAATATGAATGCTTTGAACCTCACCGAGGACATGGCATTGGATAGAAATGATTGGAGGAGAAGGATTCATGTGGAGGACCCAGAATGATTTCCTTTTTTGGTTCATATCGCCGACCCCAATTGTTTTGGGATGAAGGCGTAATTGTTGTTGTTGTTCAATGGGTCTTGGACCAGGTCCAGACCCCTATTGGCGTCAGACATAATAAACGATTTTAAGTAATTTTGATATATTCAATATGAATATTTTATTAAAAATAACATTTTTGAGCTTAAAGATATGGGAAAAATTACGAGATATTACAATAACCAACATGAAACAAATCTAAATATCTTATGCCCATTGGTGGCTTTTGTGATCTTTTGTATTTTCCATTGATTGGCTTATGTATTGTCCGTTTATGGACTTGTGCTTGTTCACTTTCTTTTGATCATTGTATGCCCTTGGTGGCTCTTTTGTATTCCTCTTGCTTTCATTACAACATCTTCTTCTCTTCTGTAGTAGAATTGCCTGTATTCTTTGTATTCGCTCTGTTTCTGGGAAATTATTTAAAATTGGCTTCACCTGGTCTGGTGGTCAAGGTGCAAGTGGCACCTGCCAATGAAATTTACTACTTGGATCCTGGACCCAGTCTATCAGAAATAGGTGGAGATTAATTTGGGAGTGATGGTTATGGCCTGAATAGTGGTTTAGCTGGCCACAAAGGAACTAGAAAATCTTTAATGAGAAGTTCTCCAGTAGTTTATTTGTAATCAGAAGGTATCCTAATGTGTGAAAGAGAAGTGACTGAGGGATGATTTATCCTGGACATAGTCACCAGTGATGGGAACTCTTCATCTATCCTCTTAGCCATGATGCTTATGACTCAATAACTTCTTGTTACATTGACTTTATATATTGTTATATTCTTCCTTATTATTAGTAAAGTATTATTATATATCAAATGATGCTAGTACAAAACTTGTTGCATGATACAGGTCAAATGAACTAGGAGAAGATCAAGAACAAAAATGAATTTGCTGGAATATGGTGTGTGTGTGCGCCCTTGTGTCCATGTGCGTGCATGTGCTTCTGCGCGTGTGTATTCCTCAAAAGAATTCTTGGTTTTCCCCATCTCTAGTGCTTTAAACCTGCATCACGCCACCAATTCATACCAGCATTGCTTCATTTACAGATATAACAAGTTTTCAGGTTGAATGAATATATATATACATATATATATATATATATATACATATATATACATTAAATGAAAGCTTAAGGATTGCTTTCAACATCCATGCCTTTAATGGTTAGCATATAGAGATCCACCTTGAATTTGGATCCTTGGAGATCTAAATCTACGTTTCCAAGGATCCAGATCCACGTTAGGGTGCACACTCACACTCTTGAGGTGGTTGTCATCCCCGACCATCACATTAAACATTGATTGCTCCTTTACCCGGCATCCAAGGATCGACACGACATCTTCCCAAACAAAATTATGGGTTGATCCGGTGTCGACTAGCACTTTGACTTGCTGCTGGTACATCCTTCGTTTGACTCACATTGAGTTTGGGACGGACACCCCCTCAAGGGCATGGAATGAGATTCTAAGTCCTTGGTCCATTCCCTCATTCATTTCTTCTACGATTTGGATTTGTTCGTCCTCACTTTCTTCTTCGCTCTCACAAACTACATACATCTTAAGGGCTTTGCATTTATGCCCTAGACTTCACTTTTCATTACAATTGTAACACAACCCCTTGTTGCGTCTATCCATCATTTGGGCTTTGAAAATGAAATCGATTTTTATTCCCTTACGAATTTAGAGAGAAACCCATACCTTTGTCGTAGCATAGAAAGAAAATCGAAAAATCGACGAATGTAGAAAGAAAGCTGGATTTTCTTCTTCTCTTTTTTTTTCCTCTTCCTTTCTCTCCCAGACGAGTTTGGGACTCTCTCTCTAACTCTCTCCCTCTCTCTAGAATATGTTTTCTAGAGAGAGAGGAGACTAATCCCTCTTTATAAACTAGTTTATCTTCTTATTTTTATTTTCTTTATTATTATTATTTTTCTTAGATTCTTATCTAGAAGGTGGTGACATTCCCTCTATATAGCTCCTTTAGAGAGTAGAGTTCTACTAAGGCCTCTTCTAGCCATTATCTTTTTATTATTAATTATTATTATTTTATTTTTTTATTATTTAAAATTATTATATAATATCCTGAGAATATTCTAGAGGGTGTTGCCTCCCTCTAGAAGTCTCCCTGGAGTAGAGTCCTACTCCAGGTAGAACTCTACCTACTCAACTTAAATTTTAAATTGATTATGGATTTCGGATCCAGATCTGGATCCAAGATCCAAATCTATACGGATCCTACTTGGACCAAATCCTAGTTAATATGGGTCTTGGACTGGGTCCAGATCTATATTAACTTGGATCAAACACAGTGGATCCAGTCTGATCCAATCCAGAAAAAAGCAAAAATAGAGGCGAGTTATTTTTGAAAACCGCGATTTTTGGGCCAACCGTAACTTGATTTTGAAAACCGCGATTTTTGGGCACCAACATGCTAAGAATTACAAGACGCATATACCGGATTTTTGCCTAAATTTAACCTAAATTTTGCTCGAATTTAAAGGTTAAAAACGAAAATTTTCTCAAACTTTAATTCTTGTTAGTGGGCTCTGGGCCGCCTAGACCCAATTGACGTCACCTATTTTTAAAAATATCTTCCACAATTTTTATCAATTTAATTAAATATTAAATTAAAGCTTTATATTTTTTGAAATTGAAAATCATGGAAAAATACGCGATATTACAGTGACTCACCTCAAATGTGAAACCCTTAGGTGACATAGGTTAAATCCCTTTGAGGTGGCATTTCCTTTTTTTTTGTTGGTACAATCCTTAAGCTTCATTTAATGTGCTCCAACTTGGGAATCCCATTCTTAATGATAATGATATGCTTTGAGTCACAAATTCATAAATTATTCAGAATGTGCAATTGACTCATGTTGCTTCATATAAGAACCATCATTGTTTTGGCTGATTATAGATTTCATGCAAAAGATCTATTATATACATCATATATGGCTTTGTAAGCAACTCGTGTTCATCAGTTTTTGAATGCCACAAATGTGCAGATACGTTATTTAACTTGCCTAAAATTTATTAATTTCTGTAAAGAAAAAAGTTAGCTTGTGATTGAAAATTAGCTATAATGTCTTTCTGCACATTGGACATTTAAGAGTTTTTGAGGGGAAATTTATTGTGTCAATTAAGTTTTTTTCTTGCTTTTACAAGTGTATAATGTTTTATTGATGCCCAATGTGGTGTAAGAGCTAAACTTCCTCCCTTGCATCAGGGACGTCTTAACATTAATTATACCAGAGTCAAGAAGCTGATATCTAAGATAGGCATGGTTGCTGGTATTCAAAGCACAGTTAGCGAGGTGACAGATTGTGAATTTTTGTACCAGAGAAAAGAGATGATGGGTACTTGGTTCTCTATGGTTTATTCACAGTTTAGCAAAGTAACATGGCTGGAGTACGTTTGACAAGAAAATAAATTCACTTCAATATATTTATTTGTCTGTCAGTAGTTGTTTTCCTTGCTAGAAAATGGAAGGGTTTCTTATCTACTTTCTTGATAAACTATAGAACATGTGATGTCTGGGTTACAAAATTTTCAGGTATCTAGTTGAGGCATTCTCTGATGGTTTGTGGCTTCTGAAATTTGGCATTGCTGGTAACCAAGCCCTTCTGTTGCATGAAGCGGAAATCCTAAATTCTTTGAAAGATGTATGCTTTGTTGTCTCTCACACTATTCAAATTTAATAACTTCTGCTGCTGACTTCTTAGTTTTTGTCTTGATTGAGTATCTTGAAGGCTCATCTTTCCTTATTAATTTAGTTTTTCAATGATCTATGTGAATGTTGTTCTGATGGTTCTTTTCTTCTCAAATACCAGGAAATTATAATTCCTCTTTGCAGAGATATTGAGACAGATCTTCGCCTTCACGTGCACTCTATTCATTTGAAAGATTCTGTTCATGTGAATCCAACAAAGGTGTCTTGTCCGACCCTTGTTCTTTATCTTGATGCCTGTACATATTTTGCATAATCATGTCTTCTCTAATATTCTATGAAACCATTTGAATTTCTGCAGACTGGCGTGCATGATATTTCTTGGTACCTACAGTTAAAGCCTCTTAGACTGCCATCCAGATGTATTGACATTAAATTACATGTGGAGAACTATCTTAATTCTGCATTCTACAATCACACTGTAACGTCTTCATATAATTGGAAGGTAACTCCTCAACTGGTGATGATTCTTTAAATGTTTGTATTGTAAACAAAACTGCACAAAAACAGTGTCGGTGTATCCTGTAGTCATGTTTAAGTTAATGATTGTTGACATTGTTAAGGCCTAACATGCTGATGTTGGCTATGATATGGTTTTTTGCAGACATACTCTGAGATGAGACACCTAGCAGAGCTGAAGTATGGTTTGGTGTTGCAAGATATACATCTTCCAGCGAGACCTTTGGATCCCGTGTTAGATGTTTTGGAAATAATGCATGGCATAAATAACCTTGCAGCAGATTACACATATAATATTAATGCACAGGTGAAAAAAACTTATGCTTCTGAAATTCTTTTTGTTACTGATGCATATCTCAACTGTCATCAGTATATGTTTAAGTATTGCAGAATTTTCTTACTTTCTTTTCATATTGCACCGTGATTTATTACTAAAACCTTGGCTATTGTAGTGACATCAAGAATCAAAAGAGGAGTGCTTTTATGATGTCAAAATATTACTAGCCATTTGTACAAAATTTGCAATATCATTGGTTTAAGCTATGTCACATGTGTGCAGGTGCGGGGGTGCGGCACTTTCAAAAAACTTGGGTGCGGGGGGTGGCAAAAATATAAAAAATTATATATATATATATATTAAGTTTTAACCGTTAACAACAGTAACACTAATGAAATAAAAAACAATTATCATAATATCATCAAATCAATTCATCATCATGAATGCAATAAATCAAATTAACAATCTACAATTCTATTCTACATCATAAAAATTAACACCACAATTAAATCAACCTAAATATATTATAGAAACAATCAAATAAGTAAAGCAGAAAAGAAGTAAATTATATATTATACTAACAAAAGAAGCAAAAAATGCATAATTACGTACCAAAAGTATATCCTACACAATGTATATTACGATGAGGTAATGGATCTTAATAATTTTCTGCTTCATCATCAAATGCATCATAAGGAAGACTGAGCTCAGATAAATCCATGTTTGTAATGTTGAAATCATGCTCTCCCTTTAAGTCACACTCTTCTGGGTTTACATCCCAAAATTTGGATGATCCTTGTCTGCATTATTAAAAATTGTAAACAATTTGAAATTGGTAAATACAAGTATATTTAAATGAAAAACTAAGAAATAGTCAAATAACTAAGAGAGCAAATTAGTACCTGTATTTATCATTGGTTCACGAAAATAGTCAAAGATTTGAATGAACATATACTAAATCATCTGCACGCTTGCTGGTGAGTTTGTTTTTCTTCATGTTGTAGATTTGAGAATATGTGTTCCAATTTCTTTCACAACATGATGAACTAGTAGGCTGGGATAGCAATCTCAATGCAGGACGTTGGAGAAGAGGTGTTTCTGATCCAAATGTTGACCACCATGTAATAGGATCTATATTATCCTCCTCTCTCGCGAGTAATGTCCGTCCATATAATCTCGAAGATGCAAATTTTCCAAACTCTTGTGTGACTTGATTTAGAATATGTGATTCTGGATAAAGTCTTGTCATACACATATTTCTATGCCTTGATAGCTCTGGGTCTAAATTTAAAGGGACACAACAATACCATCTTCCTTTCACTTTTTTGCATAATATTTTGGATTAAGAGAATATGTCATGCAATGCAAATGAGTGTTGCTCTTATCCTATCTTCTGACTAAAACTGAATGAATATGGATAAAAAAATTTGAATCATCCAATGCAGAATTTTTTTCATGCTTGAAAACTACAACTTGTATTTTTTCAATTATATTATCCCGCATTTCATAAACTTTGTGAAGCATGGACTCATCATCCTTATCAACTTCTCTCAACATTTCCCAAATAGGTTGCGTAAATTGAAGGAAATATACGACTCTGTCCCAAAACTCATCATGAACAATGAATTTCTTAATTTCTTGAGCCTTGACATCATCATCTGCACAATAGAATGTCCAATTCTCATCATTCACTATGATAATCAAAGCATTCTTCACTTCCTTAATCCTCTTCACCATCACAATGATGGACGCAAAATGTGTTTCAGCGACCTTCAACAATTTCAGGTAAGAATGCCTATTAAATATAGCATTAGCATGATGATGGTTGACAACAAAATTCTTAATGTTTTTGACATTTTTTTCTAATTTCTCAATCCATTAACACAGAGCTTATGCTGGTGAATTTTCTTTCTTCTTTGGGGTTGCAGATGCTCTTGAGGGCTAGATTCAAGCTGTGTGCTATACAGGGAGTCCAAAAAATATGAGGGTACTCACTCTCTAAACTCAATGTTGCACTTTTACAAATTGGAGCATTGCCTGTGATGATTTGTAAAAGGGATAGACATAGGATAGATCCTAGAATTAAGTGGTGGGCACTGAAAGGAGCTAAACAAGGAATGTTTGTAGAGCAGGTAGTTAAGGAAGTTGATTGGTGTCTCGAGGAGGATTCAGAATCAATGTGGAATAAGATAGCGGGTGGTATGAGAAAAGTAGCTAAGGAGGTATTGGGTGAGTCTAAAGGCGGTGCACCACTAGGTAAGGATACATCATGGTGGAACGAGGATGTCAAATTAGCTATTAAGGTTAAAAGAGAGTGTTATAGAAATCTAAGTAAGAGTCGTGATAATGAGAATTTGGAGAAGTATATGATAGCAAAGAAGGAAGCTAAAAAAGTTGTTCGAAACGCGAGGGCTAAGGTATATAAGGAGGTTTATGACAAGTTGGATACCAAAGAAGGCGAGAAGGATATTTATAGGCTTGCAAAGATGAGAGATAGGAAATCAAAGGATTTGGGTATGGTTAGATGTATCAAAGATGAAACGCAAAGGGTTTTAGTCAAAGATGAGGAGATTAAGGAGAGATGGAAAGATTATTTTGATAAGCTATTTAATGATAGTCATGCTCAAGATCTTGGAGACTTCTCCATTCCTTTTCATGAGATAAATCGTGACTTCATGCGCAAGATTCAAAAGAAAGAAATTGCAGAGGCTTTGAAGAAAATGAAATCAAGAAGGGCAGTTGGCCCAGATGGTATACCTATCGAGGCTTGGAAATGCTTGGGAGAGAAAGGTTTAGAATGGTTGACAAATCTTTTTAACTTGATTTGGCGAACAAATAAGATGCCTAATGAGTGGAGGAAGAGTACTTTGGTGCCTTTATATAAGAATAAGGGTGATATACAAGATTGCACAAACTATCGTGGTATAAAACTCATGAGTCATACTATGAAACTTTGGGAGAGGGTGATTGAGTCTAGGTTGAGGAAGGTTGTCATGATATCGGAGAATCAATTTGGTTTTATGCCTGGAAGATCAACTATGGAAGCTATACATCTTCTTAGACAACTTATTGAAAGATATAGAGAGAGGAACAAAGATTTGCATATGGTTTTTATTGATTTAGAGAAGGCATACGATAGAGTACCTAGGGACGTTCTCTGGTGGACAATGATGAAGAAAGGTGTTTCTCTCAAGTACATTAGTATAATTAAAGATATGTATGAAGGAGTAGTAACCAATGTCCGCACTTGTGGAGGGGTGACAACCAATTTCCCGATAACGGTTGGGTTACATCAAGGATCTGCTTTAAGCCCTTTCCTATTTGCAATAGTGATGGATGAGCTTACGAGATCAATTCAAGAAAATGTACCGTGGTGTATGTTGTTTGCTGATGATATTGTTTTGATTGATGAGTCTAGAGCTGGGGTTAATGCTAAGTTAGAATTATGGAGACAGACATTGGAAGCTAGAGGTTTTAAGTTGAGTAAGAGTAAGACTGAATATATGGAATGTCGGTTTAGTAAGCAACGAAGTAGTGATGGGAGTGTAGTGAAGCTTGGTGAGCAAGATATACCGGTGAATGATTATTTCAAATATTTGGGATCCATCATTCAAAAGTATGGAGAAATTGATGGAGATGTAAATCATAGGATAAAGGTTGGGTGGATGAAATGGAAAAGTGCTACTGGAGTGCTGTGCGATCGTAGAATGCCATTGCGGTTGAAGGGAAAGTTTTATAGGACGACTATTAGACCCGCTTTACTATATGGTACGGAATGTTGGGCTGCCAAGAGACATCATATTCAAAAAATGAGTGTAGCTGAGATGCGGATGCTTAGATGGATGTGTGGAAATACAATAAAAGATAAGATTCGGAACGAAGAGATACGTAAGAAGGTAGGTGTTGCACCCATTGAAAATAAGATGCGAGAGAATCGTTTACGGTGGTTTGGACATATTCGGCGAAGGCCTAATGATGCTCCAGTTAGAAGGTTGGAGAAATGGGAAAATAGATTAGTTAAAAGAGGTCGGGGTAGGCCTAGGAAGACTTGGATGGAGATGATAGGAAAGGATATGAATGCTTTGAACCTCACCGAGGACATGGCGTTGGATAGAAATGATTGGAGGAAAAGGATTCATGTGGAAGACCCAAAATGAATTTCTTTTTTGGTTCATATCGCTGACCCCAATTGTTTTGGGATGAAGGCGTAGTTGTTGTTGTTGTTGTTGTCTGTGATGATTTGTACTACTTTCTGATCATACACTTCATTTATTACTTCTATAAACAACTTCTTCAAATACTCAACATTTTTATATTCCCAGATGCTTCAACTGCTTTCAAGAATACTGGGTCACTAAGCGAAGAAGCAATGAAATTGATTAGTGAATGCCTTTGAATATATGTCTATCCATCAGAAATAATGAAAACTTCATTTTGCTCTCATGAATATTTTTTAATCTCTAGCAATCTCTCAACATTTGCCCTCTCTTCTGTAAGAAGTGTGGTTCGTAGTTTTTCTGAGCTTGGAAGTATATAGCTACTCAAATTACAATTTGCCAAAGAAGTAACTAAATTCTTTCAATAAGGATTTCTAGCTGCATTAAATAAGAGTGAACTAGAATAAAAATACCTTCCTACTTTTCTATCCATCTCCTCCTTTCCCATATGTATTGAATGTTGCTTGTATCGTTCCTCTTCCTCTACCTCCTACATCCACTTTTCTTTTTTTTGAGCATCTTCTTGGTGGCTTAAAAATGATACACTAATTGCACAAGAATCACTCATTGTCTTCCTCTTCTCATATTTTCTTATATTGTTTTCACATTGACTCATCGACTCTTTTGCATCCTGAAATGCCATGTTCTAGTATCTTCAACAAATGAGCCTTAACTCTTGTGTAAGACCCAACAAAATCTCTTTCACAAAGCTTGCATCGAAATCTCTTGTTTCCACCACCTCCTTCAGTTTTTGCAAGCTTATCTACATATACCCATAGTGGCCCCCCATCATCACTTTCACTACAACTATCAACAACACTAGCAGCAAAACTCACATGTGGAGATAAGGATGACGCAAGTCCTTTTTCTTTATCCGTCATTTTTGTTCTGAAAAAAAAATATTAAAATCAATTATGCACACAATCAAGATTTATAATATTGAGTGCAAGGTCAATAACGTATACAATAAGTTCTAAAAACTATAGTAGTAGTACGTATAAATAAATACCGAAAGGTACGAGAAAAATATATAACAATAGAATAACATTAATCATTAATGCAAAGTGAACACTCCTAAGCATGGGATTATAAAAAATATATATAAGTGTAGAGTCTGCACTCTATAAACATATTTTTTCACTTAACATGCATTAAATTAGGTATCTTTAGTTTTATGTTTAAATGGGTTTCTAAAGAGATCCAATTAAAATTAACATTCTACATTGCATTAAAACTGTCATAAAAAATCAAAACTCAGGTGGGTCTGATATAAAATTTTACAAACTATACTCGGATCTATGTATTAATCTGACCTTTGGGCCTGAAATCCGAGTCTTAATGGGGTCTTCTTATTTATCACCCTACCTGGACCCTTAATACGGGTTGGGTCTGAATAAACCAGACGCGTTGACCCCACCCTGCGCTAGAACCCCAAACCCTTTTAGGTCACAGCGGCACCCTTGACCCCAAGGTCACCGACAGCCTCGTCGTCTGCATCGACCGTGCCACCCGCCTCGTCAAGTCCCAGCAGGGAAGAGAGATAGAGGGAGTGAGATTGAGCGAGAGAAGAGAGAGCGATAGTGAGAGACAAAGAGATTGAGAGTGAGAGACGAAGAGAAGAGAGATAGAGTGAGTGAGAGAGAGGATTAGGGCAAAAAAAATTTGCTCTAATCCTCCTCTCCTCATCCCATTTCATCGGGCTTTTTTTTTAAGGTCCAAAAAATGGACATAAATGACACCTGCATGCACACCTGTGTCACGTCGACGCGCGTGCGGCACCTGGTTGGCTGAATCCCTATGACAAAGTGTTTAAGTATATATATATAGATATAGATATAGATAGATAAATAGATAGAGAGAGAGAGAGAGAGAGCAATGCTTTGCATAAATTCATTAAGTTATCAAGCATCATACTTAATAAGACCCTATTAGAATGGTAAAAATTGAATAAGACAAGAGACACCCTGACAATGTTTACAATGGTTATAAAGTAAGTTGACTATGCACTTGTTCATATAAAATATAACTAAACTTTATAGTAGTAGTCAATGTAATCATGTATTTTACTAAAAATAAATTGTTAATTTTTATTAGTTATCATAATGTTCATAAAGAAGTAAAGTTTGTGTAAACTTCATGCATATTCGCAATATTTGCACTTTTGCTCCACACACACTAGAATATGAGAACTTAAATATGAGAGCTAGAATATGAGAACTAGAAATATGGGCATCTTTCGTGCTTTTTTTGTAAATCCAACCATGTAGTTGTGTTCGGCATGGTAAATTTGCTAGGAATCAACTATTGGATCGTGTATTTTTGATGAAAAAAATGTCATTTTTGAATGCTTGAATATTTATGAAGATTATGAGCTGTTGATTTTAAAGCCTTAAGAAAATCTTGTTTATGCATCATAATCGGATAATTCAAGAGTTGGTCCTTATAAACCCAAGCATGTAGGTCACATCTGTGCGGTTAGAATTAAGAGAAAAAACAAAAAGACCATGAAAATCGCAGTTCAAATGGTAGTTCTCATATTCTAGTGACTTTCTTTCTCTCTCTCTCTCTCTCTCTCTCTCTCTCTCTCTATATATATATATATATATATATATATATATATATATATAGAGAGAGAGAGAGAGAGAGGGAAATGGTAGCTGCATACCACTTTTCTGGCCTACTGCCAGCCTATGGGCTTTTGAAGGATTTTTTCATGTTTTTCTTAAATCTGACTGTACAAATGTGCTATATATGCTTGATTTTATGGGATTCAACTCTTGGATCGTCCAATGCTGACACGCAGGTAGGTTTTATATGGTTTAAAAATTGACGATCTAAAATTTTTCATAAATATTCAAGACTTAAAAATCATGTTTTTTATCGAGAAAACATGATCCAATTATCGTTTCCTAGCAAATCAACCATGCCGAACACATCTGTAGGGTTGGATTTGCGAAAACAACCTGAAAACACCTGTTCGCTTGAGGTAGGCCAGAGAAGTGGTAGGCCCATATATATATATATATATATATATATATATATATATATATATATATATATATATATATATATATATATATATATATATATATATATATATATATATATATATATATATATATAAACTTCGCCTAACCATCTGCAGCCATAGCGCTATACTTCAAATGCTTTCTTGATTGATTCAATTTTATCTCAAAAGCATTGTTGTCAATTGGTTTGGTTCGGTTCAACAGACACCCCCTTTGAAGCCCAACAAGATGGAACGTCTGAAAGGCAGGAAGCTTCCGAAGCGGATTTTTCCACCTTTTTCTAAGAAAACTATTCATCAATAGATCAATAGAAAATAAACTTCTTCCGTTAGAAAGGGTGGGTGGGTTAATCATAGATCATCCAAAAACGCATAAGCACATGTCATAGAAAGAGATACCCCTGGTCCCTCGGTAGAAACAGAGGTATCTTCTTCCTTGTTACTTAATCCTTTGATCTATCTAGAATGACTGAAGTTAGAAGTTGTTGCGTTCTTCTAATCGAGCAAAGTGCAAGCAACAACCACGGATGGAAATGACATACTAATAAGGGGAGGACAACCTCTTACAATCAAAAGAAGAGGGTAGGTCTAATATATATATAACAATCAATCAAAAGAAGAGGGTAGGTCTAATATATATATATATATATATATATATATATATATATATATCATGTTTCCCTTTTCACATGGATTTGAGAAAGTCCCTTTTCCCATTTGGTGCAAACATTTGTTGCACGACATGTTTATTAGCAGAAGAGCTGAAAATGGGGCAATCTAGGTTACTGAAAAGGAAGCTGTCCATGAGTTATGGGACATGAGATACTTTGCTTTTAACCAACAAAGAATTGTTTTACGATGTAGGACAATAAACAAGACATTCCATTTATCCAAGAAAGTTTGATCTGTTGCTGTCCTAAGATCATGTGTTCTGATTCCTCTATTTCTTATCTATTTTTATGCTATTTGGTGGGTATTAATCATAAAGATACGTTACAAGAAAAACTATTGAATGGTCTATGAATGAAAATAGATTGTTATTTCTTTATTGCTTGAGTCTTTTTTGAACAGTAATTTCCTTTGTCATACTGATGCTTGTTTTTCGATGTGAAAACTGCAGGTTTTCATTGAGAAGATTTCTGACAATCAGGGCCGCAAGGCCTTGAAGGTCATTAACGTGGAACATATTGCTGCTTCCATAGCAGCTCATGGTCTGGGTGTACTAGATGCTATTATCAATTCCATTGTACAGTTTCTAACTAAGAATCTAGTTGCACTATCTGAGCTTCTTATGGACAGCATTGTAAAGTCTATCTTAGTGGAAGAATATAAATTTTGGAAGGTAATTAGGTCCTTCTAAAACTCATAACTGTCTTTAATTCAATCCAGTTCAAACTCAATTATTTCTCCTTCGCTGAAACTTGGGGAAAAATCGAGAAATTTGTTGTAAATAGTCTAAATGTTCTAGAGATTCCCTATCTAGGACATTCTTTTACTTCCATTTGTACTTTTTTATACTTGAAGGATTTATTCAATCTGTGCTTTGTCTGTTTATTCTTTTTACCTACCAGAGGGTGTTAGCCACTGACTTTATAATGCCATTATCAGCAATCAGCTAAAAAAATGCTCTTCAAATCATGTTGCACAATCTTTTCCTTGGCTTGAAAAAAAAAGAAAATCGCTGCACAATTCATGCCCCTCTGAATTTTTTAAAGGTCCGTCAGATAAATAAAACTTTACAAAAAAAAGTGATGAAAAAAATGAAGAGACTAAGTAGGAAATAAGAGGTCTTGCAAGAATATCAATAAGATAAAAAGGGAAAAAATACGTGGCTCACAAGTCAATCTCAATTCTATAAGAAACCCAGCCAAATGAGGTCCTTGAGAGGGCAAGCGCAATAAGCACAAAGGTAATATTTTAAAGATTATTATTTATATGAAACATATGATTTATTCGTCTGTAACCACAAGTACCATGGGAACTATCTAATCTATTACCTATAGATATTAATCCACTTCTTACCCTGGTTCCCCACACCAAGCACAAACTGTGAGATCTCAAGGATGCTATTTTTGTGAATGGGAAGAGGGAAGAAGAGGAGAAAAGAAGAGCATTAGCACAGCTAAAAGTTTCCAGCTTGTTGAAAGTGAGGGTTGTCTCATTCATTAATATGTAATAAGACTACATGTAAATTTGTGTATCTGTCCTTGTCTTTTGATATTGTAAAAAATGCTTTTATGATACTTGATCTAACCGCATCTCTCAAACTATATATGGGTAAGAATTATTAATATCTTGTTCTTCCTTGGTGAATAAATCTGCAACTTAATCTTTTTCATACACAAATTGAGACACTAATTCATGTGCTTCAATATTTTTATGAATAAAGTAGCTAATTGAATTCAATATGTTTATTCCTATCATGCTTAACAAGATTTAAGGAGATAGTGCATTTTTTCTTAATATGTGATTGATCTTGAAGTAGGCAAACCCCATTAGTAAGCATATTTCTTATTCATTCAAGAGGTAACTGTTACTGTTGTCCTGTATTTTGCTTTTTATACTAGAGCATGCAACTACTTTTTTCCCTCTACTTTGTGAAACTAAATAATTTCTGGAATATGCACAATAATCTACGCTGTCCCTTGAATACACCACAACTCCCAAAAGAGTTAATGCTGAACACTTTTGCAAGGGAACCTTATCTATTATACCACATCTCACTATTGTTTAAATATATTTCAAAGCTCTTCTCAGAGCTTCCAAATGTGAAGTTTTAAAGGCATGCATAAGCCAAGAGGCTTGATTTACTGTAACGATAATACTTGGCCTTGTAAAAGGACATGCATTGCTATACTTCAGCAGCACTCCTATACCTTTAATGTGTGAAATAAGCTCTCCCAAGTTGCTCAATAGATGTTTATTCATCAATCATACTCAACTTTTGAAGTAAAGTGCACCTGTTGCCATTGCACTCTGCTTTGCTAGTCTTAAAGCACACAGCTGTGATTTGTTTTTCTATCCCATAAAACTAAGTGCTGTCTCAAATCTACTTTATAACTTATTGTTGACCTCTTTGTTTTAAAATCTCCAGCTCGATTAGCATCCACATACATCACAACTCTCAAGAGAGTTGATGCTAGACTTTTGCAAGGGGAACCTTATAGATTTTATGTGGTTACTGGTTGCCTGAATATACCCCTAAACTTTTTTCACAACTTCCAGCTATGAAGTTCTAGGGTGAAATATGTTCTCCCTCATTATCTCATAGAAGTTTAATTAATGGTGTTACTGTATGAGTGGCCTTATAGTAGGTCATTCCTGACTGTTAAAGTAGGCATGTGCATAACATTGGGATAAAACCAAATAATCCGGCCTTCATTTTACCTCAACCCCAAGAAAGTACCTCAGAGGTTCAGGTTCTTTCATATGGAACTTCTATTTACCTCAATCCCAAGAAAGTACCTCAGAGGTTCAGGTTCTTTCATACGGAACTTGTGAAAAGTTACTTTAGTTTTGCAACATCCCATCTGAATGCCCTCCGAGTAAAGTATCATCTGCATAAAGCAAAATAATGTAATGCATAAACCTTTTTTTGCACAAATAGAATAGTAGTCAACTTGACTTTGATAAAACCCAAACATTGTTCATTGTATTTGTGTAACATACATACATACATACATACATACATACATACATACATACATACATACATACATACATACATACATAATGAAATAAGAGTGTGCACAAATAGATGCCACTAAGGGCTACACAATTACAAATGTGTGCAGTAATGATCATGTCATGAAATGTACGGTTGCCAGCTATATAAATTGCGGTCTTGCTATCATAACAAAGTTTTGAGGGTGTCTATAGGTGAACCCCCATATCTTCAAGCAATCTTCTCAACCACACAATTTCTGATGTTGTAGCAGTCATAACACGATATTCAGCTTCAGTTGATGACAAAAAAACTTTATGTTGCTTTTTGTACTTTCAAGACATCGGAGAATCACCTAAAAAGACATAGAAACCGGTAGTTGAGCGTCTATCATTAGGATTTTCTCTCCAACCTGAATCATAATAAGCAATTAGCTCCAGTGGAGAGGCGGAAGATAACATATGACCCTTAGAAGCGGAATTTTTTAAATATCTAATATTTTCCATCACTGCATTCAAATGTACTGTGGTAGGTGAGTGTTGGAATTATCTTGCAATATAAACTACCTGAGCTATATCAGTTAAATATGTGAGCCCTTCAATCATCTGATGGTACAATGTGGCATCCTCCAGAGGTGATCCATCAACTTTATTTTGGCGTGATAATTTCTGGAGTGTCCACCCTCAGTAGCAAACTTGGTTTGGGTTATCATATATCCATTAGGAGAATAAGCTACTTCAATTTTTATAAAAAAATATGAGAAATCTGTTAAAATGTGTCTCCTAAAATCATTATTGTAAATATAAATATATATATTTATATACATAGAGATACATATACATATAATATATTATATGTACATATATCTCTCTATATATATAAATATATATATATATATACTTTTTTATTTCTTACCCGAAAAGGGTATTCTTGTAATTTCCTATCTTGCGCATATTCCATGTGGAATATGTTGTAATTTTCTTCTTTATTTTTTTTGTAATTCTTTTTTTACTTTTTCTTTTTTATTTTTATTATTTAAAGTGCATTGGGGGTCCCCCAATAGAGTCGTTGGGGGCCCCAAACGGTCACATATGTGACCGTTGGGGGCTCCCCAACGACTCCTTTGGGAGCCCCCCCCCCCCTTGCACCTTTTGGCACTTGTATAAATAGGGGTGTTCCCCCCTTGTAATTCCTAAGCTTGAGAGTCTCAAGCATTTGTTCCTTTTATCAAATACATGCATTATTGCATGTTTGCTATTTTTACGCTTTTTTGCGTATCTTAAGTGTTGTGAGGGTGTCTTCGTACACTTCTTTTATGAAGTATTTATGCTTGTATGTGTATTGTCTCTTCATAGACAATTTTACATGGTATCAAAGCTTGGTTGGTGATAGAGGATTGTGGGATCCTCTTCTTTTCAAGTACCTCGAAAAGCGTGCCTTCGGATCTTTGGAGGTTGAAGTGGTGGATCTTGCTTCTTAAATATTTTAGAAGAATCTTGCGCAAGCTAGCATTTGGAATATTGTGTTGGTACGCCATTTCTCCCTTTCTCTCTACTTCATAATGGGCGAAAAAGAGTCTCAATTTACTCTTGGCTTCAAATTAAATGGGTCCAACTATCATATTTGGGCTGGAAACATGGAGGCTCACATAAAAGGGAAGGGGTTATGGGGCTATGTGCAAGGCACAATTCCGGAACCGGAACCCAAAATAACCGTGATAAACGGAAGTGAGATCAAGATTCTTGAAGGAGAAGAAAGGGTTAGAGCTCTTGAAGAGTATTCTAAGAAGCATGATGAGTGAGAAATGAAGAATTTCAAGATTCTTTCTTGGTTCTTTTCATCCGTTGAAACCAAGATTAATGCCAACATTATTAAGTTCAAAAAGGCATCGGAAGCTTGGCATTATCTTGAAAAAATGTATACATCAAGGGACCTATCTTATAAGTATTATCTTCAAAAGAAGACTCTCTCTCTTACTCAAGGTGAAATGACTATTAGGGAATATTTTGCTGATCTCTCCTCCGTTTGGGATGAGCTTGCCATGCTTGAACCAAAATGGAGTGGAGAAGCAATTGAACTCCGTCACAAACAACTTGAAGAAGATCAGTTCATTTTTTTGAATTGGCTAAGGCCCGAATTTGAGCAAATAAGGTCCTCTCTTCTATCCTCTTTTTCTCCTCCCTCTCTTGAAGATGTATTCACCAAATTAAGTGGTGAGGAGACTCGTATGAGTTTATGTAAACAAGGATCAAGTGTTCTTGTGGTTCCTTATAATCATGAAGAAAGTAATGAGGTCAATGCCGTATCAAGACCCGGGAACAATGTAAGAACCTATCATCCCCCTCATTTTAAACCACAAAATCAAGGTGAAAATGGTGGGCTAAGAGGAAAAAGGGACTATAGCAAAATTATTTGTCATTTTTGTAAAGAACCCGGACATATCAAACCCATATGTCCCAAATGGAAAAAGCTTCTTGCAATGGCTACCACCGGTGTTCCACAAAAGGAGGAGGCATCATCAAGTGGGTCACTCTCTTTAAATCAAATAGTGGAAGCCCTTCAACCTCTCCTTAATGGAGCTACCTCCGGTGCCGCCGTATCTACTTCTTCTTTTCCAGGTAGAATCTCTTGGCTTTTGGACTCAGGTGCATCTTTTCATATGTCTCCAAACATGTTTTCGCTTTCCAACTATTCAAAAAATGTTTCTCCATCCTTTGTTTCTACTGCGGATGGAACCTCTCTTGAAATTAAAGGAATAGGTAAATTTTGAAACTCAAGATTTTTCCATTCCAAAAATTAGATTCATACCTAAACTAAATTTAAACCTTCTCTCTGTTTGTCAACTCTTGGACCATGGTTGCGATATTAAATTTTCGTGTGATAAATGTTTAATACAGGATCGTCGGTCAGGGAAATTGATTGGGGAAGGCTTTAGAAAAGTAGACTTATACTATATGGAATCTCTTCAAGTTCCAAAATCTTTTTGTAATGTTGCCTGAAACAAAGATATAAATATGTGGCACAAAAGACTTGGTCATCCTAATATCACCAAGTTATCTTATTTACATTTTGCGAAGGACCTATGTAAAAGTTCATTTTCTTGTAATGATTGTATTCTCGGAAAAATGCAAAGTTTACCTTTTGAGCAAAGAAACATTTTCTCTTCTAAAAATTTCGAAATTGTTCATTCGGATGTTTGGGGACCCGCACCTGTTGTCTCAAAAGGAGGTTTTTCTTATTATGTCATTTTTGTGGATGATTTCTCCAGATATTCATGGATCTATTTTCTTAAGTTCAAACATGAAGTTTTTTCGTGTTTTAAAACCTTCCATTCAATGATCAAGAATCATATCAACAGTAATATAAAGATTTTTAGAAGTGATTTTAGAGGAGAATATTTCTCCAACCAATTTAAAGTATATCTTGAGGATCACAGAATTATTCACCAAAGATCTTGTCCTAAACCCCTCAATAGAATGGGTTGGCCGAAAGAAAACATAGGCACATCATTGAGACCACTAGAACCCTTCTTATTTCCTAAAACATTCCTAAATTTTTTTGGGCTGAAGCAGCTCTTGCTTCTGTTTATCTGATAAATCGCTTACCATCTAGGATATTAAGGAAAATATCCCCTTTTGAGATTTTATATAAGCTTGAACCTGATTATAATAGGTTACGAGTCTTCAGGTGTAAGTGTTTTATACTTACAGATAAAAATGACAAGCTCTCTCCCAAAGCTATCCCCTGCTCCTTTCTTGGATATTCTGAAACTCAAAAAGGGTTTCGTTGCTATGATCTTCGAGATGATAAGTTATATGTCTCTAGAAATGTAACTTTTTTGGAAAATGAAAGTGGCTTTGAAAAAAATATTTCTCAACAAGAAAATTTTGATTATTCCTTCATATTTGATCTATTGTCTAGTAATAATGATATATCTAGTGATGATGATGTATCATCAAATCATGATGAGAAAAATAATGGTGACGTTGGTGAACATTACTCACTCAATGAACAAGAAAGTAGACTTTCAAGTGATCCAATAACCTACTCTCGTAGAAACCAAGACACCTTTAGAAGTGCTATTGACCAGTATAGTGAGCTTGTTCCTACTATCGACCACCGAAGATCTGAAAGGAATAGAAGACCTCCAACTCATTTTGTTTCTTTTGATTCTTTCTCACCCTGATATAGGGCTTGCCTTAGTGCCATTCACTCTTATTTTGAACCAAGGAATTTTGAAGAAGCTAAAAAATGTATAGAATGGCAAGAAGCTATGCAAAATGAACTTAATGCCCTTAAAAAGGCTGAAACTTGGGATTTCCAAACTCTACTCATAGGAAAGAAAACTATAGGTTGTCGATGGGTTTTTAAGGTTAAAACTAAGAGCGATGGATCCTTGGAAAAGTATAAAGCTCGTTTAGTTGCTAAAGGGTATGGGCAAGGGTATGGAATTGATTATGAGGAAACTTTTGCCCCTGTAGCCCGAATGGTTACAGTTAGATGTTTTATTACTATTGCATCTATTAAAAATTGGAACATTTTTCAAATGGATGTGAAAAATGCTTTTTTAAATGGTGATCTTAACGAAGAAGTATATATGGATGCTCCACCAGGCATGAAGATTCCTAAAGATAAAGTTCTTCGTCTTCGTAAGGCCCTCTATGGTTTGAAATAGGCCCCTAAGGCCTGGTATGACAGGTTTACCAGTGTAATGTTGGAAAATGGTTTTTCCTCATGTTATACTGACACTGCTCTATTTACTAGAAGATCTAATGCAAGAATTGTGATTCTATTACTCTATGTTGATGACATGTTAATTACAGGTGATGATGTTCAAGGAGTCAAGGGTATTAAGTCCGTCTTGACTTCAAAATTTGAGATGTCAGACTTGGGTTTTCTGACATATTTTCTTGGAATTGAGGTTGCCTATTCGCAACATGGTTATTTTTTATCTCAGTCTAAGCTTGCTTGTGAGATTATTGACAGATCAGGAATTTCTGATGACAAAGTATGCGAAACTCCTGAAGTCGTTGGATAAAAAATGAAGATTGATGACGGTGTTCCCCTAACCGATCCTACTCCTTACAGGCAGTTGGTAAGCTCTTTAATGTACCTTAGCATTACTCGACCGACTTGTCGCATGCTATTCACATCGTCAGTCAGTTCCAGCACGCTACTACAACTATTCATATGAGTGTTGTCCTTCGCATCATCAGATATTTGAAGGGAACAATGAACAAGGGAGTATTTCTATCTTCTTTCTCTGAATTAAAATTGCTTGCTTATACTGACTCTGATTGGGGAGGTGACCCTAGTAACTGTCACTCCACCACTGGTTTTTGTATTTTCATAGGAGAATCTTTGATCTCATGGCGATGTAAAAAGCAACAGAAGGTCTTTTGTCATCCACTGAAGCCGAATATAGAGCCATGGCATCTACCACCATGGAAATTGTATGGATTCGACGCCTTTTGGAAGATATGTGAGTGGTTGTCGAAGAACCAACAAAGCTATGCTGTGACAATAAAAGTGCAATCTATATTGCCAAGAACCACACCTTTCACGAGCGAACAAAGCATATAGAGATGGATTGTCATTATGTCAGAAAAGAATACTTGAAGAAGGTCATTGATCTACCATACGTGATGTCTGAGTATCAACTTGCCGACTTCTTCACAAAAGCTCTATGTTCGCCCAGATTTCATTTCCTTCTTGACAAACTTGCGGTTATCACACCGTAAGTTTGAGGGGGGGTGTTAAAATGTGTTTCCTAAAATCATTATTGTAAATATAAATATATATATATTTATATACATAGAGATACATATACATATAATATATTATATATACATATATCTCTCTATATATAAATATATATATATATATTTATATACCTTTTTTATTTCTTACCCGAAAAGGGTATTCTTGTAATTTCCTATCTTGCGCATATTCCATTTGGAATATGTTGTAATTTTCTTCTTTATTTTTTTGTAATTCTTTTTTTACTTTTTCTTTTTTATTTTTATTATTTAAAGTGCATTGGGGGTCCCCCAATAGAGTCGTTGGGGGCCCCCAACGGTCACAAATGTGACCGTTGGGGGCTCCTCAACGACTCCTTTGGGAGCCCCCCCTTGCTCCTTTTGGCACTTGTATAAATAGGGGTGTTCCCCCCTTGTAATTCCTAAGCTTGAGAGTCTCAAGCATTTGTTATTTTTATCAAATACATGCATTATTGCATGTTTGCTATTTTTACGCTTTTTGGCGTATCTTGTTCAAGTGTTGTGAGGGTGTCTTCGTACACTTCTTTTATAAAGTATTTATGCTTGTATGCGTATTGTCTCTTCATAGACAATTTTACAAAATCCTCTATCAGTCATTTCAAAGTTTTATTTAAGAACACTTGATATAACTAACCATCTGTTTGTCTCCTCCAATAATGATCATGTCATCAATATAAAGAAGCAAAACAACGATACCTGCATCAAATTTCTTAACATAGTTGTTTCAGTATAACAAGTTGTGTAACCAAGTTTAATCATTACAATACCGAACTTGTCATACCAAGCTTTAGAAGCATGTTCAAACCATACAAAGCTTTTCTTAAATGAAGTATTTTTTCACATGAAACCTCAAATCCAGGAGGTGGATCCATATAAACTTTCTGTTTTCGTTCACCATTTAAAAAGATATTTTTTACATCCGTTTGATAAATGACCTATCCCTTAACAGCTACAACTATGAGGGTTCTAATAGAGGTCATCATAGCTACAAGGGCAAATGTTTCATCATAATCTATGCCATACTTTTGGGAATAGTATATGGCCACTGATCTAGCCTTGTATCTTTCTAAGGTTTCATCACTCTTGATCTTAATTTTGTAAACTCATCCACAACCTATGGTGTTTTTCTCTTTATGTAGATCCTTTATCTCCCAAGTTTTAGATTTCTCAAGAGCCTCTAATTCATTATTTATAGCACCTGTCCATTCTGGGTAATTTTTGGCTTGGTTGTATGTGGTTGGTTGAAAATAGAAAAGAATTTTAGCTAGACATGCTCTATATTGAGGAGAAAATGATTCATATGACATGAATCTATCAAGTGGTCTAGTGACTCTCTCAGGTACTTCTAAGGGTACTTTGTTCTTGTGCTTCTAGATTGGAATATTTTTCTAGGGCACTAGGTTGTCTATCATTTCCTCACGTACCATATTGAATAATCCTAGGTTCAGTTCTAAGTTCTAACCATGTCATTACTTTCACCATCTTGGATATTGAGTTATGGTTCTTTATTAATAACATCATCAATCACACATTCATCATTACTCATAGATAGCAATTTTAACAAAAATGAACACATTTTGATCAAAGAAACTCTCTTTTTCTATAAATAAGACATTTCTTGAAACATAAAGTTTAGCATTTTTGAAATCATACCATCTAAATCCTTTTTTATTCTCATCCTATCCAAAAAAACACATGATATAACTCTAGGCGAAAGTTTATCATTTTTGTATGTAAGAACAAAGCATTTACATCCAAAAATCCTTAATCTTGAGTAGTCAGGAGAAATTTTGTAGAGTTTTTCAAAAGAGGAAATATTTTAAAGTTTGGTAGAAGTGATTCTATTTATGAGATATGTTGTGGTGAGAGTAGCATCGGCCCAAAATTCTTTTGGAACATGTTTTGAATTAAGAAGAGTTTTAGTGGTTTTTATTATGTGTATGCTTTCTTTCAGCCAATCTACTTTGTTGAGCTGTATTGGCACAAGATCTTTGATGTAAAATATCGTTAGTCTCCAAATATTCTTTGAAATCATTTGACATAAATTCTCCTCCTGAGTATGAGCGAAAGATAGATAATATTAATTTTGAATTGGTTCTTAATAAGGTTGTGAAAAGTTTTAAAGATTTCAAAAACTTCATATTTGTGCCTAAGAAAGTAGATCCAAGTGTATCTAGAATAATCATCCAAAAATATCACATAATAGACATAACCACCTTTAGAGACAACAGAAGTCAAACCCCAAACATCTGAGTGCACTAATTCAAGTGGTTTGGTGGAGAAGAAATTCCTTTTTCCAAATGGTAGAGCTTTTATTTTATCAAGAATGCAATTGATACAATAAAAGTTTTCATTACAATTTTTTTTCAAATGAGGTACATTGGATAATTTGGATGTGCTAGGATGCCCTAGCCTTTGATGTCACAAAAAATATCCATATTTTGATTAGTGTAACAAAAGGTGTCTTTTGGAATAATCAACCTATCCATGTAGTAGAGATCCCCCTTCCTATGACCTTCCCCAATTTGTTGCTCGGATTGGAGATCCTGCACTCAACATCGATCTGATGAGAAGGAGATATTATAACCATGGTCGGCAATTTGTGACATGAAAAGTAAGTTCAAGTTAAGTTTTGGAACGAATCTAATTTTGTGCATAGAGAAGTTTGAAATTCTCAATTCCTTTTGTCAAGAGAACCATCGGCGGTAAAAACATGGGTTCTACTTGAATTAGTTCTACAATCAAATAGCAAAGAATCGTTTGGGGTCATGTCAAAGGAGGCTCTGAAATTCAGGAGCCAAGAAACCTTACTAGGAGGTGAGGAGGTATAAACCGCAACACCGGTAATGGAAGATGAGTTTTTGAGAAGCGGTTGTAGAGCTTCTACCAATTGGGACAATGTCGTGGTTCAAATGGATTTGAAATCTCCATTGGTTTCATTCTTGTCCTCTTGGGAAACTTCTACCGACACCACCTTCTTTTCATCTCTTCCTTTGAACTTTGGGCAATAGGGCTTGATGTGTCCCAATTCTCTACAACTATGGAAAGTGATCTTTTTCTTCAATCATAATTGTGTGGACTCCCGAAATGATGCTTGGTGAAGTAAGGAGGCTTGTACGTATTTGTATTGGCTCCGGGTTTAGAAACGGCCAACACATTATCTTTAGTCTCCTTGGATTCAGACATGGTTTTCAATCTTATCTCCTCCATGCATACTTCGGCCAAAACTTTATGTAGAGGTGGGTTTTTCTTGCGATGGATGATAGTGACCTGCAGTTGTTCATACTCGATCGTAAGACCCTTCATTTATTGAAAGAATTGTTCTTCAAGGATTTGATTTTTCCTTTGAAGAGAATCATTAGGAGTCCCAAATAGGCTTCAATTTGTTCATTTGATCCCAAAGTCTTTTAAGAGTACTATATATCAGATTTATCTCCTTGCTTGCAATTTTGGATGTGGTCTCGTAAGTCCCATTTATATGCGGCATCCTTTTGAGTGTAAGTTTATTTGAAGGAGGCCCTTGTTTCATCGGCTCTATCAAATTCGAGGATGTTGGCACATGGTTCTTCTATTAAGAGATAAGGACAACTGAATCTGGATATTGGATTCAGATCCAATATCCGGGTCAGGTCCAACATTGAGGAATTGATGTCTCTTGCTGTTTTGTTTATGTATGCCTTATGTTTTTGTAGGTTTCCTATTTGTATAAGGTTTCCTGTAATGAAAAGAGGCGGAAGCACCAATAGAGCAAGTGTCACTCTTTAAGAGTGACCACTAGAGCCAAGAACACAAACACCAAATGTGCACACACAAAAACTCTCAAATATGGAAATGACTTAAAGTCATAAGTTGGATATTATTGAAGAAAGGAAGAGAGGGGTATAAAACCCATACATAAGAAGGAGAACACCTCCTCTATTTATAGAGGAGGGAGGCACTAAAGAAGAGACTACAAGGGGGATCCCTTGTAGTCGTTGGGAGCTCCAACGGTCAACCGTTGGGGCCCCAACGACTACAAGAGTGGGGCCCCTTGTGGTCATCCTAAAGAAAGAAAACAAAAAAACAAAAAAGGAAAAAGTAAAAAAGGAAAAAAGAAAAGATAAAAAAGAAAAATAAAAAAGTACATTGACTGAATTACAAGAATACCCCTATCGGGTATTTCAATAGAATAGAATATGTATATATATACATATATGTATATATATATACTTATATATATACGGATGTATATATATAAGTATATGTATATATATATATATATATATATATATATATATATATATATATATTTTAACACGCCCCCTCAAACTTTACGGGGAGAAGACCGAAAGTTTGCTAAGGAGAAACATGAATCGTGGAGTTGGGAGCGCCTTGGTGAAGAAGTCAGCTAGTTGATGCTCTGAAGTAACATATGGTAATGAGATAGTCCCTCTGAGGTATTCGTCTCGAACATAATGGCAGTCCATTTCAATATGCTTGGTTCGCTCATGAAAGGTGTGATTACTAGCAATGTAAATCGCACTTTTGTTGTCACAACAAAGCTTGGTGGGAGTGGAAATGGGGACGCCCATGTCAGCAAGGAGACTTCTGAGCCATACGATTTCCATAGTTGTCATTGCCATGGTCCGATATTCAGCTTCAGTGGATGACAGTGAAACCTTCTGCTGCTTCTTGCATCTCCACGAAATGAGGGATTCACCTAAAAAAATACAAAGACTCGTTATTGAGATACGATCATTGGGATTTCCTCCCCAGTCAGCATCAGTAAAAGCAGTTAAGTCAAGAGAGGAGGAAGAGGATAAGAAGAGTCCCTTTGATATAGTATTTTTGATATATCTGACAATTCTCAATACGGCTGCCATATGAACCGAAGTAGGTGCATGCTGAAACTGACTTACTGCATGAACCGCATGAGCTATGTCTGGACGTGTGATGGATAAATAGGTGAGAGATCCGATTAATTGACGGTAGGGGGTTGGATCCTCAAGAAGAACACCATCTTCAAGTCTCAGTTTTGCATTAATGACTTCGGGAGTCTCAACTTTTTTTTCATCAGATATTCCTGATTTGGCACAAATTTCTGCAGCTAGTTTCATCTGAGATAAGATGTATCCTTTCGGGGAATAAGCCACTTCAATCCCTAAAAAATATCTCAAATAACCAAGGTCAGACATATCAAAAGTTTCTTTTAACATGGACTTTACATCATTTACTCCCTTTTTGTCATTCCCAGTAATGATCATATCATCAACATACAGCAGAAGCATAATAATGGAGTCACCTGTCCTTTTAACAAAAAGAGCAGTGTCAGTATAACAAGAAAAAAATCCTAAATTTATTAATACGTTACTAAACCTATCATACCAAGCTTTAGGTGCTTGCTTAAGACCATATAAAGCCTTTTTTAATTTCAAAATTTTTCCATTTAAATCCATACCTGGAGGCGGTTCCATATACACTTCTTCATTTAAATTACCATTCAAAAAGGCATTTTTGACATCAAGTTGAAAGATTGGCCATTTTTTAACTGCGGCTATAGCAACAAGGGCTCGAACACTAGTCATTCGAGCAACGGGGGCAAAGGTTTCATCATAATCTACCCCATACTCTTGGGCATATCTCTTGGCTACCAACCTAGCCTTATATCTTTCCAATGAACCATCACTCTTAGTTTTTACTTTAAAAACCCATCTGCATCCAATGGGTTTCTTGCCATTGGGAGGATCAATGATTTCCCAAGTTTGTGCCTTTTTAAGAGCATTAAGTTCAAGTTGCATAACTTCATTCCAATGAGCATATTGCTTAGCATCATTGTAATGAGATGGTTCATGAAAAGAGTGAAGAGCAAGTAGGCATGCTCGAAAGTTAGGCGAAAAAGAATCATAAGAAACAAATCTATTTGGTATTTTGGAAATCCGATTTGATCTTCTTTGAGAAGTCTCTTCGATGGACTCATTTTGGGAAAAATTTTCAAGGGCACAAGGAGGATTCCTTTCATTCTTTCTAGAGTAGACTTGAATTTGTCTTGAAACATTTTCTTCTTAGTTTTGATCATCGCTTGGATGTTCAACAAGATCTTCACTAAGGGATTCATTAGGATCAATATGATCATCTATGATGTTTTCTTTAGGCAATAAGTCAAATAAGAATGAATAATCAATATTTTCATTCGGTTGGTGCGAAAAACCACTTTCCTCTTCAAGGAATGTGACATCTTTAGAGATATAAAGCTTGTTTTTAAGTATGTCAAAACATCGATACCTTTTTTGTTTTTCGCCATATCCTAAAAAAATACATTCAATAGCCCTAGGGGAAAGTTTATCATTCTTGTGAGTTAAAACAAAACATTTACATCCAAAAATTCTTAGTTTTTTATAATCGGGAGACATATTGTAAAGTTTTTCAAATGGAGAAAGATTTTTCAAAGAGGACGAAGGAGTTCTATTGATAAGATATGTAGAGGTTAGAACCGCTTCGGCCCAAAAGGATTTTGGAATGTTTCTTGAGATTAATAATGTTCTTGTAGTCTCTATTATGTGCCTATGTTTTCTTTCCGCAAGTCAGTTTTGTTGTGGAGTGTTGGAGCAAGAACGTTGGTGGAAAATTTCATTTTCTTTCAAATAGTTTTGAAAATCATTGGACATATATTCGCCTCCCGAATCGGATCTAAGAATAGATAGATTTCCCAAAAAATGGTTTTTGACCATTGCATGAAATTCTTTAAAGAAAGAGAAAACTTCGGATTTGCGACTTAGGAAGTAAATCCACGTGAATCGAGTAAAATCATCAATAAATACTACATAATACGAAAAGCCTCCTTTAGACAAAATAGGGGAAGGTCCCCACACATCGGAATGAATAAGTTCAAATGGCCGAGTGGTAAAGTAACTTCTTTGTGGAAATGGAATAGCTTTAGATTTCCCAAAAATGCAATCTTTACAAGTCATGTGATTGTCTTTACAAGTATTGTTCAAAAACGGAAAAAGAGACATTTTTACAAAATTTGGATGGCCAAGTCTCTCATGCCATATTCCAATACTTTTGTCTTTTACAAGATTGCACGATGGCTTAGATGGAAGAGTCAAAAAATCCATAAAGTAGAGGTCACCCCTTCTATGGCCTTGCCCAATCAGCTTCCCTGACTGGAGATCCTGCACGGTGCAATCCTTAGGTGAGAAAGAGACTTGGCATCCATGATTGGTGATTTGAGATACGGAAAAAAGATTTAAATTTATTTTAGGAACGATTCTTACTTTGGGAACAAAAAAGTTTTTAAAATCAAGTGATCCAATACTTTCAATTTTTAGTGATGTACATCGGCCGTTGACATACAAGAAGATATAGGTTCGGAAAAAACATTTGAAAGAGAATTTTTATGAGATGTCATATGAAAAGAAGCACCGGAGTCTAGTATCCACATACCTAGAGGAGATGAAGAGTAGGCAATGGCGGCCCCGGATGTTGAAGGAGAAGTCTTGAGAAGATGTTGGAGAACTTCGGAGATGTGATTTGGAGTTTCTTTGATATCTCCTTCTTTGGTACTTTCTTCCTTCTTCGGAGAAGTTTCTCCAACCGCGGCAACCTTTCCCTTGAGTTTTGGACAAGCCGGTCTAATGTGACCCGGTTCATTACAATAATGGCATATTATTCCCCTTCTAGGCCCATTATTATTTTTGTTAAAATGGGGAGGTCTATACGCTTTAACATTTGATCCGGGCCTAGTAACGGCCAAAACTTCATCACTCTTGATGCTTAAGCCAAGTCGAGTTTCTTCTTGACATATCTCGGCGAGGGCATCTTCAATAGGTAAGGCTTTGCTTCTATAAAGAAGAGATGCCCTTGTTCAAATTCCGGGCGAAGACCATGAAGAAATTGAAAGAAATGTTCTTTTTCAATTTGTTCCCTCTTTAATTCAATATCTTCCGGAGCCACCCACTTAGGCTCAAGAAGAGCAAGTTCATCCCAAAGGGGAGTTAAAGAGCTAAAATAGTCCCGGACACTCATGTCCATTTGTTTGGTGGAACGGATTTTTTTTTTACAAAAAAATTGTCGAGCAAGATCCTTTTGGGTATACATACCCTTAAGGAAAAACCAAGCCTCATTAGCCCTTCTAAATTTGGCTATATTAGCACAATTTTTAAGGTCAACATTGTTCATAAACCATGCCAAGATTTTGGCATGGTTACTTTCCCAATCCTCAATTTTGGATTGATGATCATTAATAGCTTTGATGCGCTCATCGCCATCTAAAGCCTTTTCAACTTCATTTTCGATCTTTTTGAGAACAAGAGAGGGTTCGGGAGTAGTTCCCATAACAAAACCCCAAAGTTTCTTACCTCTAAGATGATTTTCCATAGCGGAGGCCCACATGAGATAGTTGGACCCATTTAGCTTAAAAGAAAGCTCCACTTTAGAGTCACGTTCCATCGGCACCAACAAGTCCTTCCTTTCTTCCAAAAAAGAATGAGTCACACGTTGCAAAGAAAAGGCCAATCACCAACCGAGCTCTGATACCATGTAATGAAAAGAGGCGGAAGCACCAATAGAGCAAGTGTCACTCTTTAAGAGTGACCACTAGAGCCAAGAACACAAACACCGAATGTGCACACACAAAAACTCTCAAATATGGAAATGACTTAAAGTCATAAGTTGGATATTATTGAAGAAAGGAAGAGAGGGGTATAAAACCCATACATAAGAAGGAGAACACCTCCTCTATTTATAGAGGAGGGAGGCACTAAAGAAGAGACTACAAGGGGGCTCCCTTGTAGTCGTTGGGAGCTCCAACAGTCAGAAATATGACCGTTGGGGCCCCAACGACTATAAGAGTGGGGCCCCTTGTGGTCATCCTAATGAAAGAAAATAAAAAAACAAAAAAGGAAAAAGTAAAAAAGGAAAAAAGAAAAGATAAAAAAGAAAAATAAAAAAAGTACATTGATTGAATTTCAAGAATACCCCTATCGGGTATTTCAATAGAATAGAATATGTATATATATACATATATACTTATATATATACGGATGTATATATATATAAGTATATGTATATATATATATATATATATATATATATATATTAACAGTTTCCTTTTTAGTATGTCTCTCTTATCTAGAGAGTTGTATCTAGGATGGTCTGTATTTTATAGAAATAAAGAAGCATATCACACGATTTCCCTATTGGGAATCGTAGGATAAGAGAAACAACAACCCCAAGCTATATCAGAGTTACCAGTCGCGGGAGCGGGAAGCAATGCGGGAAGCGATACGGGAAGCGGGAGCGGGAAGCGAGGCACTTTCAAAAATTTAGGAAGCGGGGAAGCGTGGGACTATTTAGAAGAAAATTCTGAACCGTCTCGGAAGCGAACCGGAAGCGACCTAGGAAGCGAACCGGAAGCGAGGGGGAAGCAAAAAAAATGGAAAAAATGGGGAAGCGTGAGGGAAGCATGGGGGAAGCGTGAGGGAAGCGCGCTTCCCAAAAAAGGGGGACGCTTCCCCTCACGCTTCGGAAGCGCGACGTTTCGCGCTTCCCCTTTTACCTAGGCGCTTCCGGTAACTCTGAGCTATATTGTCTCCCCTTCTTCTTTGTAGTTGTTTTGGACACACACGAGTACCAGATTTATTATGGTATCAGAGCAGGAGTGTGTCTCATTGCATCTATCAAGGTAAGTTCTAAGAGATCTTGGGGTTTCATCTATCTATTTGCTTCTTTTCAGGTTTTCCCCAATTTTTGTCTCTTATTTTTTTCTTTTTCTTCTTCTTCCTTAAATTCCTTATTTCAGCATCTAATCCTTTTTCTGCAGCCGTTTCCAATCATATTTGTTGTTGTTATCATTGTTTTCTAAAAATAAAAATCTGCAAAACCATATTTGTTGTTTTCCCCTTTTCTCTGATTGACGTCAACCACAAAAAAAATCGTTTATTCTTTCTTTCTTTCTGATCTTGACATCATAAACTCTTCTTTGATCTGTTAGTATTGAAAATTTTAAATCCTACATATTCAGCCATGTTTATCTGCACTGAATCTTGCATATCCATTCCTGTTTTTGCATAAAAGATTATATATATCACGTCACATAACCTGGTATCGTATCAAAAAAAATTTAGGTTAGAAACTTTTGGTTTCTAATGAGTTTGTTTTTCGTGCTTCACTGTTGTAAAATACCGACCAAAAAAAAAAGTTGGCCCAACTTTTAAGTTTTGTTCTTGATATTGACGTGATAGGCGGAATATTCTTGTTCTCATTGTTCTTATTATCCTTCTTATTCATGGATCCAAATCTTCAATTGTCCATATTTCCTACCTTCTTACCCCAACTAGTTTATAAAAAATTGAATAACTCTAATTTTCTAACTTAGAAGAGGCAAATAACTCCTTTTATTGGGAGTCATGATCTCTCTGGACACCTTGATGGGTCAATCATCCCTCCACAGGAGTATGTTATCAAAGAAGAAAATGATGACAAAGGGTTGTAATTTATTTTGTTCATGTCAGAAGTCCAGATTTCATTTCGTAGATGAAGAGAGATAAGGCATTGGTTGCCCATATTATCTCCTCTTTGTCACAAGAGGTACTCATTGGGGTGCTTGATGATTGCACAAATCCTAACTCTGAACTAGATTAGTCTAGACATACTCTCAGATCTCAAAATCTTGGGTAATGTTTTTTAAGGAGTTTCAAAATCTAAATAACGGTCCCATGTCAATCATGAAATATCTTAATAAGATGATCATGCTCTTAGTTGTTTTGGCCCTGACTATCATGTCCTCTCTACCACCTTGCAGTACTCGATTTTGCTTTCCACATTCAAGAATTTAAGAGCTAAATTATTACACTATAACATGACCCTTACTGCAGATGTTGATGCCTCTAATAATGCTCAGGAAATTCTGGTCACTAATGTCTCATGCGGCCATAAAAAAGGTGGCTATTTTATAGGAGGCAGGGGACGTGGTCGTGGAGACAATTAGGGAGGCCAAGGCATTCTGCCCACACCAAATATTCTCCCTAATAATGCTGCCCAAAGGTGATGGTGTATTCCTACTTGCTTCATATGCAAAAAACCAGGTCATATCAAAGCGAATTGTTAGTTCAAGGATGACTCCAAATATAATCAGGGGACAACACAGAACAAAAATCAAGGCAAGACCCAATTTAGAGTTCAGAGTAGCGGACAAAACAATGGAGAGAGTCAACTGCTAATGGACATGCAATTATTTGCTGCTCTTGCCGGACTCAATTTAAAGCAAAATGAACATGTATCTTTGTAACACCACAAAATTTCGAACTTATAAACCTTTTAAAAGACTAGAAAATCTTTCATTTTTCAGAGTTTTTATTTTAAGGAATCAGCAAAAATGATTTTTTTGAAAAGGCAAGTTGACAACTTTGGGCACGTTAGCGTGAAAACCATTCATCATAAGTAGAAGGAATTTAACAAGACAATTAGTAAACCATATGTATTAAAGATAAACTTTCAGTTTGTACAAAAATTAGGGTTTCCCCTTAGACAAAAACCAAAATAGGTAACTAGTTCGCAAACTGCAAGCAAAAAGAGAGATCTCGAGCCATCTCACATCGCGCTATCGGCCGTCTGGTAAACCTAATCGTCACCTGCACCCACAAAATGGGTCATTTTCACGAAAAATTGGTAGGTGCACAAGTAAGACAATATGAAACAGAATTAAGCAATGCATGTCATTCTAACATAATAAGTAGTTTTAACAAGTAATAAGCTATAACTAGCATGAGTTGTTGGTTACTTATGCAATAAGCTATCTCTAGCATGTGCAATTGATTACGCAAGCAAATAAGCAGTTAACTAACACAAGATAAGAGTTCATTAGCACAAGATATAAGCAGCTAATTGACAGAAGATAAACAGTTAATTAACACAAGAGGCTCAATCAACCATTATTGTGAACAGGATAACTTTGTTTCGATATTAACTGGACTGTGGGTATGCATAGACATGAAATGTCGAAACAACTGAGACCGATTCGGGGGTGTTAAAAGGGAGCCCTCGTTCTCCTGTACAGGTCTGTCATCGAGCGAAAGAGAGAGAGAGGGGAGAGAGAGAGAAAAAAAAAAGCGATTTCAGAGAAAGGTCGTCAGTCCATCGTGGCTGCACCTTTCATTCTATTTAAAAGTTAAGAGTATAAAACTAGGGTACAAAAATACCCCTTAACAACATGGTAATTTACATTAAACACTAATTGGATCTGGACCCGATCCATTATATAAGTGGATCGGGTCAGCCATATACACAATGACGACTTCTTTTCAGCCTCTCTCAAGTTGTGCATGGTGTTGAACCATGAACAACTTGTTTTTAAGAAATCAAAATCTATCCTTTGTCAACCCTTTAGTGAGGATGTCAGCAACTTGTTCTTCAGTTGGCACATACATGGGCTCAATCTCTTTGTCTTCAACCTTTTTTCTAATAAAATGTTGATCTATTTCAATGTGCTATGCTCGACTATGGTGGATGGAATTGAAGGACATGTTGATGGCACTTTGATTGTCACACAGCAACAGTGATCGAGCAATCGGTTCTCCCATTTCTGTCAGGAGGTGTCTTATCCATGTAGCTTCGGCCGTGATAGTGGCCATCGATCTGTATTCAGCCTCAGTGCTTGATCTAGCAACCGCCTTTTGTTTTCTACTGCTCCAGGATACCAAGTTTGGCCCAATGAAGCTGCAATAACCGGATATTGATCGTCGTTCGTCTGGATCACCCGCCCAATCAGCATCAGCATAAGTGACGATCTCATGGCCCTCACGGTCCCCGCCTGGATCTAAGTCTCTTTTCTTGTATACCAGCCCATCACCAACTGTACCCTTCAGGTAACGAAGTATACGTTTGACTGCCTCCATATGTGACATACGAGGTTCATGCATAAACTGGGATACCTGATTAACCGAATATATTATGTCAGGTCTAGTAAAAGTTAGGTATTGCAACATGCCAACTAAGATGCGATACCATCGGATGAAATATTACTCTACAGTTTTGTTCTTTTATAAGGCAACTAACAGAGAGTGAACTTTGAGGAAAGTTTGGAGCATGAAGAACATTTTGCAACTGTAATGAGGAGGATATAGAAATATTTCCTTGACCAACAACCGGGGAGGAACTCCCATCGGCTAATGAGACTCCTCGATGAGCATTAATATCCTTTAGATCTGAAAAAACAAGAGAATTTTCACACAAATATTTGGATGCACCAGAGTCAATAATCCACTTACTGTCAGTCGGATGAAGATGATTTCCTATTGAATAGGCAACACTAGCTACAGGAGGGGTCGAACTCACAGGACGAAGAGCTATCAGCTCATCATATTCAGCACGACTGAGGGTGATACTACTGTCACTTGCAGAGATATTTTCCTGTATTTTTGTTGCCTCGAGAGTAGTAACATTTGCTTTAGGAGCATATGAATTTGATGAAAAAGAGGTTGGCCGGCCATGTTTATCCCAGCACCGATTTTCTAAATGTCCAGATTTTCCACAGAATGTACATTGAAGCTTTCCTCTGCCTTTCATACCTCATCCACGACCTCGTCCTCTGATATTCTGAATATTTCTACGCCCATAACCAGAGGAGACAACTAGAGCAGATGACTGGGTCACAGGCTGTGATTGTGGAAGAGATATCGCAAGTCTACTCAGGCGATTGTATGCATCAGCAACTATAGGTACATCTGATCCAGTCAAGATTTGGACTTTTGCAACAGAGAATTTTGAAGATAAGCCTGTAAGAAAACGAGCAACCATAGTTTGTTCTTGATGATCCTTCTGCTTCGAACAACAAAGAGGCCTGTGAGCATTGAGTCTTTCAAACGCAGCTTTTACTGATGCATAATATTGGGCCAAGGTCTGATCTCCCTGCTGTAAATTATATATCTCCTATTCGACTTGCAGGATACGACTCACATTAGTCTCTTGTGAATACGTATCTCTAAGATTGTCCCACATCTGTTTGGCTGTATTATAATAAATTAAACCATCTGCAATATGGGTTTCGACACTATTCATGATCCATGACATAACTATGTCATTATCTTCATCCCAAGTAACATATTTTCCCACTTTTTCAGTGGGTTCTTCTTCCAACAAGATATGTTTCTACGATGTCCAGATACCGACATCATGAACGTTCTGGACCACCTGGCATAGTTAGTTTCATTCAACCTTACAGAAGAGTCGTACGAAAAGGGATTGGCAAATGCCTTATACTCTTTAATATGTTCCAATTTGGAATCACATTTCGAAGTTTCAGCCGTACTGAAGATATACTTCTATTTCAGCAGAGATAAAAATCTGGACAAACTTCAATCAACACAGGGAATAGCGTGTGTTACACTCACACATCAACCAATACGACAACCAGCAGTTGTTCACACACACAAAACCACGACAGTAAGAAACAGCAGCCCACAACAAGCGTAATTTCCCAGCACAACAAGGAATCAAGCCTACAGTTTCCACGACAGTAGTGAACAGCAGCCCACAAACATGAATAATAGTTCTATTTTTTTCAGCACAGCAAGGGATCACAACCAACATAACTATGCATATGCATAAACTGAATCATAACAGAGGCTGCTCCCAGACATATATAGCTTGACAGTCATATCTCAATCACCAGCACATCACAACAAGTGTGATTGCTGTTTCTCCCAAATAACAGGAAGTCACGACAGGAAATCACAAAAAAAAAAAAACACGAGAAGAAGATTGTTGTTGTGCCCAAACATCAGGATATCACGGCAGGAAATCCAGGAAATCACGGCAGAGATAAAACTCGGCAACAGGGAATTAAAGCCACAAACTCGGCACCAGATAAAACGAGGGATATCACGGCAACAGGGAATCACGGCAGGGATATCACGACAACAGGGAATCACGACAACAAAAACAAAAAACGAGGAGCACGCATCCACGACCAGCAGCACGCATCCTGTTCCCTTAGATCTGATGACAGATCTGGGCCTTGACCTTGGTCAAATCCCAGATCTGTTATCAGATCTTACACAAAAATAAACAGCTGACCTGGAAATTTTTTTTCGTTGGTGTAGAGAGAAACTCGGCAACAGTTTGATCACGATCGATTAAGCTCCCACGATCGATGCTCTGATACCATATAGAGGGATGCACCGAACCCTAGGTAGAGAGAGAGAGAGAGAGAGAGAGAGAGACGGCTGCACAGGAAGAGTAACTCGTTAATTCACATTAGGGCTCTCTCTATGTTAAATAGAGAGAGGCCAAAAGAATAAATTACATCTAAGTCCCTTATTAAATAAAAATTTCAAATAACCTCCAAACTAAGAAGATTTAAACTTAAACCACCTATTCTCAACACATTTTATAAAAATAATGGTCTTTAGTGTAATTAGTGTAATTTTTCTTTTAAGGCTAATCACTACTTAAATAGGTGATTAGACCTAATTGTTAAATAAGAAAATCGACTCTCTCTCTCTCTCTCTCTCTCTCTCTCTCTCTCTCTCTCTCTCTCTCTCTTCCACTGCCCAGGTATACCACTTTACAATGTCTATGCAACATCAACAATCACATTTATAATTATAATCTTGGATTTTTTGCTATAGTTATGTGTTTGTGCGTGCATGTTTTGGGGTGCCTTTGTAGTAAAATTAGCTGCTGCTTGGTGCATTATGAGTACCAAGTGAATAATTCTAATTTTGATGCATGTGTGTGTTAGTGCAACCATGGACTTATGGTGCCACATCAGACTGGTCTCCGCACTGTTAAAAAGTGCTTGATGGTTAAATTCTTCATGTTGGTTTATTCATTAACTAAAACAAGATTACTGACCAAATTGTTTATATGCTATCAAAGTTTGGAGCACATTTTTTTTTATGAACGTCTTCAACAGAATTTTTGATGGACCAAATTGTGAACTTTTTATGAAGTAGTTTGTTTTCCTCCTCGTGCATGATGCTGACGTGATGTAACCAGCAAGCATTGTTTGCTTAGTAAAATGAACGGTGTGTCTCTTTTGTAAATAGGAATGGCTGCATATTTCCATATCTGTAACTATGATTTAGATGAAAATGGTGTTTATCCATGCAGGATGAGAACAGAAGTACAAAAAAGTATCCATTTGCACGGGCAGAAGAGATCAGTAAATCCATGCATAAAGCCAACAAGGGGGACAATGTTGTCAGCCTTTTAGATCAAGTTCGCTGTAGCCTCACAAAAATTGGTAATGCTTTAGGTTTTATGAGGATTGTTCAAACAGGAGGTTTGCATCATGAATGCATTTTATCTCGGTATGTTACCAACAAGTGGTTACGAGAGTTACAAAGTTGTTAGTTTCTGCCAACTTATTTTTTTGGATTCTATCTTCCATTGCAGATTTATGCAGAGCTGCACAAATATTGCTGATACTGTGGAAGTTACTAAAAATGAACATTGCCTAGAGAGAGTAGTTATGGCTGGAAGGACAAGAACTGCCCAATCAAGCATAAGCCTCAACCCAGAATATATGAAAATTTTCTCCTTAATTTGTACTGCAGCTTCAAAGGTAATGAAAGCTTCTTCACTTTGATTTGTTTTTCTCCCTAGTTTTTTTTTTCTGTGTAATGATTTTGTTGCTACTTTTTGACATGATTATGGTTTGGAAATAGAACTTTCCTCTTTTGATTTGATGGCTATTGTTAAGTCATATTTTTATGTGCTCTGTGTAGATATCCCTATTATCCTTTTGGGCCATGTCATTGTTTTGCACACTTATGTGCCATCCAAACCTTTCCTTGCCTTTGACACACATCGACACGTGCACATGCAGGTGCTACAAAACAATGGAAGTGTTCATTTTAGAGACTTTTTCTTGATAGTTCCAGCCTTGATAGTCAATTTGGTGGATTCGAGAACCTTTTTTCATGATGTAATATTGAGAAGAGCTCGGGATGTGGGAAACCAATTCACTCCAGACGATGGCTTTATGTTTGGTGTTGCTTATATTCTTAAGGTTTGTTGATGAATTAATTATGCATCTTGAATTACTGGTATAGTTACCCCGCAGATACTAATTAGATCTGTTCATATATAGTGGCTTCCTTGCTTTCAAAATCAATGTCCTACATCCCAATGTAGGAGCGGCCATTTAGCCATATCACTCTTTTTTCTTTGCTAGCCTTTAGGGAAAAGATCTGTCAATGACGGCCGAAAGTTTGCTAGATATCTGAAGTTGCCAAGTGTTGTTTAAGTGGAATATGGGCCATAAATTTGAATGCATCAATGCAGGTTTTTGGGCAAGAAAAGTCGTTTGACCAGTTGCATTGGTTTTCTTCTGCAAGTGAGCATTTCGAAAAGGCAAGACTGTCTATTGAAAAGGGCTGTGGAAATGAAAGCCAGAACAGGAATCGACTTACTGGATTGTGGCGGAGAGAGTCTGCATCATCAATTTCAACTGAAATACAAAAGGTATGTCTTCTAGCTTTTACCTTTTCTTCTTTTTTGTTTTGTAGAAGATAGTAAAATCTTCCTTTTTCAACAAAATATCATGAATAGGTTATTGATAACCATAAGCGGTGTCAAAGGGAGATGGAGCTTTTGGAGTTTGGGTTGAGTGTCGCAAGAACAATTTTATACTGAAGATTGCCAGATATAATAGATGTAAATCTATGGTTCACGGGAGATCAGTTGTTCAGGCCATATTATAAATGGCAATACCCATTTGATTTTGGCGAGTTCAAAAGTAAAAATTGACCTGCGGTTGGTGGCTATGAGCATCGGACTGTTGTCTTATGGATTTTCCCTCATGGAAGGGGGTCGAGGATACATTTTTTAGTTACTTTGAGATTGATTAGTGTGCAAGCCGGCTTTTGCGAGTGTTTGCTAGTTTTATGTAGTTTTTTGTATTTGTTCAACAAAAGGACAAACCTTCTTCTTTGATGTCCTAAAAATCTGCACCCCAAATAATGAAAAGAGAGAAATTCCGTAAAAGTTTTTACTTTCCATGTGTGCCATAAAGCCTTCCGATGTCAGATGTGATATGATCATTTTGATGCCCTAATACTTCCCATGCCCACGGGATCTTCAAAAGTCATATCCTTGTCAGTAATAGTAATAATAGACGGTATGTATTGAATAGAATATGTCGAAGGAGATTTAATCTTTAGTCCCAACATGCTCCAGAGCTATTCTTGAGTCGTCTACACTTAACTTAGTAGCAGCTACTAATCGGTCATTGGTAGGGGTGGTTCAAACTCAGGTGGAACCAGACCCAGACCTGATTTGAGATACTGGTACCAGCTTCGGACCTGTGTCCAATTGTACTCACCATAAGAGAAACCATGTCTGAATCGGTGAATCCTATAATGATTACATGAACCAGACCCGGACTATACCCGGTAAAATAATATTTTTTATACTTTTTACATTTGAAAAATTGCGGATAGGATATTAATCAGAACTCGGGCCGGGCTGGGTCTGATATGAAATTTTACAAACCATACCTGGCTCCATATATTAATTGGGCATTAGAAGGTCGGCTACTGGTTCAAAGGATGCCCAAAGATATGACCGATATTATTTTTTACTTGACTCTTTCAGGTGTAACCACTATATTGCTTGTTGCCTTGTGCAGTTGGGAACCATTCAGCAGGATCGAGTCTGGAAAGATAAGCATCCTGATTGGTTTCCTGACCTAAATGATGATTTCTGCCTAATCCCAGCTTGCCAATCCAAAAATAATAATGCAGCTCTCGACCTGATGGCTCGGTTCATTTGGTAGGGACTACTCATGAGTCATGCCAAGTTTAACAGGACATCATGACTTCGAAACCTATGGGTGTGCGTCCTTTACTATGAGACTAAAGCTGTCGGTGTACTTGCTGGTAGGCGAAGGACACCTTGTATTTTACACTAATGAACTCAATGAGTGAAGCTGTTTTTCTTTGTTTATCCAAAAAAATAATAATAATACAACTCTTAAATTAAGAGAGAGCGAGAGAGAGTAATGTATCGATCAAATGTGGGGTGGTCCATGCATTGGGTTGCCAGCTTTCTTCCCCAATGCCTATCGAGTTCTGGCCAATTTGTTAGTCACCTATCATAGTGATCGCCCTAGTATACCAAGCGGATAGGCTTGAAATCAAAATCTAAAAATGATGAAAAAGATACATAAAAGAATATTAAGACATGCCAAGAAATATAATAATATACGAACATTTTTGCATAGTTGTCATGATGATTGTTGTTATTTGGTAACCAGCAATCATCAAAATGGGCTTCAATTCTTATATCTTTTATATGTATAATGAATTCTTTTTCTTGAAGCAAATCCTTCAGCATGCGGATTTTAGTTCTTGCAATAGCCAACTCTGTATCTGCTCCACTTGCAGTCATTCTGTGCTTCAAATTTCTTGTCTTAACTTCTTTTTTTTCAATGCCCCTCTTTGTGAAGGGATTACTTGCAAACTGCATGTTATCAACAATTACATCATCATCCTCGTCTTCGTGGGCATGTACCATGGATGACAAGTTGATATCATTGTCGCCTTCACGCCAGTCATCAAGTTCGGAGAAGAACATCGTGGGATATTCTGTGGTCCAATCTTTTGAGCAAGAAAAGACACTTTTTCTAACCGTGCGAGGGTGACGGGGTGGTTGTTGAACAAGCCTACACTGTCGGACATTCAGTAGACCATTTGGCTCTCAACTTCATTCATGTACAACCAAACATCCCTCCTCGTGATATCTATGCTTTGTTGTGATCATTGCAAAAAAAAAATCTTCCTTTCTTCCTCCTTTTTAGGAGAAAAAGAAGAAGAAGAGATAAACTCTTTGCAAGATCTCACTTGACCTTTATTTGAAAAAGATATTTGAAAATTTACTCGCATTCATTTTTTGAAAACAACAACAACAACTACGCCTTCATCCCAAAACAATTGGGGTCGACGATATGAACATTCATTTTTTGAAAAATTGCAAAAAAAAAATGAAGAGACGGGATTCGCTCGTCAGTACGAGGTTCAACCGTTCCTGGCGCCTTTACCAAGAGTAATTGAACCAAGGATCGAATCAATGCCTTTTGCTTTGCCTAAATTTATCTAAGTGATTATTCTGAAATCCTAAATGCACATCGAATCATGCTTGTGCAATGAAAATGCAAAGATGTATGCTTTTGAGTAAATGTTTCAGAAATTTTGGATTTTCCAAGTGAATTTGATATAAGTTTGAAAACACCTTTGAGAAAATGGTTCAAACAGTTGAACTTGATTTGTAAAACTGGATTTTGAATCTAGACTCCGAAATGGAAGTGGGATTCTGCAATTCAAATAATGAATTCAGAAGTTGAGATTTCAGAGAAATAAGCTTTGGAAATAGAATTTGAATTTAGACCTGAAATTTGAAATCAGGATTGAATTTGAAAATGGAATTGAATTTCAAGGTAAATCTCAAAATTTGATTTAGAATCTCAAAATGAATTTCAAAACTTTGAAGTTGAATTAAAACTCAAGTTTTGACATAGAATTCAAAAATAAAGAATTTGAATGAGATTTGAAGTTAAAATGTGAAATTCAGAAAGATGAAATTGAGAAATAAGAATTGAAAGTTGGAATTTGAAAATAAGATAGAATTGAGAATAAAAGATGAATTTGAATTTATAAATAAGAATTGAAAATAATTTTGAATTTAGAAAATAAAAACTGTATTTGAAAATTTATCTCAAAAATCACTTGGAATTTGGAAAATAATCTGAAAAATGATTTGAAAAAAAATGCAATTCTATCCTAAATGATGAATGCTTTGAAAGAATTTAAAGATTGGAATTAAAAAGCATATTTTATTCTTTAGGAGAATTGAAATAGGATTAAAATTATAATATATTCATGACTATGGTCACGAATATAGTATAATATAATCTATATTTAAATTCTAACAAAGAATAAAATAGATTTTGCTGCCTTTATAGGATTTAAAATAAAATTAACTTTTGATATATCCATGACTATGGCCACAAATATATCCTAAGATAATTTATATTTTAAATCCTGATAGAGGAAGAAAAGAATTTCAGAAAAATATGATGATTTTCAAAAGAGACCTGAGTGGAGATCAAATGTTATTGTTCACATTTTGACTATGGCCATAAATGTGAATCATTTATTTATGATTAATTACCTTTTATTAGAATGGTGCATGTGTCATTCGTGTTCCATCATTATGAATTTTGAAATAAAAGTAAAAATGAGATGAAACAAGCAATCATGAGAATTATATGCTCATACATTTTATTCTAAACTGAAAAATAAAAATTCTCATTAATATCTAACTATTACAGCTTTGAATTAAAATTAAAAATATAGAATTCCTAATCTAAGAAGGAAATCAGCATTCTATACACATTTCCTGCAAATACTGAGTTAGTACAAAGCAAAATGTAGAAACATAGAAGAATATGAAAACACCATGTTAAAGACCCACATACATGTAATCATGCCTAGACTAATGAGAAAATTTTATATGAAGATACCTATGTAATGCATCATATTGCTGAGACAATGGATGTGGAGATGTATATATGATATGTTATGCTAGGGAGAAAACATAGGTTAGAATGTATATGCAAGGTGCTAGATTAATTGGGATGCATACGGGATGCTCATGCCTATGTATGAGTGTTGTAATGCAGGGAATGGATAGTGAAGAGGTGCATGATGTGGAATTTACAACAAGCTTCTAAAGGTGAGTACTGCAAATGATAGTGACATAGTAGAAAAGAAAGTGTTGTTGGTGTGTTGCAGCAGGTGATGCATTATATAAAATTACAGCAGGATGCCGAAGATGGAGATGAGGCGGGTGTCAAGTGCAGTGTAAAGATAGTGGGTAATGTGCTGGAAGCAGAGGAGTGTCGCGATTGAGCTACATTTTCAATTTGTGATTGAGTAGAAGTTAGAGCAGAGGTAGTCTGTTGAAGGATCGGAGCCTGGAAGATAACACTAGCATCTGCCGCACCTAACAGGCCATAGTTCTGGGGAATATTTAAAGCTTCAAGTGGATAATGTTGACCACCCTGACTGTCCACCTTGTGGAGGGGTAACAAAGCCAGCAGTAGACCCAGTAGACAGTAATTTGAGAGTGCATCAAGTTAGGGTTCAAGACTTGTGAATTGCTGATGATTTGTGAATGGTCTGGTCCAGTTGCAACATTTCCAAGATTTGAATATTGAGATAGAAGCGAAGACGTATTACTGTTATACTGGTGCCTTAACTGTTGGGATGGATGACTAGCTTTCTCTTCCCTAGATTGATTAACAACACCAGAAAGCAGGGCCTGTCCTTGGTGCCACCCATGTGATGGCATTGGTTTCTCAGATGCCACACCTGATGGGTAAGAAGGCTTCACAGCTGGGTTTTGTGAATGCACATGAGGGTATATTGAAGTAAGTGTTGTAGTGATGGGTGATGTGTAACAGATGTGAAAGGGTGCGACAGTTGGTACGTATAGGGTAGTAGCTCATGTGCATATGTAATAGTGAGGTGCAGTAGGTGATAGAAGTGAAGGGGAAGTTTGTGCCTATTGAAATGGCAGTGAAGGTTGTGCTGTGAGGAGGTGGGGAGCAAGGGATGCTGCAAAAGGCAAATAATGTTGTGAGGGCAACAGGTAGTAGCTTGAAGATGTGATATCATATAGGTAACTAGGTGCTAGAGCATACAGGTGGTATATAAGTGAATGGATGTAATGAAAGGATGAAGTGAATGTGCTATAAGCATAGGAAGTGAAGATGTTATTCTACCGATGCAACAGTGTAAGTGGAGTGCTGGAACTGGATCTAACAAAGTCATCGCCACTAACAAAGAATTTTGTGAAATGCAGGTATTGTGGAGATACAGGAATGCAGCTGTGTTGTGGCAGGTGCTATATGTGGCGAATATGCTGCAAGATGTGTCAGGTGAGTTTGAGAAAGTTGTTGCAAGTTATGAATGGAATGCTAAAAGGAAATTCTGTAACATAGATACAGACCGATCCAAGCATTATAGCCCTTTCAATTAATTGAATCCGACTCTGGCTTCATTGAACCACAAAATGCAAGTGAAGCTGATGAGAAAGGTGAATGGTGATATTGTGTTGGTGATGTTGATGCTAATTGAGGCCTAATATAACGATCAACAGATGGTGGGTATGAGATGTAACAGTAATGTAGTGAAAGTGAATTGGTGAAGATGTGCTGGTGATTGGGGTGCACAGGTGGGTAATACAGTAAATGCAACACGCAGAAAATCAATGGAATACAGATATAAAGTGGTGGTGCAAGGGAGGTGAAGTGGCAGGCACAATGGTGGAGTGGTTCAGTGAGAGGGCTGTTGGAAATATCAAGTGTCACACGAGCACTAGATTGACCAAACTGTGTAGGAATTTCTCTTGTTAGTTAGTTTTCACTTAGAAGAAGTGATTGTAGGCTCTTCAAATTTGCCAATTGATCAAGAATATTTCCATTCAAGTAGTTACATCTCAAGTCCTGATTTGAAATTGAGAACAAAAGCCCGTGTCAATAGGGATTAAACCGCTTAGTTGATTATAGGCTGCGACAAAATCCACCATCTGAGGGCAGCTCGGGGAGAACCCGAGAGGTATTTCACCAGAGATTTGATTAAAACCTGTATTCACAGCAAAGCCTTGCAAATCTCAGCATGTGAAACCAATTGAGCCAGGAAGTGATTCATCAAATCGATAGCTACTAAGTAGCAATCCACAAGATAGTTTATCAACTAATAACTCCTCAGCTATTGAAGGAAAATGCATTGGACTAGAAAGGTCATTCCAACACCACCATGACAAACTGTTTCAGCAAATTCAAACATCAAACTGGACAATGAAATTCTACTTATATCAAGGTGAACCATACAACTAACAGGTAAACCAACTCGAATTTGCCCATGCAAGCTATTCAAACCTGGACCAATCGATGGAAGATTCTTACATTTGATCAACCCCCTAGGTATGATTCCATTAATGCAATTAAAGCCCAAAATTGAGGGGTTGGAGTAAACAAGAAATGGGTTAGGGTGACTTGTAAACACCCCAAATTTTCCTCATCCATTCTTAGACACCCCCCTTGTGTGGATGTCAACCGTGATTAGTCAATACAGGAGTCCAACCCTGAGTCTGCCTTAGGAAGTTACCATTTTACCCACTTTCACTAGGAAAATTATCATTTTACCCCTAGGTCATCCTAGAACCCTGTCAGTCAGAGTCGACCAAGCTCATTCTTAAACTCAGAACAGTTAGAATGTCAATCATTTCTAGCTCACCTGGGCTCACAATGAGCAGATCATGTTCATTTGTGGTCATTCCTGCCAAAATGGGTTAATTTCCTCAGAAAGGAGCTCATTTCTAGTTCAAATCTAAGCCAATTGTCTCTGAGTCAATTATTCTTAGTCAATCTTATTCTTCTGAGTCTAGCTTAAGCTCACCAGGAGTTCAAGTGCTCCAATTTCAGTTCAAATCCATTTTCCATAGTCTAGGAGCCCATTTCAACTCATTTTAGCTTAAATTAAGCTAAGTCCAATTAGTTGAGCTAGTGTTTGAGCTTCAGTTTTAGTTCATCTCAGTATTACTGACCTCTGTTTCAGCTCAAACCCAATTCTTGTCCACTGCTCACTTCACTCCAGTGACCATTTCTCGCCATTTCTCTAAAAATGGCAATATTTCTTGACAATTCAGTCTAGGAGTTTAGTTGAGTCAGTGTTTTGTCAGTCCATTTGAGTTCTACCCTAGAACTCAGTTCATTTCAGTTCAAACCAGCTAAAACCCCAATTTTCAGTGTCACTCTCGGCCCGTTAGAGACCAAAAACCATTTTGTTCATTTTTGTCAAAATTATCACTTTTTAAACTGATACAACTGCCAATCAGGGTCCAATACATAAAATTCTTCATCCAGGATTAGCATTTCATATCATTTTTCATCATTTCATTATATTTTATTTCATTTTCGAGATCCAGAACTCCAATTTTGAAAATTTCAATCCAGATTTGAATTTTAAAACTTTTCAAAATCAATTTCAAACCCTGGGTTTTCAAAATTGACATTTTTACCCCTAGGACTTTAAATTTGGAAATATTTTCCTGAGAAAACAATCTAGATTCTTTTCAAATTTTTAAACAGAATCTAATCTGCAAAAGGGTATAGAATTTCAAATTTCGAGTTTTATTTCAAAGTTGCCAAAAATATCTCATTTAACCCAAAAACTTTTCTGAGAAATCATTCTACCCCTTTGATTTTCAAAATGAATTTCAAAATAATATGAGGGCCCACCACCAAGGTGATGCCCCACTCAAAAGGTTTTCAAAAAAAATTCTTTTAAAAAGAAATTCTCTTTTCCTTTTTATTCTTTTTTTTTATTATTATTTTATTTCCACCTAGGAGAAGTGGGGCCCACCAAAGTGGTCGACCCCCTCTCCCTTCTTTCCTTTTTCTTTCCCATTTTTCCTTCTTTTTCTTCTTTTTCCTCCTCTTTTTCCTTCCTTTCTTCTTTTCTTCTTCTTTCTTCTTTCCTTCATTTTTTTCCTTCTTCTTCTTCTTCCTTTCCTTTTCTTTCTTTCTTCTCTTTCCTTTCTTGCTTCTTCCTTCCTCCTTGTAGCCAGCCACCCCTCTCTTTCTTTCTTCCTTCTCTTATCTCTTCCTTCTCCCCTTTCTTCTTTCTTTCCTTTTTTCTTTCTTCCCCTTTCTTTCCTTTCTTTCTTTCCCTCCTTTCCTTCTCCTTTTTTTCCCTCTTACTATTTCTCAAAGCACCATACGGCTGGTGCTCATTTTTCATTCATTATTCCCTCACATAGGCAGATAACCCTAACTCTCATTCTCAAGTCACCATACGGCAGCCCCCTTTCTCCTATTCCATTCTCTCTCTATCCCATTCCCTCTCACATCTACCTCTCTCTCATACTCTATCTTCTCTCCTAGTCTCTCCTTCCCCCTCATTCATACACAACTGCAATCTTCAACCATCTCTAAAAAATGTTCGTAGCAGCTGCCATCCTCAGCCTTCCCTTGCCATCATCCTCAACCTCCCCTTGCCATCTCCAGCAGCACCTTGGCTTCAGCCCCATCTTCACCTTCATCCCACCAGCCACCTTCATAGTTCCAGCCCTTTCAGCCCATGGCTCCAGTCATCATCTCTAGTTGTAGCAGCAGAGTAACAGCCTCATTGCTCCTTCCTTCAACCAGGTGTAACACCCTCTTGCTCCAATGCCATCCCCAGCTTTTCTTCAACCTTCAGCCAGCACCATTGGCAGCAGCCCCATCTCCTTCCTTGACAGCCCCCATTGGTACTAACCTTGCTACAGCTGCCACCTTGATACAGCCTTCCTTCCTTCAGCCGATGCCCTCCATCTCCTTCACCATCTTCAAACGGCTGCAGCCTTGTTCCAGCCACAGTTTCAACAAGCAAACAATCTCCAGCCTCTTCACCAACCTTGAAGCAGACCTTCAACCTTGGAAGCAGTGCCTCCAGCCCCACGTTTCAGCATCTTCCAGTTGGTGTAGCCCCTCCATTAGTGACAGTCGGTCCAACCAATCCAAGCAAACCTAAGGTAAAATCTGTTTTATCTCTTTCTTTTGAGTGATTCCAAATAAACAAAAAGAAAAGAAAAGAGAAAAATCAGTTTGGAACTGGGTTTATGTTACAAGATAAAAAAAAAA